>NC_053024.1:564057799-564430441 GCF_003073215.2 Triticum urartu
CCAAGGAAAGTCCCATCCGGACACGGGACGAAGTCTTCAATCTTGTATCTTCATAGTCCTGGAGTCCGGCTGAAGGTATAGTCCGGCTACCCGAACACCCCCTAATCCAGGACTCCCTCAGGAACCTTTGAAGGTTCCGGAGCGGTGTCCAGCCTAGTGCCAGACTTGGAGCCCTGGGGGGTTTTATCCCCTTTACTCCTGGAGTCTGGGAGGTAGCCTTGCGGCGCCTCTAGGACCACCTCCTCCTAGCTTGGAACCTGTTGGGACAACACTTTGGCGTCGTCCGTAGGGCGGGGGGGGTAGCCGCCGGAAGCGAATTCACATCTGACGAGTCCAGTGAACCACTCGACGACGCCTCGAGCCAGTCTTTGGGTGGGTTGCATAATCATATTCGACATAAGGGAAAGTTGTGCAATAAAGGAATACTATGAATTACTCTGGTATCCGGATACTTACGATTTCGCCAGGGGCTTGGCCCTAAGCGGCCACTCCTCTCCGCTGTCGTCAGCGTTGGTGGAGTAGTCCGGAGGAAGGGTTTTCCCCTTCTTGGACCCTTCGGCCTCCCCAGTGAGGGTGGCCTTCCTTTTCTTCTCTCCCCCCGCTGGAGGGGGAGAGGTCTCTTCTTCCTCCTCCTCGTCTTCACGGGAGGAATGCGCCTTGGAGCCGTCGTATGATGAACCCGACACCTCCTAGCGTCAGGCACTTTTTTGAGTCCCCGTGGCCTTCTTTGTGGCCTTCTTCTCTGGCACCACATAGGGTGCCGGAACGAGCAGCTTCGCCAAGCGGGCATCGGCTGGGTCTTCGGGCAAAGGAGCCGGACAGTCGATCTGTCTGGACTTCGCCTGCCAATCCTGTCAAAGGTAAGGGAGCTTAGATCCCGCATAGAGTTAAACCATGAAAAACCAATACTCTGTAAAAGGTACAAACAACTTACCGCGCTAGCGTGACGCTGCGTGCTGAATCCGCGATCCTCGGTAGCGGATGCGGGAGCCTCGGCGCCCTTGAAAAGCACCTTCCAGGCATCTTTGTACCTCGTGTCGAAGAGCCTGCTCAGAGTTCGGTGTTGTGCCGGGTTGAACTCCCACAGATTGAAGGCCTGTTGCTGGCACGGGAGGATCCGGCGGATGAGCATAACCTGGACTACGTTGACAAGCTTGAGCTGCTTGTTCACCAGGGTTTGGATGCATGTTTGCAGTCCAGTCACCTCTCCTCTGCTGCCCCACGACAGGCCCGTCTCTTTCCAGGACGTGAGCCGCGTTGGGGGTCTGGACCGGAACTCGGGGGCTGCGACCCACTCAGGGTCGCGCGGCTCAGTGATGTAAAACCACCCCGATTGCCACCCCTTCAGGGTCTCCACAAAGGAGCCCTCGAGCCATAAGACGTTGGGCATCTTGCCCACCATGGCGCCTCCGCACTCCGCTTGGTTGCCGCGCACCACCTTCGGCTTGACATTGAAAGTCTTGAGCCATAGGCCAAAATGGGGGCGGATGCGGAGGAAAGCCTCGCACACAACGATAAACGCCGAGATGTTGAGGATGAAGTTCGGGGCCAGATCATGGAAATCCAGGCCGTAGTAGAACATGAGTCCCCGGATGAATGGGTGGATAGGAAAGCCCAGTCCACAGAGGAAGTGGGGAAGGAACACTACCCTCTCATGGGGCCTTGGGGTGGGGAGGAGCTGCCCCTCTTCGGGAAGCCGGTACGCGATGTCGTTAGACAAGTATCCGGCCTTCCTCAGTTTTTTGATGTGTCCCTCCGTGATGGAGGAGACCATCCACTTGCCTCCCGCTCCGGACATGGCTGGAGAAGGTTGAGGTGGGGAGTGCGGACTTGGGCGCTGGAGCTCGAGTGCGCGAAAATGGATAGGCAAAGGAGGAAGAAGGCGTAGGTGAAAAGGTGGATCCTTATCCCCTTATATGGGTGGACGCAACTACGTGTCGCCACCAGCCTGGTAAAAATCGCTTATCTCCAAGCGTCGTAATCAATGGTGCGGTTGGGTTACCCACGCCCGTATTGATGAGAATCCCGGAATAAGGGGACACGATCTCTGCTTTAACAAGACGTGCCAAGGAAACCACCTCGCATGACGCGCTGAGGTGGGATAATAAAACGATTCGAATAAAGGCTTGGCCGTGGTGCGTCACACTACGGAATACGTTAGCAGATTAGATTTGTGTAAATATTATTCTCTCTATGGCAATATGTGGAAACTTATTTTGCAGAGCCGGACACTATCTTTGTGTTCAAAATCTTCTAGGAAGTGCTTGGAGGAGGAACCCGCCTTTCAATGCCGAAGACAATCTGCGCGCCAGACTTGTCGTCATTGAAGCCTGGTTCAGGGGCTACTAAGGGAGTCCTGGATTAGGGGGTGTCCAGATGGCCGGACTATACCTTCAGCCGGACTCCTGGACTATGAAGATACAAGATTGAAGACTTCGTCCCGTGTCCGGAAGGGACTTTCCTTGACGTGGAAGGCAAGCTTGGCGATACGGATATGTAGATCTCCTACCATTGTAACCGACTTTGTGTAACCCTAACCCTCTCCGGTGTCTATATAAACCGGAGGGTTTTAGTCCGTAGGAAAACATACATAACAACAATCATACCATAGGCTAGCTTCTAGGGTTTAGCCTCTCCGATCTCGTGGTAGATCTACTCTTGTACTACCCATATCATCAATATTAATCAAGCAGGACGTAGGGTTTTACCTCCATCAAGAGGGCCCGAACCTGGGTAAAACTTCATGTCCCTTGCCTCCTATTACCATCCGGCCTAGAGGCACAGTTCGGGACCCCCGTACCCGAGATCCGCCGGTTTTGACACCGACACTCACAGATTCCAGCTTAGTCCAATGCACGTGCACTCTTATTATTATTCACACCATTCGATCGTGCAAGTGAAAGGCAATTATGATGATATATGATGGACTGACTGAGATGAGAAAAGATGGTATGAATTCGACCTCTTTTGTTTTTGTAAATATGATGAGCCCGTCATTCTTGATTTAGCTTATTATGAATAAACATGTTTGCAATGACAATTAGAGATCATAGTTGCTTGTGCCATGCTTGATTAGCTATGAGTTATAATGGTTTACCTTGTGTGCCAACATGCTATTGAGATGATTATGATGTGGTATGATGGGGTGGTATCCTCCTTTGAATGATTTAAGTGACTTGACTTGGCACATGTTCACGCATGTAGTAGAAACAAAATCAACATAGCCTTCATGATAGTTATGTTCATGGTGGATTATATCCTACTCATGCTTGCATCCAATGTTTATTAATTTTAATGCATGTACATGGCTGTTGTCGCTCTCTAGTTGGTCGCTTCCCAGTCTTTTGCTAGCCTTCACCTATACTAAGCAGGAATACTGCTTGTGCATCCAATCCCTTAAACCCCAAAGTTATTCCAGATGAGTCCACTATACCTTCCTATATGCGGTATCTACCTGCCGTTCCAAGTAAATTTGTATGTGCCAAACTCTAAACCTTCAAATAAATATTCTGTTTTGTATGCTCGAATAGCTCATGTATCAACCAAGGCTGTCCTTATATTCTGTGTTAGGCAGGTTATTCTCAAGAGGAGTGGACTCCGCTCCTCACTCACGAGAAAATGGCTGGTCACCGAGATGCCCAGTCCCATGCTTTATGCAAACTAAATCAAAATTAGTTGCAAACAAAACTCCCCCTAGGACCTGATGTATGTTGGAGACACTCGTTGTTTCGAGCAAGTCATGGATTGATGCTTGTTGGTGGAGGGGGAGTATAAACTTTACCATTCTGTTTGGGAACCGCCTATAATTTGTTTAGCATGGAAGATATCACCATCTCTTAGTTGTTACGTTGACAATGAAAGTATACCGCTCAAAATGCAATTTATCTCTATTTCAAAACCGAGCTCTGGCACCTCTACAAATCCCTGCTTCCCTCTGCGAAGGGCCTATCCATTTACTTTTATGTTGAGTCATCACCCTCTTATTAAAGAGCACTAGCTGGAGAGCACAGCTGTCATTTGCATTCATCACTATTAATCTATGTTGGGTATGACTATGATTGGATCTCTTTACCATGAATTACAATGTCTAGTCAGTCCTTGATCTTTAAAGGTGCTCTGCATTTATGTTTTGCAGTCTCAGAAAGGGCTAGCGAGATACCATCTTGTTATATCATATTATGGTTGTTTTGAGAAAGTGTTGTCATCCGAGATTTATTATTATGGCTTGCTAGTTGATTATGCTATTGATATGAGTAATTATGAGACCTAAGAATTATTGCAAATGTGGTTAGTTATGATATATGCTGAAAACTTGAATGCTGGCTTGACATAATTACAACAACAAGAGCAAACAGAGTTTGTAAAAGTTTTTCTTTCTTTCTGTTTGTCAACTGAATTGCTTGAGGACAAGCAAGGTTTTAAGCTTGGGGGAGTTGATACGTTCTTTTCCAAACACTTTTTCCCTTGTTTTGGACTCTAACTTGTATGATTTGAATGGAACTAACCTGGACTGACGTTGTTTTCAACAGAATTACCTTGGTGTTTCCAATAGGACCCCACTGCCACGGGAGGGTAGGACAAAAGATGTCATGCAAGTTCTTTTCCATAAGCACGTATGACTATATATGGAATACATGCGTACATTACATTGATGAATTGGAGCTAGTTCTGTGTCACCCTATGTTATGAATGTTACATGATGAACCGCATCCGGCATAATTATCCATCACTAATCCGGTGCCTATGAGTTTTCCATATACTAGTTTACGCTTATTTACTTTCCCGCTGCTACTGTTACAATCACTACAAAATACCAAAAACATTACTTTTGTTATCTTTACTTTTGTTATCGTTACCACCACTATCATATTACTGTGCTACTAAACACTTTGCTACAGATACTAAGTTTCCAGGTGTGGTTGAATTGACAACTCAGCTGCTAATACTTGAGAATATTCTTTGGCTCCCCTTGTGTCGAATCAATAAATTTGGGTTAAATACTCTACCCTTGAAAACTGTTGCGATCCCCTATACTTGTGGGTTATCACTAACCCAGGGCCCATTTACGGCCTATCCGAATTAGGCCCAGTAGGGTCATCTGGGCCGTCCAATATAATTCCAGCCTGTTTTAACTTCCGGCCCATGTATGGCCCATGACGTCTTTCGACCCATATGAGGCCCTTAGTAACCCTCGGCCCATTAACGACCCGTGGTAAAACTGGCCCGTAATGAACAGTTTATCACTTTATACCCATTAACGGCCCATTATTCCGTTGGGCTGTTTCCATCCCATGTTATCTTTCGGCCTTCTCAGGGCCCATTTATTCTTGGGCTCATTTCCAGCATTCGTTTACTTTTAGCCCGTTACTGTCATTTTCTGCTTGTGGGCCAAATTCAGCCCGTGGTTACAGTCGGCCCGTTTGTGGCCCGTTAATACGTTGGGCCATTTTCATAGCGTCATCAAATACAGTCGATTAACGATGACCCATTATGGTCGGCCCATGAACGGACGATTTCAACTCTAGCCCATTTACGACCATAACGTGGTCTGTTATTGGCCCATGTTTGTCCAACCGATCATATGGCCCGTAGAAGGCCAATTGATGATATGGGCCGTAGAAGACCCATTGTGTCTACGGCACGTATAAGGCCCATTGTTTCTACGCCCCGTAGAAGGCCCATTGTTTCTACGGCCCGTAGGAGGCCCATGTTAACTACAGTAAATATGTAGCCCATGGTTAATATGGCCTAGTTTTAAAAAATAGGTTATTGCGGCCACTAGCAAACCGCGGAAAAAGAACTGCACTGACTACAAGAAAACAAATAAATAAGGAAATAAGGAAATAAATAAGCAAGCAACTTACGCTAGGCTATCACGGCTATTACACATATTACATCCACTGGGCATCAAAGTTTGCCACCAGTGAAAATATAGAGAACAAAGCAACATATAAATGCCGCAGCAAAACAAGTCCAGAACTGAAACCACTTCAGAAGAGCTCAAGAAACAATATCATCGGTACCCATAATGCTGACAAGATGCTTAGCAAGCTTATTAACTTTCTCTTGTTTGGCGCTTAAATCCTCCAGCACTTGCTATTGCACCAGAAAGTATCCATCTGAATTCTGCAGGGACTTCCTCAGTCCTTCGGCTTCCTGTCGCATAACATTTGATCGATGTCTTTCAACTTGAAGTTGAGACTCAAGAAGTCGAACTGATTCAGGCAGTGAGTTCGAAGAGCTGGTGCCAGCAGTAGTAGCCAGTAACTCAAACACTACATCAAGACAGGACTTTGGGGGTTGTCTCAGTGTCTTCAATATAGTTTTTATCAGCTTTCTTAGAGACCAACAGGGATGTCTCACTATCTTGAACCGTATCTGCATTACTTCCTTTACCATTGCATAACGGGGTACTCTTCTCCAATATTGTATCTGCATTTTAAAAGAGAAACAAACAAACAAAATCATAGGTTTACAATGTAGTATATGAAACTCATTTTGGTAAACCAGTTCAGTAGTAAGGTGGAAAGGATAACAACAAGAAACAAACATATATCTATGTAGTATGGTCACTGTATGGTCTATATCATTCTAGTTTATGTTGCCAAATCAAGATAGGTACAGTTCAAATCATATCTATTTAAGACAAAGCACCATAGACAGAATATAAGTGTGGGAAACTACACAACAATAACAACACTTGTAATGTGCATGGCATGAGAACATAACTGTTTATTCAATTGAAACTGAAATCAACATAGAGCAAGTTACAACAGCAAACACATTAAAGAAACAGGTTTAAAAACATACCTGTTGCGCCATTGGAGTTTCAATTGCATCCTTCAAATTTGAAATTAGATGGTATGAGTAAATACAGTGATGCAAGAGCAAAGTAGTATGAACCATAGCTACGGAACCTGACCTGAGAACAATTCTTATTTTGCTTTAAGCGTTGACTTGGGGTTCGGAGTGGTCCTCCTCGTGCTTTGGGCACTGTAGTTGCCTTACTAACTGCTCGTGTTTAGGTGCTCTGTGGTGGAGACGGTGTTGTGTCAACAGGAACTGGGTTACTATCTGCTGGGGTTGGGGCTAGAAGGGGTGTAGCTGGTTCTCTGTCCAAGTTGGTAGGGGTACAATCTGCGTGAGTCTAGGTTATGTGTGGTGGGGCTGGTTCTTGTGCAAGTACAACCATGGTTCTATTTCCATCGACAGGTAGAACGATCTTTTCTGAAGACCGTGTTTTTACTCCCCAAGATACTACCATCACCCCCTACAATTGAAATGGCTGATAAACAAGAAAAGTAATTGAATGTACAGACATTGTAAGATAGACAGGTGCAATGGATAGTAGGGAAGAAAACAGGGCATGAAATAATTCACGTTTATGTTGTCTAACCAAACAGAATAGCAGGACATAATTTCACATATATGATGGCTAATTAAACAGGATAGCATGACACAATTTCACATGTATGATGGCTAACTAAACATGATAGAATGACATACTTCAAAATATGATGACTATGTAAACAGGATGACATGATATAACTATACGATGTGTCTATTAAAGTGGTTGGCATGCCATAGATCACAAACATGCCGTCGATGGAAACATGATGGCATGATATAATTCACGGATAGAATGACATAATTAAAAATATGATGACTATGTGAACAGGATGAGATGATATAACTATATTATGTCTTTAGAAAATGGGTTGGCATGCCATAATTCAGATACATGCTGTAAGGAAGGGAGCAGAGGGCAATCACATATATGATATAATTCAAATATATGATTTATATACTAAGGAAGGGAGCAGAGGGCAATCACATATATGATATGTCAACTAAGGAGATGGCATTCAATATCGTGTATATGAAGTAAAAACTAAGCATTGCAATACAAGATATGTATGATATGAGTAATATAACCCTGCCAAGTTTGAGCATACACCTCAGGGGGATAATAGGACTGGTCATCTGCCTCTGAATCCTCCTCTGAAGAGCTATCTGTAACCAACAAGATATCTGCTTCAGCAGGTAGCATTGTCTGCTCTGAAGACCTTGTTTTCACTCCAGATTTCTCCGTAACCAATTCAAATGGATGATGCACAGGAAGAGAAGTTGAATATACAAACATTGTCGACAAAAGCAATGACAAATACAAAAAAGGACGGCATGATATAATTCACATATATGACGCTTGGCTAAACATCATGGCATTGCATAATTCACATATATAATGCCTTGCAACAAGATAGCATTGCATAATTCACATATATAATTGTCGGTGTACAAAAGTAGGGGCTCTTCTTTTGACCCCTTCACTTGTGCACGGGCAGTCGGAGCCACGCGCCACGGCCACACTTAGCATGACAGAGGAGGGAAGCTGGAGAGAAGCCAAAGTATGAGACAACCAGGGCAACGCCAAGAGCAGAAGCGCAGGAGAGAAAGAGGGCGAGGTGGACTCCCTCGGCAAGATCCTTGCCGAGGCAGCCTCTGCAGCCCTGGCAAGAGCCTTGCCGGGGCAACTTGCCCGATGCCAGCAGGGTGAGATACCCTTGAGCCCACAGGCTCCAACCCAACCAATTACATTGGGACCAAGGCTCGGGAAGCACCTCTGTAGTGGCATGAAAATCTTCGTCAAGATCATAAACATATGAGATCAGATGTTCGTTGTGTTGTTTCGTTTCCAGTTGAACAGTAGTGGAGCCCAGTCGGGTTGATCGGGGACCTAGCAATAGGGGTGGTCTTTCTTTATTTTGGTTCCGTAGTCGGACCTTGATTGTATTCTGGATGATGTAATGCTATATTCATGTATTGTGTGAAGTGGCGATTGTAAGACAACTCTTTATCCCTTTCTTATTGAGTACATGGGATGTGTAAAGATTACCCCTCTTGCGACATGCCTACTATGAGGTTATGCCTCTAAGTCGTGCTCCGACACGTGGGAGATATAGCCGCATCGTGGGTGTTACAAGTTGGTATCAGAGCCGGCCCTCGCGGTTACACGGATGGTTGCGGACAGGTGCGTGGTCGTGTTGTTCATGACGTTTGTGACCCGTCGTGGCACACGGCATGGCACATGTACCGGACTGGAAGCACAGACGTATGTGCCAAGAGGGAACGTTCCTGTGGCCCGACGAGGACGTGGTTCCTCTGAGTGGGGGTGTATGTGATAGCCTGGCTTATTAGAGATGATAGACTACTCATATCAATAAGGAATTCCTTATTTTTCGGGAGCCCATTTGGACATAACTCCAAAGTTAAGCGTGCTCAGCTTGGAGTAGTGTTAGGATGGGTGACCGACCGGGAAGTTGCTCCCGGGTGCGCACGAGTGAGGACAAAGTGCGCAGAAAAGACTAGTATTGATCTATGGGGCCAGTCTAGATCCCGCCAGGAGTAATGACCACCGGTGGGTGTGTCCGGGGCATTACATCAGATGAGGACCAGAAGACGGCGACCCTCGGCGGGATCCCAGCCGAGGGAATCCACAAGACCCTTGCCGAGGACGACTACAAGACCACGACAAGACCCTCGCTGGGCCCCCGGCAAGACCCTTGCCAAGGGCATCAGCAGGGCCACTGCCAGACCCACGCCAGCCAAGACTCCACCACCGTCCCCAAGCAGCTGCTAGCTCGATCAGCTGGGCAGGCACTTGCGTGGCCACGGGTGGCCTCTACACTGACTCAGCAAGCACCTGCGTGGTGGCATGCGACCCTTCGTGAAAGCTCCGCCACCGCGCCAGCCTAGCTGCCAGCCAATGTGGCACCGCGATGCCTCATCAGCTCGGACGCGTGTCGAGGCAAGGCGAAGCAGCAACGGCTTGGACATGCTTCCCTGGCGTCCCCGATAAAGCAAGGAGGGCACGTCAGCAGCGCATTGAATGCGTTTGTCCGACGGTCCCAGAGGATAGGCTTGTCAACTGTAGACCTTTCCACCTCCTGTGTGCCACGATGGCAACCCCTTTTCCCTATAAAAGGAGGCCTGAGACGACCAGGAGGTTGATTCGGCTCTTTTGGGCAAAGTTGCACCCCGTAGCTAGCTCAAGAACACAAGAACACTCAAATACATCCACCAAAGCAGGAACTAGGGTATTACGCATCTTCGCAGCCCGAACCTGGGTAAACGATCTGTGTGCTTCATGTCAGACCCGCTCTTTGCACAACCTCGCGCTCGCCAACCATAGAAGGGATCCAAGTGACCCCATAGGTGTCGTTTCCACCAACATCCTTGGCGCACCAGGTAGGGGGCGCAGTTGTGAAAATCTGGTCTGGCAGTTAGCCTAGTGGTTCTTCATCGTCATGGCTCCCAAGAAGAAGAAGGCCACGGCGGTCGGTTCGCCGGGAGCCGGACGGCTCGTACAGGTGTGGGCGAGCAGCGGGCCAGTCGCAGACAGGACCCGAGGCGCGGCCCGTGAGCACCAACATCACTCTGGCAGTCAGAGACTGGCAAGCAGCGTCGTTCGTGCGCAAGATGACGGGCCACACGCCGCAAAATCCAGAGATGGAGCTGGGCCCCCCGCAGGCGGCGCGGGGCCCTCCGGGGGCGTTGCTGTGCCACCCATGGGCGACGCGGCGACCTCCAAGATGCCCACCCCGACGCCCACAGTGTGCTCTTCCCAGGTTGTGCGTGACGAGCAGCGTCACCACGCCGGTGACCCTGGACACCACCGTGGGAAGAGTCATGTGCGTCATTTGCAGGACGAAGGAGGCCAGCATGCCCACCGAAGCACAGGCGAGAATGGCAAACAGCCATCGGGCCGTGACAAAGCTCCTTCTAACGTGGTTAGGAGTCCAAGTGCGCCACGGTCCACGCAGCTTTCGCCGCCACCCACGCCAACAGAAGCTTTGGCGCGCGCGCAACTGCTCCTCGACTTCCCTCCTGCTGCGGAGAAGCTCGACGAGTCGAGAGCCACTATCCGGAGCCTCATCAGTGTCGCCAACAAAGATGAGCCATGACCGGCGGGGCCCTCAGGCCGGCGCTCCATCGAACCACTACACGCCAGCGGTGGAGGGGCAGGAGGCGCCGCTGCCATGATGCACACTCCTCCTCCATGCCAGCCGCCGCGGGTGTCGGTCCATCATGATGACGCTTGTGATAACGTTTCCATAGCGTCGTCCGACCCACGGACCCATCGCGACCAACTCCAGGTTCTTCGGGAGCGAGCCCATGATGACGCTCGAACCACCATCGAGCGTCGGTGCGATACACGCCACCAGTCAGATAGGCGGGCGGGGCCCGTCATGGACCACCCAGCGCCGGGAGGCTCCGGCGGCCTTCCTTACGAGGTGGGTTGCCCCGCCTTTACCCGTGAGCTGCGGCAGTTCCGGTGGCCGTCCCACCGCATGTTCAAGCCCGATGTCGGCAAGAAGTACAATGCAAGCCGCTGGGGCTCGCGACGATAAGGTGCTTGCAAATTACTTCCCGTTGGCCCTGAAACCCAATGTCATGTCTTGGTTGATGCACTTGCCAGCGGATTCCATTTCTTCTTGCTTGAACCTGTGTCATGAGTTCGTTGGTGCCTTCACTGGAGGCCACCAAGCTCATGGCCAGGTGAGTGATTTGCATATCATTCCCCAGAAGGAAGGTGAAAACCTACGCAAGTACATACAGAGGTTTAGACGAGTGCAATACAACTTTCCAGATGTTCACCCTGCCGCCGTGATCAGTGCATTCCATCAGAATGTGCGTAACTGCAAGATGCGTGAAGAGCTGGAAATGAACAAGGTCAAGGATGTGGCCGAACTTTATGTTCTGGCCGATAGGTGCGCTCGGGCAGAAGAGGGGAGGAAGTACCCGGCGAGGACGCCGGCGCGGAAACCGACTCTACCGACGAAGACACCGCTCCCCCGACGAAGAAGGGTCGGCGTCACAACAGGAAGCACAAGGGCAAGACTGTGCTCGCCTTCGAGGGATCCGACGACACCGGCGCCACCAAGAAGGCCAAGGCAGACGACCCCGGCAAGGAGATTGCCAGGTGCGCCGCTTGCCGGGCCTTGGCGGCTGCCGACAAGCCAGGGGGCTCCGACAAGCCAGGGGGCTCCGACAAGCAGTACTGCAAGATCCACCGCACCAAAGGCCACAACCTCCAGAACTATCGACAAGTTGAGCTGCTTGCTGAAAAGCAAAAAGCCTAGTATGAGAGGTGGGACAAGGAGAAGGGCCAAGATGGCGCTGAAGGATGCGGCAAGAAGCGTGGCGGCCAAGGAGGTCACCGCGGCAAGGATAACCAGCAAGAGAGGCCCGCTCGGGGCCGTGACAAAAGCAGGAAGACGATGATCATGATGAGGACGACGAGTCCGGCGAGCATGAGTTCTAGAAGGCTACGAAGGCCATGTGCGTCGATGGTGGCGCCTCACTGCATACTTCTCACTGCCAGCTCAAACAGTGGGCGCGTGAGATCACAGTAGCGGAGCCCTCGCTCGACGCTCGGAAGCCACTGAAGTGGTCCAGCACGCCCCTCATCTTTGACGCCGAGGACCACCCTGACCGCACAACAGCGGTCGGGTGTTTGCCGTTGTTGGTCTCACCAACAATACGTAGCCTCAAGGTGAACAAAATGCTGGTTGATGACGGTGCCGGTCTGAACTTGATCTCGCCCGTTGTGATCAAAAGGCTGCAAATTCCTGATGGAGACCTCGAGGAAACGGGCACGTTTCAAGGGTCAACCCGGGAAGGAGCCAGCCGAAGGGGAAGGTCATGTTGCCTGTGATGTTTGGAGGCAAGTTGAACTACAGGACGGAGAGGATTGTCTTCGATGTAGCCGAGATCCCCTTGCCCTACAACGGGATCCTCGGCCGCCCGGCACTAGCCAAGTTCATGGCGGCATCTCACTACGCCTACAACATGCTCAAGATGCCTGGGCTGATGACCATCATCACCGTCCCCTCTGACAAGAAGGACGCGCTGATCTGCGCTGACCAACTCTACCGAGAAGCGGTTGCAGCAGCTGCCACCAAGGCACTTGCTCCTGCCAATGAAGCCCCAGGAGGGAAGAAGAAGACCGGCAAGACCTGTCGTGCCCACTCCATCAAGCGCACCTCTTCAGAGTGTTGTGCTACCGTCGAGGACGTGCCAGAGAGCTCTGTCGGCAAGAGCAAGAAATCCAGAGTTGCACCACCAGAGACCAAGAGGGTGTCCGTCAAGGGGGATGGCATGGGAGGGGCTTTCACCATAAGCTCCTCCCTTGACAACAAATAGGAAAGTGCGCTCGTCACTTTCCTGCGGGCAAATGTCGATGTGTTTGCATGGCAAGCATCTGACTTCCCCGGCATTCCCAGGAAAATGATTGAGCACCATCTTGCTGTCTGTCCCCATGCGCGACCCGTCAGGCAGAAGGTCAGGAAGCAAGCTTTGGAATGGTAGGAATTCATCACAGAGGAGATCAGGAAGTTGGAAGCGGCAGGCTTGGTAAGAGGGGTGCTCCATCCAACGTGGTTGGCCAATCCGGTGGTGGTGCGCAAGGCGAACGGGAATGAGGCTGTTTATCGATTACACAGATATCAATAAGGCTTGTCCTAAGGACCCCTTCCCGTTGTTGTGCATTGACCAGATTGTTGACTCTTCAGCCGGGTGTGATCTATTATCATTCCTCGACGCCTACTCGGGCTACCACCAGGTCTTCATGGCAAAGGAAGACGAAGAGAAGACAACATTCATCACCCCATGTGGCACATATTTCTTTCTACGGATGCCTTTCGGGATGAAGAGTGCTGGCTCGACATTCGTGAGGGCAGTTCAAATTGGTTTTGAGCCCCAGCTACGTAGAAATATGGAAGCTTATATGGATGACATAGTGGTCAAGACCAAGGACAAGGCAACCCTTGTACAAGACTTAGAAGAGACGTTTACCAACCTACGCAAGATCAACCTCAAGCTGAACCGTGAGAAGTGTGTCTTCGGCGTTCCGTCTGGCAAACTTCTCGGGTTCTTTGTGTCACAGCGTGGGATCGAGGCAAACCCGGACAAGATTGTCGGTGTTCTGGGAATGGGGGTCCCAAGACTTGCCTGCCTGCGGCCCATGGCGTGGCTGAGCCAGCAGGCCGTACGGCTCATCTTCACCAACAAAGCACCCAAGACCCTCGCGAGGGGCCAAGCCTCGTGAGGCGGACGATGCAAGACCTCCTCTGGAGTGGCCTAGCTAGGCAGGCTCACGAGGAGCGGAGATATCAAGGCGAGGTGAACCTCATGAGGCTCTCGTGACGTAAGCCGTGACGATCGACACCAGATGGGCGCCAGGTGGGCGCCAGCGTGAACAGCGTCCTTGTTTCCTCTTTGGTGCAAAGGGGGCAAGCGTAGCCGCTGAGTACCGAGGCCTCAGCCAAAGGTTGCCATTTCGGTGCAACAAGACCAAGACCAAGGACTGCAAGACGGAGGTCATCGTGGAGCCCAGAACAGCGTCACCACCAGAACTTTGTGCAGGCGAAGACTACTTTTGTCAGGATAGCTTGTACTAGATGTCCCCCTTCAAATTAGCCCGCCATTGTTGGCTCCCTTCCCGCTCGATATTTGGGAAGAGGACCAGGTCCTCTATAAATAGGACTAGCCACCACCATAGTAGGGGATGGGATCTTGGCTCGAGAGAGAGACCACCCCACACACACAAGCTCATCGAGCTCAAGAACACCTCAACCCGAGGAGGCCGCTCTTCCCTTGTATTGTTCATCATCAGCCCAAGAGGCAATCCACCACCACCATACTGGAGTAGGGTATTACACCACAATGGTGGCCCAAACCAGTATAAACCCCGTGTCCTTCTATGTTGTGAGTTCGTCGAGTTCGTCCGCAAGATCTTAGCGAGCTAGAGCATAGATCGGTTGGAGGGAAACACTTCGCACGCACCCCAGTGTTCGAACCTTAAGGGTTTGCCGGAACCCCACACCCCGACATTTAGCGCTCCAGGTAGGGGTGCACCGTAGCTTCCCTTCCATCAGTTCGTCGCTCCGTTGCTCCATCGTCTCCATGTTGGACGCTCGCCGCGCTCGAGCTGAGCGTCGGGCCGCCCTCGCCGCCCGCGTCGCTCAGACGGCTCCCGTCGGCGGGTCGCCTCGTCGTTCTCCGTCCCCCGCCGCTAACCTGCCACTGGCCCAGTGGGAAACGAGCAGCAGGCGTCCTCGCAACATCCTTCGTTGCGGCAGGACGGCCGCACCGCTACTCCATCACTCATCCCTGCTGGCTCTTCGTCTCACGCGCACCGCGCTCCCATGGAGGCACAGGCCGCACTCATCGCGGCGAACGAGCTCCGCGTTACCGCCCCGTCGACGATGTCTATGAGAAGTGGCTCCACCGCGTCGCCGAGCTCGTCCATGCCGCGGGGGGCTCTCTGGCGCCGTCCCACTCTCTGCCTCCCCCTCAGCACGCCGCGGGCGATGGTGCTCGTGGTGTGCCTCCACCACCTCGACCCCAAGATGGTGCCTTGGCGCCAAGGCGCGCGCCTCCGTGGCATGATCTGCTGCGCCCGGCGCCCGCGCGTGAAGAAAGGAGCTGCCAAGAAATCCCGTAGCCGCGAGAAGCTGCACCAGCGCTCCCCGCGCCACCTCGTCAAGACCACGTGCCGCCTGCATTGGCACAGCGCGGACCTCTCCAAGACCAAGCTCCGTCCCCGAAGCGGGCCCCGGCAACCATGGCAGGCTGCCACGGCTTCACCCCTGATCTGTGTAGCGTTGCCTGGCCAGGCAAGTTCAAGCCAGATCTGCCTCCTCGGTACGACGGCACCGCCGACCCCGTGGAGTTCCTGTAGCTCTATGAGTTAAGCATCGAAGTGGCCAATGGCGACAAAAAAGTCATGGCGAACTGGTTTCCCATGGCTCTCAAGGATGGGGCCCGCTCCTGGCTCCTGAACCTGCAGCACGGCTCGATCTCCTCCTGGGACGAGATGCGCGACCGCTTCGTCGCCAACTTCTAGGGCACTCGTGATCGCCCACCGGTCGCGGGCGACCTACGCCGCATCAAGCAACAGCCAGGAGAGACCCTCCAGAAGTACATCCAGCACTTCAACAGCACCCGCCTCAAGATCCCCAAGGTCACGGACGAGGCCATCATCTCCGTGTTTTCCGACGGCGTCCGCGACGTCAAGATGAAGGAAAAGCTGGCAATCCATGAGGAGCTTTGCACATCTCAGTAGCTGTTCAACCTGGCGACCAGGTGCGCGAGAGCTGAGGAGGGGCGCCTCTCTCTCCTTGAGCTGCCAGCTGTAGGAGTGGAGGAAAAGAAGGCCAAGGCCAAGGACGTGAAGCGCAAAGAGGCAGTAGTGCTCGTGGCAGAGCCTGACACCAAGCGAGGCAGAGATCAGCCCGAGTCATCCAAGAACGGCCGCCCATTCTGCGCCTTCCACAACCTGAACACCCACAACACCAGCGACTGTCAAGAGCTCAGAGCCATTTGGGAAGGATGCTTCGGCCGACGCCCCGAGTGCAATGACCGGGGCTACGGCCACGGAGGAGGACGCGGAGGCGGACACTGGGACGACTGTTGGGAATATTACTATTGGGCGTAAACCGGCCTATGTGTGCCGGGTTAACTTCATCAGTAACTCAAGAGTGTTAAATCCCAAGAAGATAGATGAGGGCCTGAGGCCCGTAGTCGGTTTAAGACTTGTATCCATAAACCGGCATCTGTATGTAAACTTGTATTGTAAGATAGGAATAAGGAGAGACCAACCCAGATACGAATATGAACCGGTGTTAGGACTCTGTGAACCGACGGGTGTCACCCGTGTATATAAGGGGACGACCTGGCGGCGGTTCAGGAGAACGGACAACAACTCGAGACTTAGGTGAAGCTTGTTTGCTCCCTAGTCATCGAAACCCCATCAATTCCATCACAACTAGACGTAGGCTTTTACCTTCATCGAAGGGGCTGAACTAGTATAAACTCTCTTGCGTCCCTGTGTCCGCTTTAACCCCTTCAAGCTAACCCGTTGCGATGGCTCCATGACTAAGTCCTTTCATGAGGACATCTGCCGTGACAAAACCACAACAGTTGGCGCCCACCGTGGGGCTATTGCATGATGGTTTCAAGTTCTTGGAGGGCCGCTTTGAAGGACTCGAGGGCTACGCTGTGGGCCGGATGACTAAGAGTCGTCGCAGCAAGCTCTACATCGACGATGCGGGCTGGGGCCCCGAGGCCGGCTCAGTTGAGTATGACTATCGGGTCCCCTTTGGTGGCATACACGTTTTCATCGGCAAGATCGGTGAACCGGGCCCTGAGCCGGACATCTGCACCGACCCTGTCGAAACAGCTCAGCGTGCGCGATCCGCCCGGGTTAAACCGGCCGTGAAGCGTGCCTTCGTGGGAGTCATCCATGGAGGAAGTTATGAGGATGGATCGGAATCTCGCGGCGAGACCGTCGTTTATTCCGGTGATGAGTCATCAACCGGAGAAACCGAATCTCTATATCAGCTACAAGATGGCCAGATTGGGGGCTGTTCCGATGGCGACATTATTCCGGACCCCTCTGATCTACCCAACCGAGTTGGAATATTCATGGCCGGCACACAAGCAGCGCTTCATTCTTCGACCGCTGCGCTAATAACCTCCGGTTCAGTAGCGGCGACGGCTGCCGGGGCAGGAGGCTCTGTACGCCCGCCGGCTCAAGTTCTATCAGATCTATTTGATGCATTGGCTGTGCTTATGGCAGAAACTAACCCGGTGGATCAGGACGTCCACAACGCGGAGATTGCAAAGGTGAGGGAACAGATCACCCAGGCCAAGGTGGACCTGGTAGCTGAGAATGCCAGGATGACCGCAGAGTGGGCTGCTTTAGACGCACAAGCCTACAGGCTCATGTTGGACCAGAACGCGTCGCATGAAGTCATGAAGAGGAAGTACCGATCCCGTTTGCCTTCGTTTTTCGAGGCCAGAGACCTTTTCAACACCCCAGGAGCAGGAACCAGTAATCCGCTGGGGGTAAACCGGGCGGAAGCTCCTGGGACCAGCGCGCCGGTTCAGCCTCGTCTGATGGATCTGCCTCGTCAAAACACTGTTATACCTCAGGCTGTTTCAACACCTCCGGGTCACTACTCCAACCCGATGGACAATCTCGTTGCCGCTGCTGCACGGCTGGAGGCCATTCTAATTGAAGGTGACTCACCGCAGGCGGTAGAGACGCGACGGGTCAAGGAGCTTCTTAGGACAGCTTTGGTCCAACAGGAAGCATACTCGTACAGCCGCGACCGGATCCACTCGACCCCTCGTCCAAGCCGGAGCTATAGCAGGCATATGGATGAACCGGCAGTGTCAAGTAATGAACGACGTGGAGCACCCCACGGCAACAACCCAGCGGGTGGTGCTGATAACGCTCAGGAAGTGGTGGACCGGGCCCGAGCGTGCAGGGAGGCCGAGTTAGCCGCACAGTATCAGGCTCGGCAGCTTACGCCGGTTCATCCAACTATCTCAGTCGAACCTGGTGTTACTTCTAGTTCTTTGGGGGTGCCTTGCCTTGTCCCTGCTTCACGCAATGTGCGCCTGCCCAAGGATTTCAAAAGCCCGCGCAAGGTACCAAATTACACGGCGGATCAACCTCCAGAGACATGGGTGGAGAGCTATGAGATGGCCATGGAGATGCTTGATGTGGATGATGCGGCATGTGCGAAATACTTCACCATGATGCTCGAAGGAACGGCCCGTACTTGGCTAAAAAGCTTACCGGCCAATTCTATCAGTTCATGGGCCCAATTACGAGCCCGGTTTATCAGTAATTTCAAGGATACATGTAAGCAGCCTATGTCGATAGTGGACTTAGTTGCCTGCGTCCAGGAGGAAGGAGAATCGACGACTCATTGGGTGCGTCGGGTCTCACAAGTGTTGCATTCATCAGACCGCATCAACGCTGACACTGCAGTCATAACCCTAGAAGGCAACTGTCGGTTTGGGCCCCTAAAGCTGAAGTTGGGATGGATGAAGCGCCATTGCAATGACATGGGGACCCTCATGGCTGCTTTGGTAAAGTATGCTGATTCTGATAGTACCAAGGATCCTGAATCTGATGATGACAAGGCAGGGAAGGGAAAGAGGAACAGCAACTCCAAAGGTCAGCAGCATCACTCGGCAGGCAATGGTAGCGGAGCCAAGCGTAAAGCGGATGGTAACATGGACTTTGTGGCTAATACCAACATGGAGGACAAGGGCCAGCGACGCAAGGGTAAACCGCCAAATCGCAGTGGGGCACCCAACCCTAACCCAGACCGCCTAAATTATCTACTGAACCAGCCCTGTCCAAGACATGGGACGAAGGAGGTGCCAGCAAACCACCTTTGGAAGGATTGCTACATTATGCAAGAGTTCAAGAATTCTAACGCTTTCCGGTATGATCACGGCTCCGGCGGTGGCTCAGGATCCGGGCCGGGATACGGTGGAGGAAATTCCGGTTCAGGATTTAATGGTAATCCGGGCGGACATAACAATCAAAATAATCAGAACAACCAGGGTGGTTACAACCAGCAGCAGCAACAGTCGGGTTACCAGAGCAACCCAAAGCAGTTGAATAGTGGGCAGTACCATGTCTTCACCACTAGCTTGGACAAGCGAGACCGGAAGGTTCAGAGGCGGGCAGTCAACTCTGTTGAACCGGCCGTGCCCCGTTATCTACGCTGGTCTGAATAGCCAATCATATGGAGCAGAGAGGATCACCCTCCCCAGGTTGATAATCCGGGTCAGTTGGCTCTGGTGGTGGCGCCTCAGGTGGGAGGTTACAAGTTCACCAAGGTGCTCATGGATGGAGGGAGCAGCATTAATATCTTGTACTATGAGACCTTCCGTCGTATGGGACTAACAGATAAAAATCTCAAACCATCCAATACGGTGTTCCACGGTGTGGTACCTGGCAAGTCAGCATATCCTGTAGGTAAGATAGCTCTGGAAGTGGCCTTTGGAGATGATCATGATTCCAGGTCGGAAACATTGACATCTAAAGTGGTGAAAATCCAAAGTCCATATCACGCCCTGTTTGGGCGACCGGCCTACGCCAAGTTTATGGCACAGCCCTGTTATGTGTATTTGCAGCTCAAGATGCCGGGTCACAAGGGGACAATAACGGTTCACAGAAGCCGTAAAATCGCTTTGGAGTGCGAGGAAGGAGATGCGGCCTACATAGAGTCGGTTTGTGCCACCGAGGAGCTGAAGTATTATAAGGACAATGTTGATCCGGCGGACATGACTCCATTAAAGAAGCCAACTACGGAGCATGATCCGGCCCTGAAGTTCAAATCGGCAGCTGAAACTAAGCTTGTTGACTTCGTGCCTGGCGATTCGTCCAAGCAGTTCAGCATCAGTGCCAACTTGGATCCGAAATAGGAAAGCGCGCTCATCGAGTTCATCCGTGAGAATCAGGACATTTTTGCATGGAAGCCCTCTGACATGCCAGGTGTACCGAGGCAACTCGTTGAGCACACCCTTAATGTGGATCCTAAATACAAACCGGTGAAACAGTTCCTCCGCCGGTTTAACAAAGAAAGATGCAAGGTGATTGGAGAAGAGGTAGCCAGGCTCTTAGCAGCTGGCTTTATTATTGAAGTTTTCCACCCTAAGTGGCTTGCCAATCCGGTGTTGGTACTTAAGAAAAACGGCACCTGGCGCATGTGTGTGGATTACACAGATCTTAATAAGGCTTGTCCAGCAGATCCTTTTGCCCTCCCCCGTATTGATCAAATTATTGATGCTACGGCGGGTTGTGAGCATTTGAGTTTTTTGGATGCATATTCTGGCTATCATCAGATCAAAATGGCAGTTAAGGACCAGAAGAAGACGGCATTCATAACTCTCTTTGGAGCCTTCTGCTATGTGTCTATGCCCTTTGGGCTCAAGAGTGCCCAGGCAACTTATCAACGGTGTGTACAAAATTGTCTTCACAAGCAGATTGGCCGTAATGTACATGCTTACGTGGATGATATCATGGTTAAGTCAAGGGAGAAGGAGACTCTGGTTGACGACTTGAAGGAAACCTTTGATAACCTGAGGACGTACAAGATGATGCTTAATCCGGCCAAGTGTGTCTTTGGTGTACCGGCAGGCAAGTTATTGGGTTTTCTGGTGTCCAACAGGGGAATCGAGGCTAATCCGGAGAAGATCACAGCCATCACCTCCCTGGCTAAACCGAAGTGTATCAATGATGTTCAACGCCTGGCAGGATGGATTGCCGCGTTAAGACGGTTTATCAGCCGCCTTGGTGAGAAGGCAATCCCTTTGTATCAGATGTTGAAGAAGACGGATCAATTCGTCTGGAGTTCTGCTGCTGATAAAGCATTTGAGGACTTGAAGCGGCAATTGGCCAATCCACCGGTGCTCGCCGCTCCCATTGACAAGGAGCTGTTGCTGCTATATGTTGCTGCTAATGCTCATGCAGTCAGTGTGGCTATTGTGGTGGAGCGAAAAGAGGCAGGCAAGGAGCATCTGGTTCAACGTCCGGTCTATTATATCAGCGAGGTACTCATTGAGTCCAAGCAAAGGTATCCACATTGGCAGAAGCTGGTATGTGGAGTTTTTATGGCAAACCGGAAGCTTAAGTAATACTTCCAAGGGCACCCCATTATGGTGGTCAGTTATGCTCCCTTGGGGATATCATCCAGAACCGCGAAGCGACTGGCCGGATTGCCAAGTGGGCTATAGAGCTTGGGCCGCACGGGTTGAAGTATGCGCCTCGAATGGCGGTTAAGTCTCAAGCACTTGTTGATTTCATCAATGATTGGACGGAACTGCAAGCACCTGAAGAAAAGCCGGATCACACATATTGGACCATCCATTTTGACAGATCCAGGCAATTGGAAGGCTCGGGGGCTGGAGTCGTATTAACTTCCCCACGAGGTGATAAGTTTTCTTACGTTCTCCGCTTAATGTTCCCTTGTACTAACAATGCAGCTGAGTATGAAGCCTTGCTCCATGGTCTCCGGATGGCTAAGGAGATGAATCTAAGTCGAGTTAAGTGCTTCTGTGACTTGGACCTCGTGGCTCAACAAGTGTCTGGCACTTGGGATTCCAAGGACCCACTCATGGCAGCATATTGTCGTGAGGTGGATATTGTTGCAGGTCACTTTAAAGGCTATCAGGTGGACCACGTGGACCGACAGAAGAATGAAGCGGCAGACGCTTTAAGCCGGCTGGGCTCTCAGCGCAAACCGGTCCCGCCCAATGTTTTTTTGGATGTGCTGCACAACCCGTCGGTCAAGCTCCCTGGTGAAGCGGATTTGGCTATTCCTGATCCGGAGGCTCAATTGGTGGCAGCTCTTCATGTCATTCCGGATTGGACGCTTCCTTACCTGGCGTACATGAACCGGGGCGAGTTACCAGAAGATGAGACTCTGGCCCGACAGATAATCCGACGGTCCAAGTCCATGACTATTGTTAATGGCGAGTTGCATCATTGCAGTGTGTCAGGGGCGTTTCAACGCTATGTGTCTCCTGAAGAAGGCTGTGAAATTTTGCGTGAGATCCATGAAGGAGATTGTGGTCACCACACCGGTTCAAAATCTTTGGTGGCTAAAGCGTTCTGCCATGGCTTCTATTGGTTAACTGCTCATGCTGATGCGGAGGATCTGGTCAGACGATGTGACAGTTGCCAAAACTTTTCAAGACGTGCTCATGTGCCGGCTCAAGAATTGAGAATGATTCCAATTACTTGGCCGTTTGCGACTTGGGGCTGGATATGGTTGGGCCTTTCAAAAGGTCCAAAGATAAGAAGACCCACCTCCTGGTGGCGGTTGATAAGTTTACAAAGTGGGTGGAGGCAGAACCTGTTAGCAAGTGTGATGCGGCCATGGCGGTTCAGTTCATCAAAAAAGTGATTTTCCGGTTTGGCTTTCCACACAGTATCATCACAGATAATGGTACCAATTTGTCCAAGGGTGCCATGAAGGAGTTCTACGAACGGGAGCACATCCGGCTTGACGTTTCATCCGTAGCGCACCCACAGTCCAATGGTCAAGCAGAAAGGGCTAATCAAGAGATCTTGAGAGGCATCAAGCCCCGTATTATGGTTCCTTTGCAGAGAACACCGGGTTGTTGGGTAGAAGAGTTACCATCTGTGTTATGGAGCATCAATACCACACCCAACAGATCAACAGGATACACACCATTCTTCATGGTCTATGGAGCGGAGGCGGTTCTCCCTAGTGATATCCGTCATGATTCACCTCGTGTGGCGGCTTATGTTGAAGCGGACAACGAGACAGCACGGCAAGATGCTTTGGACCGGTTGGATGAAGAGCGTGACATAGCAGCTGCTCGCTCGGCGATTTACCAACAGGATCTTCGTTGTTTTCACAGTCACTGAGTTAGAACCAGAACCTTTCAAGAGATTTGGTGCTTCGGCTCATCCAAGATCAGACTGATATGCATAAGTTATCCCCACCTTGGGAGGGACCTTTCATGGTCAGCAAGAATCTGCACAACGGGTCATACTATCTGATCGATGTTCGAGAGCATAAAGACTCATGTAAATCAGAGGAGGAGACCAACAGGCCATGGAACATAGCTCATCTTCGGCCTTACTATACCTGAGCCATTGGCTCTACTTATGTACATATTACGATGATGTATATATTATGATTAATATAATAAACCGGAACCTCAGCTAAAGCGGGGTATCTGTTCTTTTACATCATGTGCGGTTACACGGAGTTGTTCTAAAGCGGCCTCCGGTTTACCCCTTGAGTTAGCTTTTCAAAGCATCATGTAATATCACTTGGGGGCTTGGTCGTATCCAAACCAATGCAACACCTTTTGATAGGTGAAAGCCACCAGATCACTTGGGGACATGGTCAAGTCTGAACCAGTCACGCCTCTTGATCGGCCTAAGGCCACAGAATCACTTGGGGGCTTGGTCGAACCCGAACCATTGCCACGCCTCTTGATCGGCATAAATGCCACGGTTTCATTTGGGGACCTGGCTGACTTGAACCATAGCTACACCTATCGGGAGCTTGGTCGTGTCCGACCATGGTAACACCATCTGATCGGCTCAAATAAGCCTCTTTTTGCAAACGGTTTTATCATTGCCTTTGCTTCACAATTTTCTTTGATAGATATTTCTTTCTTTTTGTTGCGTTTTTTAAACCGACAAAGTTTTAAACCGGTTCAAACTGTCAATTGACGGAACACGGTCCATTTTTAATCCGGAGACTATTTGCCGGTTTGATTTTTTATTAACATCCTATTACGGAGTAACACGGTGTTTTATTATAACCCGGCATGGTTTACATGGTAAACTGGCATTATATATATACAGGAGCTGCTATCTCCTCCAACAGTGTGGGTTTATAAACCTCCACTTCAAGATTGGCCAAGCCAACTTCATGCCCAACGATGGCAGGTATTATGTATCCCAAAGATTTGATCATATGCTTAAATTTCAGATATTTTGATTTCACATATGCAGACATCATACTCCGCCTGACGGTACAACCGCGGTGGCACTTTAAATTTTTTTGTATTGCAGAAAATACTTTGGAAAGTTCATCACCCAAAGGAAGAACAAGTTGCAGTAATTATGCACGAAGGTATATCAAAATCAAGAGTATCGGCTAGCCTATTACAAGGCAACACGGTGCCCAAAATAAGATCATTGTTTTTTTGCAAAGGAGAAGCAGTTTAAACCGGCTTCCGGTTCAAGCTCGGTCACCAGCCTGGCCTGATGGTTGTGGGTCATCCCGCCCCGCTTCAACTTCAGCTTCTCTACCCAGCGGCTGGAAATCAACAGTTGTCCAGTCGATTTCCATTAATGCTTGAAAGACAGCTTCATCATGGATCAGCAACGATGGTTCAATATCGGGAGCGTAAGTATGCTTACAGATTGGAGGGATAAGATTTACCCTTTAGGAATTGGTGCAACTACTCGCTTGTTTTGGTTGTCGTATTGGGCTTGATAATGAGACAAGTCTGCTTCTTCAACCAATTGACAAGCTAGCGGACGCACCTCCCGGTTTATTGCTCGCAGATCCGCTTCAGTAAACTCTGACCCGTCTTCCTTCAAGCTGGGATAGCCCTGAGCCACTTCAACAGGATCAAAATCCGGCACCCAAGCTTTTGCCCGGATTAAGGCATTAATCGCACCAGTTCGAGTAGCAGATTTCTTCAGCTCTTCAACCCGGGCAGGAAGCATCGACAGTCTCTTCAGAGTGTCCTGAATCAAAGTGGGCGCCGGATTGCTGTGGGATGCAGTCGAGATGATCCGCTGTGCACCAGTGTACAGTTGTTCGATCAATGTGTAGGCGGCTTTCAATTTCTTCCGCACATCTGACCCCAAATGACCAATGCGTGTCCCTGAAATATTACAAAGGTTAACAAACCGGCAGCTCTATAAGACGGCCGAATCAATCCAGAAATCAAACCAGATTACCAAAGATAGCAGCGGTCATGGCATGCACTTGCCGCTTTATGCTGGTCAGTTCGTCCACCACCAGTTTCAGTGCAGCCTCGGCATCTTCTGCTCGTTTGGTTAAAGCGGATTTTTCAGTGGCCCAATCCACCCGCTCCTTCTTGAAGCCCTCCTTAAGCTGTTCCATGGCGCTTAAAGCGCTGGTTAATTCCTCTTTTGCTTTGGAGGTTTCAGCTTGTTGGCACTTCAGATTTTCTTGCAGATTAGTGATTTGGTTTTCCCTTTTGTTCAGCTCAGCCTGCATATAGACAGTCATACAATTCAGATAACGGTACAAGAATTGAAGTACCAACCACATAACAAGTTATGCCCTTGGTACTTGGGGGCTAATGCATATTTGCTCTTCAATTATTCAGAAAAGTCCCAAGCTCAATACAAGTATTCAACTTGGGGGGCTAATGGCTAATTGTTCAGTTAATACTGCTGCTACAATCTTGATTACCTAAAGTCCCGGTTTAACTACACTAAGTTGAACCGGCCCTTGGGGGCTATATCAGAAAATTCAGAAAACATTGAAGTCTGCATTGACAAGTCCCGGTTTGAACGGAGATTCTAAACCGGCCCTTGGGGGCTAGGAGAGTTGACAGATTGAAGTACATACGCAGATAAGCATATGGAAGTTACCTCATATTTCTCTTTCATCATATTAACCAGACCAGCTTCATAGTCACGGCTGGTGTATAGCCGGTTCAGATAGCCGGAATGGAGATCTTGGGTGTTCAGAGCGGCATAAGTTGTCAGATCGGCATTCCATTTTCCCTTGCCAATGGCAGCAAATTCTTCCTTGGCAGTGTGTCTGGATAAAGCAATGGGATTACCTGGCTCTGTGCGACCAATGCCAGTAATGACAACCTCATCATCCTTGGCATCGCCGGTTTGCACTGGGGCCGTTGGCTTATCAGTAGGCTTTGATGGACTGGTGGATTTCTCAATCCGAATGGGGCTTGTGGGCTGGTTGACAGGGCCTGAGGTGTCAATAGGCCTTTCTTCAGCAATAAAATCGTCATCCTGCTGTGGTGGATCATTGGGTATATCTTCATGAATAGCCGCGTCAAGATCTGGTGTTTTACCCGGTTCAAGGACGGCGTCCTCCTCGGCCGCTTTATCCAGGCGAGCCTTCTTGCTCGGCCTAGGCTTGGCCCTGAAAGGAATAACAAAGTCAAATATAGCATATGTTCCAAGGTGATGTACCAGAAATATTATGATAAGTATAGCTTACCCAAGCACCGTTTTGAGCGGTGGCAGCTGAGTAGCCGATGACTCGCCAGAGGATGAGTGGGAAGTAACCTGATAATCGGAGTCAGATGGATTAAGAGGTTGACGAAAACAGCCCGCTTTAGGACAAGCACTAACAAGCAAATTAGAGACCTCTGAACGGCGTTTCCGAACCGGACTGTTCGGTAAACCAGCGGAGATAACTACCTGGCCGCTGTGTCAGGTTGTGCGGCGAGCTTCGTGCTGTTGGGTCTTCATAAGAAATTTGGGATCCAAGTAAGCAAGAGGATGAGAAAATTTAACCTTCCAGTTTGCCTGACGGATTTTTAGCGAAGGCAAAGGGTTTGAATTGGAAGAGAGAGTAATTACCTCTGCAGCATCAGCATGGCTGGTTTCGTCATCATCCTGACAAATATCATCATCAATAAGGCGTGTGAAAAATAAGCCAAGTGAGTCAAGCTCTACCTCAAGGTCCGGATTACCCACATCATCATCAGCAGCCGGATCAGAAGATGTAGTGGTTTTCTTCTTATGAGCAGTCCGTTTCACAACTTTAGTCTTTGGTCGGGTTGGTCTTTCTGGTTTGTCTGTTTTTTCTGGCTTCTCGTATGGAAGCTTCTTGCTCCAAAACGGATCATTGCCCTGTTTAAACAGACATTGATATTAAACAACGACCAGATATATCAATAACAGGTTCAGTAAAAAGAAAAATCAAACTCTTACAGCTGGCGGTTTGTTGGTGGCACAGAAGGGAAGCAGGCCGGTTCGAGCACAGATGTGTTCCGGTTCATTCAGCATTTTATTCACAGCCTCTGTGATTTCTTCATCGGTGAGCTGGATGTTAGCATGTCGCAGTGGGTCATCAACACTGCCAGTATACTCGCACATCAAACCGGAGTGCTGACTAAGGGGCAGTATGCTCCACGATATCCAATAGCGAGCGAGATCAACCCATGTTAAACCGTTGGCCATGAAGGCTCTAAGCTTCGACAGTTGAGGAGCGTATTTGCTTCTCTCCTTGGCAGTCAACCTTTGCGGAAAGGGGTGTGTATTGCTAAGCCGCTCCGGACGAAAGCTAGGCAAACGATTTTCATCAGCAGGGGAGGTGTCTTTGCAATAGAACCATGTTTGATTCCACTCTTTGGGGTGGCTGTGCAGTTTGGCGTGAGGGTATGTGACCTCTTTCCTTTTATGAATCGCCACACCACCCAATTCCGTATTGGAACCGTCAGTAAACTCGGTGCGGTGGTTTAGATGGAAGCAGTCTCTGAACAACTCAACTGTGGGCTCCTCTTGAAAGAACACCTCACAGAGCACTTGGAAGTGACACATGTTTGTAACAGAGTTGGGGCCGGTGTCTTGTGGGCGGAGTTGAAAATTGGCTAAAACATCCCGGTAAAATTTAGAACCGGGCGGCTTAAAGCCCCGGGCTAAGTGATCTACGAACACGACGACCTCTCCTTCTTGAGGTGTGGGAGGGCATTCTTTTCCAGGGACCCTCCAATGGATGGTGTTTTTGCTGCCTAAAGCACCGATCAGGACTAAATTGTTCAGTTGAGTCTCTGTGACGCGAGAAGGAACCCAGTTGCACTCATATACTTGCTTGGCCGTGATGAAATCTACAAGGATTCCGGTTCAAGAATGCATTGGTTAAAGTACACTGGTATGTACAATGTTAAACCGGAGACAGCTCTATCTAAACCGGAGTTTTATGAAGCAACAGCATCTGGCGGTTCAACAAGGGGACTAATGGTATATACCGGTTTGTTAATTTTTTCTACACCAAGTTAAACCGCCGGATCTAAGCATTGAAACGGTTGAGATTGCGAAGGGGTAAGTGTACAGAAACAGATTTCACAAGATTTCTCTACAGCGATGGATCTGAAGCAAGTTCAGAAAAGAAGGAAAATATTCAAAAGCTCAAAGCAGAACAGTATTGAATCAAGGGGCAGAAATATATGTGAGATCTATGGTTTTAGGCATGAAACTAAAGGCGGATACTAAAAGTTATCACTACACAGAGAAGGGGTTCCCAGATGCATCCAGGAGCTAGCATACGAGCATGAACAGGTGATGAA
Source organism: Triticum urartu (assembly GCF_003073215.2). Taxonomy (NCBI): domain Eukaryota; kingdom Viridiplantae; phylum Streptophyta; class Magnoliopsida; order Poales; family Poaceae; genus Triticum; species Triticum urartu. The sequence goes on from NC_053024.1 coordinate 564,086,465, forward strand.
CGCAGCAAGAACACGAAACCCTAGAACAGATCTATGTTGAGAAGATCAGAAGACCTACCAGAGCTGAGGAAGATGCGGAAGGTCGCCGCAGTTTTCTGGTACGCTCAGGTTGATGCAGCGGCCAAAGTCGATGCAGAAGACGACGGTGGCGGCGGAGCTCTGAGACTGGCGACGCGAGGAAGACGAAGAGGAAAGGCACGAAGGGGAGAAAAGAAATGACCCTTCGGCCCTATTTATAAGGCAAAAAGACATGTGTCAGGCGCGTGAATCCAGGAACCGAAAATTTCGGAAGCGGAGTTGTCGCCTCGATTGTTGTGAGTTTATTAAACAAGGAGATATCATGGATATTTTCTTTATGACAGATGACGTCACCTCAGCTTACAGCAACTAGAGAAGATGACATCATGGCGGTTCAGCAACTACGAGAAGATGTTGAAAATGAAGATTTTGCTAAGGATTGACATGAACCCGTTCAAATCAATCTGGAGCCTAATGTTGGGAATATTACTATTGGGCGTAAACCGGCCTATGTGGGCCGGGTTAACTTCATCAGTAACTCAAGAGTGTTAAAGCCCAAGAAGATAGATGAGGGCCTGAGGCCCGTAGTCGGTTTAAGACTTGTATCCATAAACCGGCATCTATATGTAAACTTGTATTGTAAGATAGGAATAAGGAGAGACCAACCCGGATACGAATATGAAATGGTGTTAGGACTCTGTGAACCGACGGGTGTCACCCGTGTATATAAGGGGACGGCCCGGCGGCGGTTCAGGAGAACAGACAACAACTCGAGACTTAGGCGAAGCTTGTTTGCTCCCTAGTCATCGAAACACCATCAATTCCATCACAACTAGACGTAGGCTTTTACCTTCATCGAAGGGGCCGAACTAGTATAAACTCTCTTGCGTCCCTGTGTCCGCTTTAACCCCTTCAAGCTAACCCGTTGCGATGGCTCCACGACTAAGTCCTTTCACGAGGACATCTGCCGTGACAAAACCACAACAACGACCGTGGCCCGCGCAGGAGTGGCATGACCGGCCTCGTAAGGACCGCTGGCAGGACCAACCTCGCGAGGGCGCCTGGAGGGACCCGCCTCGTGAGGATCGCCCCCAGGGCAACGCCGGTCTTCCCCCGTTGCCTCCGCCAAGGTGGAACGACGACCACCACCAGGACGAGGGGGCTGGGGGCTTCCAGGAGCCGCGCGCGGTTGCTTGCATCTTGGGCGGCGCTCAGGCCCCAGCCTCTCAGCGCATCTTCAAACAATTCGCTCGTGAGGTGAACGTAGCGCTCCCCAAGCTAGAGGCCACGCGCCCGCTCCGGTGGTCCCAATGCGCCATCACCTTCAGCTCGGCCGGCCAGCTCAAGTGCACAGCCACCACTGGCACACTCCCTATGTTGTGCTCCCCAGTCATCAACAATGTGCAAGTCACCAAGACTCTCATCCACGGCGGCGCAGGGCTCAACGTCCTATCCGCCGACACGTTCGACAACCTCCAAGTGCCCTATGAGCAGCTCCAGCCAACCAATAGGGCAAGTACGCCTGCATGTCACCTTCGAGGAGCGCAAGAATTACCGTAGCGAGCTAATCGACTTCGACGTCGTGCACATCCGCCTGCCGTACAATGCCATCCTCGGGTATCCAGCCCTGGCCAAGTTCATGGCAGTCACTCACCATGGCTACAATGTTCTCAAGATGCCAGGAAGCGGGGGGATCATCACGGTCCCATGTGAAGAAAGAGATGCGGTGTGCTCCCTTGAGCGCGCCTTCCAAGCCGCGGCAATCGATAACCCTGATAGCAGAAGTGAAGGCCCTCCGGAGACCATCCCCAAGAAGAAGCTACCGCGCCGTGCAGGACCCCAAGAAGATGGTGTCACATCAGGAGCCTCGTCAGGATCGGCGCCCGCCCCAAGGGCGCCTCCCTCCACCGCATAGGAAAGTGTGCTCGGCGCCCTCCTCAAGCAAGGCTCGGGGGCTCTCTTCTGGAGGACCTCAGACCTTGCCAACCTCACAAGGGAGGCGCTTGGGCACCACTTGGAAGCGTGCTTCATGGCACGTGTTCCTCAGGAGAGCATGGGGCAAGGAATGCCCACCACCCAGGAGTTCATCACCAAGACCATCCAAGAGCTACAAGACGCAAGAGCCATGCGTGGCGACAGCCGCTCACAGAGTGTGGCTCACCACCCAGGTGAGGGTGCTGAGCTGCGCGCCTGCATCGACATCCCAGGGCTCAATAGGGCCGCATTTCAGGAACGCTTCTGGCCATCATGCACAGGCCGCTGTGAGGGTCGACCACATAGCTTTGTTCGCATGCCCTTCATCTTGCTGAGCGTGGCGTCGGCCCATCAGCGTAATGTGCGGCAAGTCCAGGCGGCTCAGCATGCCAGGTTCCACGCCGTTCTGGAGGAGATGGCGACAACCTTCAGGGAACCTCCTGAGCCCCCAGTGCCTCCCGAGGCTCAGGGTCCCGGTGGCTCATGAGGAGTCATTCCTTCAACGCGTGGCTTCAGCTACACCAGCTCTATTTCGTCTACAGACCCAGGTGACATCTTCCAAGTTCATTTAAGCTGGGAGCGCCCCTTGGGCTGCACTATTCCCAGGCCACGTGGGTCCGTCCCTGTGGCATGTATCCCTTTTGCTTATGTTACTAAGCTTACCTTGCCGGGGGCGCCCCTCGGGCTGCATCATCCCCACGCCGCTCGGGCCAGACCCAGTGGCATGTACCTTCCTGCATTTATTCCAGACAATCTGCTCTTCATGCTTAACCTCCCAACTGCTATCACCTGTTTGATCACCGCCCGCCACGGGTCCGTTCGCCCCATGCAATTTGCTTGCATGTTAAAAGGGGGGCTCCTGAGCATCGCGACTTAGGAGCTCTTACTGGCTCTCCAGCCCTCACCCCCTGGCCTTGACCACGGCATCACGACCTGGCATACCAGCGACGGCTAAGCTCGCTCGAGGGCCGGGACCTGAGGATGTAGAGTGCTTGCATCTAACCACCTTGCAGGGACATACAGTCACCAAGACTCAAGACCAGGCGCAACCCACCTTGAGGTAGGGCCTCGTGAGTCCCGCGCTGGCTCACGAGTGCCCAGATACACCTCGCAGCCCTACAGTGCAAGCCATGTGTCAGGGCGGGGCTGTACACGCCCCGGGGGCTCCTCCCGGAGGGGGGCCCCCATCCCACGCCCAAGTGGAAGCTCCATGCTCTGCGCTGGCTGTCGACACTGCCGAGGAGCGGCTATGTCCGTGCACAAGAGGAAGCACTATGCTCCGCGCTGGTGATAAACAACTGAGGGCGACCCCATAGTCGTACCAACCTCAGGGATCCCAAAGCTCAGCGCCCAGCCTCACCACGACGCCTCCCCTCGGGAAAGTCGCGCGAGGGGGCTGGGCACGGGGGCTGCGCTTGGGTCACGCCCGAGCGCACACCACCCAACCAGGTCCCCCGGACCTGGGCGTCGCACGCCCCTCCCGAGGCCTTGGCGAGGGCAGGTATAGAAATTGTTTGAACGTCAAGGGGGACTCCTGAGCATCGCGACTCAAGAGCCTAACTGGTCATGTAGCCCCTCACTCCTTGGTCCGTCCTGGTCTCCGGTCGGCCCAACGGCAGTTGAGGTACGCGCGAGGCCGGGCTCTGCCGACATAGAACATTAATCTATCCTCACGAACTCTCCCTATATGTTGTTCGTACGTCAAGGGGGACTCCTGAGCATCGTGACTCAGGAGCCTAACTGGTCATGTAGCCCCTCACTCCTTGGATCATCCTGGTCTCTGGTCGGCCCAACGGCGGTTGAGCTATGCGCGGGGCCGGGCTCTGCCGACGCAGAACAAGGCAAATAAGGAAGGAAAACACAGAATCTCAAAGCAAATATTACAAGCATAATGTTCTCACAATACCAATTGAAAAGTCTAAACGCCTCCACGAGGCCTAATGTATGTCGCGGGAATGAAACAAGGAGAATAGCCGCAGGTCACCCCTGGATGTCGCCATCGCCTGCGGAAGAAGCTCACCTGTGGGCGACGATGTCCTCACCTTCGCCACCAGCCGCAGGATATGCGGCATCACCAGACAGAGGTTCGGAGACAAAGCCGCGGAACTTCCCCAGCAAAGCCTCCACTTGACCTTGAACGGCTGCGGCGGCGGTTTCGTAGAGATCTTCAGCCACATGCTCCAGCAGCTCGTCAAGCTGGGCGTTGGGGTCGCGGAGGTGTACATGGCTGAGGACGCGGGTAAGTGCGGCTGAAGACAGAACGTGAGCTTCTGCCTCCGCCATGGGACCAAGGCCCTCAACGACCTCCTCAAGCGCCTTCACCACGAGAGGAGGCAGCTAGGTGGGGCCGTCCTCATCAGTATCCAGTGGCTTCTCCAGGCCATGCTCGTAGAGCGTCCTCGGCGACTTTCGAGATCAGTGAAGGCCACACGGTCTTCGTCCAGGACCTGCGCCTTCGCGTTGAGATCAGCCTCCTTCGCCCCCATCTTCTGCTCCAGCTCCTCCAACCGGTTGAGCTCGGCAACCTGCCTCTTCCCCAGCTCCGCCAGCTCAGCATCACGATTCTTGACGGCTTCCTCCCGGGTCTTCATCTCCTTCTCCTCTACTTCGCAGCGGCGCGCCTCTTCGGCGTGCTTATCACGCAGGCTCTGCAACTCGCCCCCCAGCGCTTGGCAGCGGTCATGGGCGGCCTTGGCTTCTTTCAGCACCACCTCACGATCGGCTGCAGCACCGACGGCTCCTTGCTTCTCTCTCGGAAGCCGCAACAGCCTGGCCTAGCGCCGCACGTACTGCCAGGTCGGAATGAAGCCAGCCGGAGGCTAACTCTAGACGCCCGGCCACCAGGCGCGGGTCGGCGCTCAGGAGATCCGCCTGTAGTTGGGTCATCTCTGAAAAGGCATGCTCCAAGATGGCAGCAGGAGCGGAAGAACCAAGGAGTGGAGGTGCAGCAGTAGGAGGAAGCGACATCATCACCAGGGCTTAGGAGATCGCGAGTTCTGGAGCAGCTAGAACCTCATCAGCCACGCCAAGTACCGGCACCTCCGGAGCCAGCGGGGCCATGGGGGCTGATTCCATGCGGCGGAGCTCCTCTTGGACCCGTGAAGACATCCGGGCTGGGGAGGCACGGGCGATGTTGCCTCCTTGCTCTGCGGAGGGAGGCACAGCTGCCTTACCCTCCTTCCTCTTCTTCGCCGAAGATATCGGCCTGATCAACCAAAGGTGAGCGTCAGAACAAAACAAGCACCTGCATGGACCAAGAGAAGTTCGAAACACCTACCAGTCCACCGCAAGGTACTCCACCCGTCGCTTGTGAAGCTTGAGGCCCGACAGCATCGGGACCTGAGGAGCAGGCGCTCGGGCTTCGGTGGCACCATGCAGTGCGGAGGCGGAACCGGATCCAGCCCCAGGAGGTGTTGCGGTGGAGGTGGCACCATGGTCCACCAGCGACGATCTACCCTTCGTCGGGACGAGGGGTTGCTCCTTCCCTCCTTGGTAGGCATCCGCCTCGGCATCATCAGGAAGGGCGCGGAGCATCTCGGCCTTGCTCGGAGGGGAGGTCTCCTCCACCTCTTCCGGGGTCTCCTCAGAGTCCTCCTCCTCCCCCTTTTCGCGGGACTCGCCAGAAGACACCTCCACCGGCTTCTGCGCAAAAGGAGCTCCCGACAGCACCGGCGGCACCCGCCCGCGCGCATCAAAAGTCGTCTTGGAGGCGACAAATTCCTCCTGGTCCCTGCGTTGGAACAGGGGAATGAAGGCGCTAGGCGGGTACTCCTGGTTGTCTCCAACTATGAGGCGCGGGACGACGTCCAGTTCGTCGTCAGGCAGGTCCCCCGGCCTCAGACGGGCCTTGTTTTCCCCTCCTTTAAGCTGCCAGAAGGGGCGGGTGCGCGCCTGGAGTGGGGCGACCCGCGCATCAAGAACTCCCAGGAGCATCGCTCCCGTTATTTTGGCCGCCCTCGCATTGCCCTGCTTCAGGTCAGTCATCATCTGCTCCAACACTAACGATGCCTGCTCGTCGACAAGCTCCGCCCTGGGCCACTCCTTGCCTTGTCGGGGCGCCTCCGTCGGCAACGCCAGGCGCGGATGGGTGAGCTTGGCGCCCACCATGACCCACTTGGATCGAATGTTATCGGCCCTCTTCCCGGTGCTTGAGATCGAGTTGGCCTTGCCAGACGCAACGAAGTTGGCGCATCCAGAGATGTGACCCTCGCTGACACGAAGGAAGAAGTGGCGCGGGAGCGCCATAGAAGGCATCACGCCCAGGTATGCCTCACAGTAGTAGGCAAAGATGGACAGAAGGAGGACAGAGTTGGGGTGGAGATGCAACGCCTGCAGCCCATAGTGGTCAAGGACTTCATAGAAGAAATCAGAGAAGGGAGGAACCAACCCGGCGGCAACACTGCTCGAAAAGAAGGGGAAGAAGGTGCTCCCCTCAGGCTCTGGCTCGTCGGAGGCAAGCCGGAGCTCCGTCTTCCCCCACTCATTGCTCTCTCCCACCGTCAGCAAGCACACGGAGGCAAGGCTCTTTTCCGTGATAGTGGGCGCCTCAAGAGCGGGCTCGTACCAAGCCAGGGACGAGGAAGTCTTGACCTTGCGAGGCACCATGGGCGGCAGATGCAGAGCGAGGCCGAAGCAGATCTGTAGGTAGCGGTGGCGAAGAGCAAGAAAGGGGATTTGGAGCGAGGCGAGGAAGAAGCAATGAAGGTAAGGGCCACCCGCACCAGCCTTTTGTCAGCTCAAGCGGTTGCCGAAACAACATGGGGAAGCGGAGACGCCCACGTCCAATCAACCGCCACGCGTCAACTGAGGTCGCAGGCTTTTGGGGTCTGCGGTGCTCCGAACTTGACCCTTGGCTTCGCCGCGAAGCCAAGCCCGAGCGCACCTTGGGCCTGGGGGCTACTGTCGGCGTTCTGGGAACGGGGGTCCCCAGACTTGCCTGCCTACGGCCCACGGCATGGCTGAGCCAGCAGGCCGTATGGCCCATCTTCACCAACAAAGCACCCAAGACCCTCGCGAGGGGCCAAGGCTCGCGAGGCGGACGACTCAAGACCTCCTCTGGAGTGGCCTAGCTAGGCAGGCTGACGAGGGGCGGAGATATCAAGGCGAGGCGAACCTCATGAGGCTCTCGTGACGTAAGTCGTGACGATCGACACTAGACGGGCGGCAGGCGAGCGCCAGCGCGCACAACGTCCTTGTTTCATCTTTGGTGCAAAGGGGGCAAGCGCAGCCGCAGAGTACCGCGGCCATAGGCAAAGGTTGCCATTTCGGTGCAACAAGACCAAGACCAAGGACTGCAAGATGGAGGTCATCGTGGAGCCCAGAACAGCGTCACCACCTGAACTTTGTGCAGGCGAAGACTACTTTTGTCAGGATAGCTTGTACTAGCTGCCCCCCTTCAAATTAGCCCGCCATTGTTGGATCCCTTCCCGCTCGATATTTGGGAAGAGGACCAGGGCCTCTAAAAATAGGACTAGCCACCACCATAGTAGGGGATGGGATCTTGGCTCGAGAGAGAGACCACCCCACACACACAAGCTCACCGAGCTCAAGAACGCCTCAACCTGAGGAGGCCATTCTTCCCTTGTATTGTTCATCATCAGCCCAAGAGGCAATCCACCACCACACTGGAGTAGGATATTACACCACAATGGTGGCCCGAACTAGTATAAACCCCATGTCCTTCTGTGTTGTGAGTTCGTCGAGTTCGTCCGCAAGATCTTAGCGAGCTAGAGCATAGATCGGTTGGAGGGAAAGACTTCGCGTGCACTCCAGTGTTCGAACCTTAAGGGTTTGCCGGAACCCCACACCCCGACAAAGACCAAAGCTATTGAGCAGATTGAGGCACCCAAGCGGATCAAGGATGTGCGTCAACTCACTGGCTGCATTGCCACCATGAGCAGATTCATCTCTAAGTCCGCTAAGCGTGCCCTGCCCTTTTTAAAGATATTGAAGAAGGCGGGCCTAATGGAGTGGACCTAGGAGCCCGAGGCGGCGTTGCAGGATCTGAAGAAATACCTTTCCTCTACACCAATACTGGTTGCGCCTAAACCACATGAGCCGTTGTTGCTGTATCTGGCGGCAACGAATCAAGTGGTTAGTGCCGCACTAGTGGTACAGAGGGAGGTCGGTAAAGAGGCGGTGGCAACGACGGGACTAGCGGATGGCAAGCCAGAGGTTCCCCCGGTAGGGCCCGATGCCGGCAAGGCAAGGCCCCTGGCAGAGTCTGACGCCATCAGGACAAGTCCCATGCAATCAAATGAGGTGGTGCAGAAGAAGAAGATGATGTAGCACCCGGTTTACTTTGTCAGCTCCCTCCTGTAGGGGGCTAGGTCAAGGTACTCTGGTGTGCAGAAATTGCTCTTTGGCCTCCTTATGGCCTCGAGGAAGCTGCATCAATACTTCCAAGTGCACGAAATCACCGTCGTCACCCGCCTCCCGTTACAACGGATACTGCACAGCCCAGACGCAACCGAAAGGCTTGTGGAGTGGGCCTTGGAGCTTTCGAGCTTTGGTTTGAAGTTTGAAAGTACTTCGACAATCCAGAGCAGAGTCTTGGCAGAGTCATTGCAGAATGGACCTCAACACCCGACGAGGAAATCCAAGAGACCACCCTCCCCGGCAAGGAAGCAAGTCACAACTGGATCATGTACTTTGACGGGGCTTTCTCGCTGCAAGGCGCCGGTGCTGGTGTGCTGTTTGTCGCACCCACCGGAGAGCACCTCAAGTATGTAATCCAGATGCCCTTTCCCAGGGAGATGTCCACCAACAACACTGCTGAGTACGAGGGGTTGCTTGCCGGCCTCAGGATCGCGGCGGACCTCGAGGTTAAGAAGCTCATCGTCAGCGGTGATTCACAGCTTGTCGCCAGACAAGTTAACAAAGATTATCAGAGCCCATTGATGGAGGCCTATGTAGATGAGGTGAGGAAGCTGGAGGAGCGCTTTGACGGTATACAAGCGAAGCACGTTCCCCGAGTGGAGAACGACATCGCCGATTACCTATCAAAGTGCGTTGCATTCAAGCTACGTGTGGAACTAGGTACCTTTCTGCTTCGGTTAACTCAACCATCCGTCGAACCATCAACGGAGCAGAACAAACGGAGGAAATCAGGCCCCGACAAGTACTTTCCCGCTGAGCCCCCAGCACTACAAAAAAATACACTTCCGTGATGATACGTGTTTGTCACAGTAGGTCGCTTTTTTGTCATGCATGTACATCCATGACAAATTTATGATAGAATCAAGATAGTCATACATGTGCTGTCGTAGAAGTGTTCCATGACATTACCAAAATTATCATCACGGAAGTGTCCACTTCCATGACGATAAATCGTGCGTCACAGAAGTGCTTTCGTCAAGGGTGACCGACACGTGGCATCCACCGTAATGGAACGCCGTTAAGCTATCGGGTCGGGTTTTGGATCCGATAACCTATTAACAGCCCCGACCAATGGGGATTTTCCACGTGCAAAATCATCATTGGCTAGAGGAAACACGTGTCGGCTCATCGTCGGCACAGATGTCATCCACTCATTGGACAGAAGGCGCCTATGATACGTCGACACGTGGCACGGCCCAACAAGTTTAAATGGGCCAGCCCAACTAGAGGCCCATAAGATTTTGCAGACCATAATGGGCCAGCCCAGCTAAAGGCCCACGAAATTTTGCGGACCATAATGGGCTGGCCCAGCTAAAGGCCCACAAGATTTTGCAGGCCATAATGGGCCGGCCCAGGTAAAGGCCCACAAGATTTTTTTGTGCCATAATGGGCCGGCCCAGGTAAAGGCCCACAAGATTCTTGCGGGTCATAATGGGCCGGCCCAACTAAAGGCCCACGAGATTTCGCCGACATTAATGGGCCGGCCCAGCTGTAGGCCCACAAGATTTTGAGGACCCTAGTAGACCGGCCCATTAACTGGCTGCCAAGTTTTGGGCCAAATGTCGGCCCATATTTGATCCGGTCCATTAATGGCCTACCACGCTCCGGACCTAATAGTGGCCCATATGAGATCCGGCCTGTTAAAAGCCTACCATGTTCTGGGCCAAATTACGGCCCAGATCAGGTCCGGCCCTTTAAGAGGCTTTGGGCTCAATTATGGCCCATATCAGATTCGGCCCATCAACTAGACACTATGCTTTTGGGCCCACTTGCTAAAGGCCCACTTAGTAATTCGGCCTGATATTAGTTTTGGCCTGTTAAGGGCCCGTTTAACATTTCGGCCCTATATTAATTTCGGCCTGTTAAAAGCCCGTCATATAGTTGGGCCTAACTACGGCCCGGTTTGCATCCGGCCTACTCGCAGCCGATATCTGATTGGGCCAAACAAGGACCCAGACAATTTTGGCCTGTTAAAAGCCCGTGATTTGATTCGCACAATCATGGGCGGGGTTCATTTTGGGCTGCTGCGTAACTAGTAGGAATTAAGAACAAACCTACTTTATACAATAAAGAAATTACGGCATAGTAACTAAGAATAAACCTACACTACACAATAAAGGATTTAAGGTATATTACATCCACTGGGCATCAAAGTTCGCCACCAGTGATCACAAAGTGCAACAAAGAAGCAAATTACAAAAACTGGGCACCATTGCACCGTAACAAAATAATACTGAACCGAGACCACTTCTAAGACAGTTCAAGAAAGTTTAGCCTTGCGTGGGAACTGCTACGCAAGCTGCTGAGCAAGGCTGTGAGACCGGCCTAGCATGTCGGTCATAGCTTCCAGGTGTGGTTGTTTAGCGATGAGGTTCTCATTGGTGTTCTCCGCAATCTTTCTTAGAGATAGGACTTCAAGTCGAAGTTGAGTTGCAGAATGCCTTTCTGCTAGAACTTGGGACTGAAGAAGTCGAACTGATTCAGACAACGAATTATGTGAGCTTGTCTGACTGTTAATCTCAAGTAACTTGAACACTGCATCAAGACAAGACTTTGGGGTTGTCTCGCTATCTTCAAGATGTTTTGCCTTCTTTGCTGCAATATATGTTGGGTTTGTCTCACAGCCTTCAGCAGACTTGTGCACGCCATCAGGCATATCACCCTGAAACAAAGCAGAGAGATGACAGGTTTTGCACGTGTATAAACAAAGATGATAATTGTTCTGTCAATTCTGTCCAATTTCAAATTAGAAAAGAAAGAGTATGTTCAAAATATCAATAGCATAATTTGGCATTGTTCATAATGCGGGGAGCTTCACCACACTACTGGATTACCATGTCAACATAACAAGCATAGATGAAGGGCAAAGAGAATCATTGTATCTATTTTGGATAATGTGCATGGCATGTTGCTCATATCATCGGCCACATTAGTAAGATAAAATAGGAGACAAGGTGCAAATGTGGGCTGCTTCACCACACACTGGATTATAGATCCACAAAAACAAGCATACATATAGGGAGTATTAAGTAATGTGCATGGTATGAATAAGGAATTTGGTTTTACAAGTAAAACTTAGAACTTACGGTTCTTACTATCATGCATTTTGCTAGAAACAGCAAACTAAACAGCAGTAAACGATAGGGAGTATGAGCAAATTAAACAGCAGTTGAGGATAAAGGCTTTAGACGGACTGACTTACATTAACAGTTAACACCGGCTTTATAATGCCCTTCTCCATGGCAAGGGAAGGATAACTCAAGAATTTCAGCACAGAATCTTCTTCATAAGCATTGCCTGTACTCTACATTTTGTAGAGAGTAATTATAGATATGATAATACTGGAAGGGATAGAAGATAATTAAGATGCAGATTGATGCTACATAATCAACTACCAATCCCTGGAAGTACAAGCGTTATAGGACAAAATGTACTGACAAGAGCAATGGGCTACACTTCTGCACTGGCATTGTCTGTGTATTCTACTTGTTGGTAAGATTAAATATAGATCTGATCTTTTTTAGTAAATGGTGGGCGAGGGAGATAAGATGCAGAATGCTACAAAATGAACCGATCCCTCTTCCCATAATACAAGAGTGTTTTGAACACTGGTGTACTGTACAAAACGTTCTTATATTATGGGACGGAGGGAGTAGCTGTTAATGTAAGTACAGTGATAGACCACGTTCAGTCCTTACAAGAGGACTGCAGAGCTAAACCTCTTAAAAAGCATTGGTTTGATTCTAAATTTATGTAAGAGTCCATACGGATCTTATAATGTCCACCAAATGGACGATTATGAGGCTAACATGTGCAGTGATGCTACATAATCAAACAGCTATGAAAGTAAGTATGGTCATATAGGGCAAGAGGTACTCACAAGAGCAATGCAGTGTACAGTATAGTGTCGTGATTCTGTGGTCCCTTGAGAACGAATGTTCTTCTGCTAACAGTTTTCATACAAGTGAGACATTAAGGCAAATGCAGAAATGTAGTTCAAATTGTGATGTGATATCATAGACAGTACCTTACGCTGCAGCCGAGACCAATGTGTAACAAGATTATTCCAGTCACCGTCAGATAAATGTAGCACCGGAGACTTTACAAAAATTTCATTCAGAGGCTTGCCATCGAAGTGCGCTTGCCTCAGGTAGGAATGATACTTCATCAACGAGTGCTTGAAAAGCGCAACCAACCCTTGCTCGTCATCACAATCCAGTTTGAGCCTCACCTATTTAAAAGAATGAAATCTTGTGTCTTCTCTTAGCAGAAACATATGCAGTAATGACCATGAATAACATTAGTACATTACTTACGCGTAAGTTGCGGAGGAAGACTGGAAATTGTTCCATGTCTGTGGTATAATCTTTCCATGAAGAAAAGATGCGCACAAAGTTCCTAACAATAACATAAGCTTCGTCTTCTAAACTGGGAAGAAATGGAACAGGGGTCCTATTTGCTGCAATTGGGACTCTCTCTGGTTCGAAAAGGGATTTGGCAACAGGATTTGGTGTACTCTTTGCTGGAATGGGGGTTTTGCGTCGTACAGCTGGTGCTATGTCAACTGGCATAATCATACTGTTTGCTGCAGTTGGGGTCTGCTGAGTTGGGGCATCAGAAATGACCAGTGTAGTAGGGCTAGAGTCTGCTAGAGTTGGGGTATTTTGTGGGTCAGGTGATATTGCAACTACACCTAATCGGCTATTTGATTTATCAGGTGACACTACCTTTTCTAAATACTTTGCTTGTGCTCCTCCATGATCAGCAATTGCCCTCTTCCTTTTGAACGTCTAATACACAAGAACAACATTTGAATGGATAAATATGGTATGATGACAGATGGAATATGTACTGAAAATGGATAGGCATGGCGTATTCACATACACGATGTGTAAACTAAGCTAATGGCAGTTCAACAAAGTAGAAGCAATGCAAAGCATCAGTTGCAAGATATGTGCGAGCAATGTAACCTTGGAAAGTTGGAGCAAGTACCTTGATGGGTGAATAAGATAGGGCATCTTCCTCTGACTCCTCCACTAGGGAGCAACATTGACTTAGGTCTCCCTCTAGCTCAGAATCACTGTTAGGATCATATTCTGAGCATGAATCTGTAGGTGGAGAGTGTTTGCATTGCATTGCATCCAGACTTGATTTCAGTCCCTTAATGCCAAGTTTGATAGCCATGGCATTGTTCTGCTTTATTCATTTCATGCGCGCAAGCTCATAATCATTATGATGCTGTTCAGAATCTGAGATTCATGAAAACATAAAAAGTAGTCAGATTATCTATGGAATGCATTGCGGTTTCCACTCGGAGAGTGTCTCCCTATAAACCCCTACATATGCAAAGTTCACCTCCCCAACTGTGCTGACCAGACCACACATAGAGATACACCCCCGAGCGGCGAACATGCATTTTCGAAACTAATTTAGGAACATTTAGCTGACCAATTAAACAACTCTGTTTTAATAATATCAGATTCGTATTTGAACAACTAAGCTTGTTTAGCTTGATGGGTGGAGCAGTGTTATTATGACACGAAGCATGTATTCTGATCGTATAGTGATCATAAAAGGGGGAAACTCTAAGCATATATTTTTTAGCAAAAGAGGGTTTCCCCTTTGATTTCTATTAAAGAAACCACCACGGAACCAACATGATTAATTAAACCCTAATCATGATCAATTAAACCGTATTATGGCTGTGCCATGGCAGATTTGAAGCTGCAAACCGGAGAAATGATATTTAGCATCCATTATTTGCTTCGAACTAAGAACTAAATTCTAAGAGCTGAAAAGAATGTAGAGTAACCAAGTTAAGATCTATTTTCTGGTTGAGATCAAAAAGTAGAGGAGATATGAAGTACCACCTCTCTTGCGGCGCCGTGTAGGCATCGGGGGTGCGATGGCTGCCGGTGGCGTTGAAGCAGATCTGCGATGGTAGACGGGTGCATCGGGGGATAAGTCCCGTTGCGGTGGAAGAGAAGGTCGTGTGAGCGGCCCCGGCAAAGAGGACGACGATGCCGATGAAGCAAGAGGACATGATGCAAGGCTATTGGTCCGTCGCCGTGGATGAGAAACGTCCATCTCAAGCAGTGGACGACGCGGTCTTGGTAGGCGCTCCGGCATGGTGGAGGACGGTGGCGATGGATGTGGTGGAGGACAGTGGCGATGGATGGGGGTGGCGGATGGAGGCTGGTGTGGGAATGGGGTGTTCTAGCGCGGATGGTGTATGAATGGGAAAATGGAGGGAGAGGTACGGGGAACCATGTTTTTGGGATGCGGATGTCTTAAATATGGGAAAGTTACGAACTTATCCCCCGTTTCAAATTTGGACGTCTCGTCGATTGGGGATAGGACGGTAATCTCGCATCTCCCAAATATTTGCCGGTAACTATTTCAGGCGAGGAGAGGGTGTTTTTCCGCCCACGGTGTATGAACTGGGCTGACAGGTAGGGTGGTTGTGTCATGTCTGATGGAAGTTACACATCAACCCCTATTTAAAATATTAGCCTACATCTATTTCGGACGAGGAGAGGGTGTTTTGCCGCCCACCGTGTATGAATGGGGAATGGAGGGAGAAACAGAGGTCTTTCGGACGAGCTTGAATCAAATGAGTTTTGCCGCCCATGTTTGACGCCCACCGTGTCGGAATGTAACATCCCAAATTTTCAATTTGGAATGTTATACACTAGATCATCATTGCATATCATATTTATTGCATTTTGGTTGATCCTAGAAATTTTTCGCAACTCAAGGACCCTCGGAGAGAGTTGGGGATTTCGTTATTTTCATATTTGAGTTGTCTCAAATTTTGAAAATAGGATCATTTGATTTTATTTATTTTATCTTCAATAATTTCTATTACAAAAATATGAGAGCGGGAATAAAGTGACTTTCCCAAAATGAAGAAATATTGAGTATTTAATAAAAAAATCAAATAAGATTTCATTTGGTTTTATTTGCTATTTAATTTGAATTTCAGAAAAATGCGCGTTTTTTAAAATTGCATTTAGGCCCCAAATAAATGTTCATCATGTGCGGCTTGATTTTAGAAGCCGGGGAAAATTTATTTCGGGATTTTTGGAGTCCGTTTAGTATTTCTTTTATTTGTTTTTCTGCGGAGAATTAATTTAAAAAAAGTCCGAAGCGACTCCGGGCCGTACCCGAGCGGGACTCCGCCCGGGGCAGCCTTTAAATAGCGCCGCCCGAGCCCTGCCGCAGCCCACCAGCCCACCCGCACCCTAACCCTAACCCTAGCCGCCGCCGCCCCGCCGCCGCTGCTGCCGCCGCCCCGCGTCGCCCCGCCGCCTCGCCGCCGCCCCGCGCCGCCTCGCCGCTGCCAAGTCGCTGCCCCGCTGCCCGCGCCTCTCGCCGGAGCCGCCCCGCCGCCCGAGGTAGCCGCCGTCGCCATCGGTTTTCTTTAGAAAAACCGCCCAGTTTTCTTTAGAAAAACCGCCCGGTTTTTTTTAAAAGGCGTGGTTTTTTTATTTTGTTTTTTTTATTAAATCGGTTTTATTTTTGGTTCAGTCTAATTAGCGAGTGTTCGCTCGTTCGTTCATTTTAACGAACGTGTTCGTCGTTTAGATCCAGTTAACGTTCGTTCGTTAAACTGTTCGTCGTTTTCTTTTTCTCGGATTAAATCCGTGATTTTTCTGATCGCGATTTCTGATCCGATTTTCGTTTTAGTATAACTTTTCGCTCGTTTATCGGAATCAGGCCATTCAAGCCCCTAGAGTTTCACCTCGAAACCCTCTTTTCGTTTAACCAACTTAAACAAGTTTTTGTTTCTGTAAAAATTGCCCTAGATCCAAAATAGTAATCGAAGCCTATTTCTTTTGTCGTTTGTCTTTCGTTGCTTCGTTCGATTTGATTCTTTTTGCCAACCGGAGTTCTTAAGTTGAACTTTCTGGTTAGATCTCCTATTTGAGTTTTACCTGCGCATTAGTTGAGTACTTATTGTATGCTTGTTTGTTTGCGATAGAGTACCCGGAGTGCGCCGCTTGTTACTTCGAATCACTAGGTTTCCTAGATCATCAGCAAGGCAAGTAACACTTTGATCATACCTTCTACTACCCAGTTTTATTGCATTAGATCAATCTCTACACATTGCATGATTAGGATCTAATTAAATTGTGGGTTTGGGAAGTAGTTGAGGTAGTACCTATTACCTGTTTATTATCAAACCTTGGGAGTTACTTCTACGTTTGCTTACTATTGCTATGCTATGCTAGTAGACGTGGATTGGGTGAGTGATATCCATGACAGATGTGAGATTTCTTCTAAATCAATGGTTTATCTAAGGTGGCAACTTAAATACACATCTGGGTGGATTGAGGTACCTGGGTATTCCAGGATTGCCTGTTTTCTTTTGGACCGCCACCCAGGCCCAAAGGGATCATAAGATTATTCATGCTAGAAACTTCCGTGTGCAGCCGCAAGCTATTATGGGCTCTAGCATAGTTGACTAAGTCATGTGAACTCTTACAGTGGTAGACTAGCAGATGTAGGGGATGTAGGTGGTACGGTCTACCCGATAGTAAGGTGCTAGCGCTTCTGAAAGACTATGTCTCGGTCATCCATTTCTCAAACACCCTGTAGTGCGAGAAATCCAACGGAGGAGATCGAGTCTTGTGGGGAAAAGTGCGCAAACCTCTACAGAGTGTATAAACTAATCATGGTTATCCGTGTCCCCGGTTATGGACATCTTGAGTATCTAGTACTTGGATTATCATGTGAATCTCAACATGTTACTATAAAATTAAGTTTGACGGGTTTGTTTAATGATGTTTAATTGGGATTGGGAATGCTGTCAACCATTCTCAATGTTTAACAACCACCATGATAGTTAAATAAATTTATTCCTTTGCAGTAGGGAAAAATTGGCTTTTCGCAAAACTATAACCATAGAGCTTTCCACCAGCCAAATATGCATATAGTATAGCTGTTTCATTCCATTACTCTCTATGTGTTACCTTGCCAGCATATTCCATGTGCTGACCCGTTTTCGGGCTGCAACGTTAATGTTGCAGACTTTTCAGACGACGATTAAGGAGTTTTAGGTCGTGGTTCTATACTCAGTAATGCCATTGGAGTTGATGGACTCACTTATCTTCTAAGCCTTCCGCTGTTATCGTTATTAGATGGCCTTAAGCCATATTTTTTTTGTAATAAGTTCTCTATTGAGACACTCAATGTAATAAGTGTGTGATTGCTACTCTGTTATAAATCCTTCAAGTACTGTGTGGTGTCAGCATTACTGATCCAGGGATGACACCGGAGCACAGAGATTGGACCGTTTGAGGTCTGGTCGCTACAAGATGGTATCAGAGCACACGCTGACTGTAGGACACGACCACTAAGCTGAAGACCTAGATCACTACTCACTCTCTTCTCTTCTGACCTCTCATCTTTTCTACTCTTTAGGATGGCGGATGCAAGGAACAAGTTCAGGCAACCGTATGAAGATACACCCTTTGGACGTTACTTGAAGGAAGTCACTACATATCTGAACATAGGAGTACCAAGCTTCACCGGAACCTACAATGCCACTTTACCTGAAGAAGAGCGCTGGATGATTCAAGTTCAAGTTCCAGGAAGGATGTTCATGCCAGTCACTGAGCCCATAGAGTTTTCTTTTGATGCACCAACTTGGAGTCTAGGAAAGAGCATGGCAGCTCACATCGCCATGGGACGCATTGGAGAAGTCTACCGCAATGATCTCAAGGATACTATCTACCAGATTTGTGGGCGCCGAGATGAGCACTGGGAGATGATCAACACCAGAAAGGATAGATCAATTGCAGCTTTTATCCAGGAATTAAACCAGCACATTCGACGTCAGGAGAACCAGATGTGCGCCGACATGATAGACATGAAGAAGGCAAGGACAAGAATCAAGGAACTGGAGGAAGAACTCAAGGCTACACGTGAAGATTATGAAGAAGAAATTGAAGTATTAGTGGATAAGAATGCCGACCAAACAATGAAGATCGGGATATTTATGGGAGTCCCTACACTAGTAGATGAAGACGAAGAACCCAAGGAGATTCGCCCGGAAGACTACATCATCATCGACGACACCGACTCGGATCCAGATGATAGCGATGATGACTATGTTGATGAAGCTGGAGCAAATATCATGGAGTCTCCAACCGAAGAATATTTCTAGTAGACCACCTCATCAGTAGTAGTAGTCCACCATGTAAATACAGTAGTCCGAGCACTTTTGCGATAGTTAGATCGATTGTATGCCCTTGTCTGATTGAATGAAGTGAATTGTTTGCTTTTTCCTCATGTGCATATGGGTAGTGTTTTCTCTTTAGACCCCCTCTATTCTTAAATCTCATCTTTTCTAAACCCTCAGATGCCTCCGAGATGTGACCCCGGATTTACCTTCCCACCGGAGCCCACTCAGTTGATCCAGCAGCAGAACACATTGATGCAGTTGCTAGTCCAGAATCAGAATCAGGGGAACAACAACAACAACCCACCACCACCACCACCTGTTGATCACTTAGCCAGTTTTCTTAGGCTGAATCCGCTGGTGTTTTCCAGTAGCACCGAGCCGATAGTAGCAGATGATTGGCTCCGCAAGACAGCTAGAGAGTTGACCACAGCAGGATGCACAGATGCGGAGAAGGTGAAGTTTGCCGCACATCAGCTTGAAGGACCCGCAGCATCATGGTGGGAGAATTTCACAGCCACTTTCCCTGTCGACACTGTCACATGGGAGCAGTTTAGCAGGCTTTTCGAACTGCCCATGTTTCAGCAGGAGCTATGGCCTTGAAGAAGCGAGAGTTTCGCAACTTGCGCCAAGGAGGACGGACAGTTGGCCAGTATGTGGAGGACTTTAGTAAATTAGCACGTTATGCCCCAGATGACGTTGCTACGGATGCAGCTAAGCAGGAGAAGTTTCTGGAAGGACTGAATGATGAGTTGAGCATGCAGTTGATGGTAGCAACCTTCAACAACTACCAGGAGTTGGTACATCGTGCTCTTATGATTGAAGGGAAGTAGCAGCAAATTGAAAATTGCAAGAGGAAGTATGCACAAGGAAAGTACAATTCAGGAGCTCAGCAGAAGCCACGATTTACCCCTAGACCGGGAGGAAATTTTCAGCATACCCATGGAGGAGGTAGCTCGCACAATCACAATGGCCCCAGGAATGGTAATGGTAATGGAGGAAGCAACAGCCAGAGCCGTACCAACCCATCAACCCCAGCCAAGAAAGACCTGAGCCAAGTCACTTGCTTTAAGTGCTAGAAGACCGGACATTATGCCAATGAATGTCCTGAATCACAAAATGGAAATGGCAATGGAAGCTCTGGGAAGAAGCCGAAGCCTTTCAATAGGGGACAGGTGAACCACGTTAGTGTGGAGGAGGTTGAAGAACAGTCGGATGTAGTAATCGGTAAGTTTTTGGTTAAGTCATTTACTGCACTCATTCTTTTTGATACTGTTGCATCGCATTCATACATATCCAGGGGATTTGTGGATAAGTATAAACTGCCAACCCAAGCCCTTAGGTCACCCATGTTAGTAACCTCGCCTGGAGCAGAATATATGGCTAGTCTATGGTGATCGGTTACCATTAAGGATTGGTAACTATGTTTTCCCCTCAGACCTAATAATATTGGAATCCCAAGGATTGGATGTGATATTAGGCATGGACTGGTTATCAAAGTATGAAGGGAATACTGAATGTGCTAGTAAGTTAATTTTGCTTACCACCCTAGAAGGGAGAAGGATCAAGTATGTATCCCGACATGTGCCAAAGAGGACTCAAGTAAATTGCTTAACAGGAGTTGTGCAGGGGGAAGTACCAGTAGTAAAGGATTTCCCCGAAGTATTTCCAGAAGAGTTGCCAGGCATGCCACCGGATAGAGATATTGAGCTTTTGATTGAGCTATTGCCAGGCACAGGGCCAATATCAAAGAGACCATATAGGATGCCTGCAAAGGATTTGGTGGAAATTAAGAAGCAAATTAAGGAGTTACTAGATAAAGGTTATATTCGCCCAAGTTCTTCACCTTGGGGATCGCCAGTACTTCTAGTGGAGAAGAAGGATGGATCGTTAAGGATGGTTGTCGATTATCGAGGATTGAATGAAGTAACCATCAAGAACAAGTACCCACTACCGATGATCAATGATCTGTTTGATCGATTGCAAGGAGCTAAGGTATTTTCCAAGATCGATCTGCGATCAGGATACCACCAGTTGAAGATTCGGGAACAGGATATACCCAAGACAGCTTTTACCACCAGGTATGGGTTGTATGAGTATACCGTTATGTCATTTGGTCTGACTAACGCACCTGCATATTTTATGAACATGATGAACAAGGTGTGTATGGAGTTCTTGGATAAGTTCGTCGTAGTGTTCATTGATGATATCCTGGTTTACTCGAAGAATGAAGAGGAGCATAAGGAACATTTTCGTTTGGTTCTTGGAAAGCCCAGAGAACACCAATTATATGCCAAGTTTAGCAAATGTGAGTTTTGGTTGAAGGAAGTTGGATTTATCGGACACGTTATATCCGGAGAAGGTATAGCAGTAGATCCCACTAAAGTTGATACCGTGACCAAGTGGGAAGCACCAACCACCGTGGGAGAGATCCAGAGTTTTCTTGGACTCGCAGGATACTACCGGAGGTTTATTGAGAATTTCTCAAAGATTGCGAAGCCTATGACGGAGTTGTTGAGGAAGGATACCAAGTTCATATGGATGGAGGAATGTGAGGCTAGTTTTCAGGAGTTGAAGAAACGCTTGGTTACTTCACGAGTGTTGATTTTGCCAGACCAGACCAAGGATTATGAGGTGTATTGCGACACTTCATGTCGAGGACTTGGAGCAGTGCTTATGCAGGAAGGGAGAGTTGTTTCATATGCCTCACGACAGCTTAAGCCTCATGAGTTGAATTATGCTACGCATGATTTGGAGTTAGCAGCCATAGTGCATGCACTGAAGACTTGGAGACATTTTCTGATTGGAAACCATTGCGAGGTGTATATGGATCATAAGAGTTTGAAGTATATTTTCACATAGAAGGAGTTGAATCTCAGACAAAGGAGATGGTTGGAGCTCATCAAGGATTATGATATGAAATTGCATTATCACCCCGGAAAGGTTAATGTAGTAGCTGACGCATTAAGCCGTAAGAGCCATGTCAACACCCTAATGACGGGAGAATTACCAAGGGAGTTAGCCGGAAATCTTCGAGAGTTATGTTTAGAAATAGTCCCGAGAGGCTATGTAGCAGCATTGGAGATTCAGTCTACATTGATGTATAAAATCAGAGAAGACCAAAGGACTGACAAGGAGATTGCTTCTATTAAGGAGAAAATTAGCAAAGGAAAAGCTAAGGGATTTCGTGAGGATGAGCACGATACCCTATGGTTTGAAGACCGCATCTATGTACCAAATGATCCGGAGATTAGAAAGCTAATTCTGCAAGAGGCCCATGATTCACCATATTCGATTCACCTAGGAAATACCAAGATGTATTTGGATTTGAAGGATATTTTCTGGTGGACCGGAATGAAGAAGGATATTGCGGAGTACGTAGCAGTTTTTGGTGTATGTCAGAGAGTGAAGGCAGAGCATCGGTAGCCAGCAGGATTGCTACAACCATTGCTGATACCCGAATGGAAGTGGGATAAGCTAGGCATGGATTTTATTACAGGATTGCCCAGAACACGTTCAGGCTACGACTCGATATGGGTTGTAGTCGATCGTTTGACAAAGGTAGCTCATTTCATTCCAGTGAAGACTACCTATACCAGTGCAAAGTTGGCAAAGATATACATGACCAGGATCGTATGTCTGCATGGAGTTCCGAGGAGCATTGTATCAGGTAGAGGAACCCAGTTTACTTCAAAGTTCTGGAATCAGTTGCATGAGACTTTGGGAACCAGACTAGAGTTTAGCATAGCTTTCCACCCGCAGACAGATGGACAGACTGAGAAAGTCAACCAGATCTTGGAGGATATGCTAAGAGCTTGTGCGCTAGATTACGGATCTAGTTGGGATGATAATTTGCCATATGCAGAGTTCTCTTACAACAACAGCTACCAATCCAGTTTGAAGATGGCCCCTTTCGAAGCCTTGTACGGAAGGAGGTACAGGACCCCATTGTCCTGGGATGAAGTTGGAGATCGCTAGTTGTTTGGACCGGATCTGATAAAGGAATCTGAACAGAAAGTGAAATTAATTCGCGACAGAATAAAGGTAGCTCAATCCAGGCAGAAGAGTTATGCAGACTCTAAACGCAAGGAGACAGTTTACGAAGTCGGAGACCGAGTTTATCTTCGAGTATCACCACTTCGAGGAGTTAAGCGCTTTGGAGTTAAGGGAAAACTAGCCCCACGTTTTGTAGGCCCATACAAAGTGTTGGAACGTATGGGAGAAGTAGCTACAAGTTGGAATTACCCGAAGGACTGTCAGGAGTTCACGGCGTGTTTCATGTATCCTAGTTGAAGAAATGCCACGCAGAGATGGCTGACGTACCGCTGAGGGATACGGTACCACTGGAAGCAATTCAGTTGGACAGTGATTTGACCTATGAGGAGAAACCAGTTAAGATTCTAGAGTATGCCAGTCGAGTAACCCGCAGCAAGGTTATCAAGTTTTGCAAAGTTCAGTGGAGCCACCACACAGAGGATGAAGCCACTTGGGAACGAGAGGAAGATTTGCTGAAAGACCACCCTCACCTATTTTCTAGCCAACCCGAATCTCGAGGGCGAGATTCATCTTAAGGGGGGTAGGTTTGTAACATCCCAAATTTTCAATTTGGAATGTTATACACTAGATCATCATTGCATATCATATTTATTGCATTTTGGTTGATCCTAGAATTTTTTCGCAACTCAAGGACCCTCGGAGAGAGTTGGGGATTTCGTTATTTTCATATTTGAGTTGTCTCCAATTTTGAAAATAGGATCATTTGATTTTATTTATTTTATCTTCAATAATTTCTATTACAAAAATATGAGAGAGGGAATAAATTGACTTTCCCAAAATAAAGAAATATTGAGGATTTAATAAAAAAATCAAATAAGATTTTATTTGGTTTTATTTGCTATTTTATTTGAATTTAGGAAAAATGTGTGTTTTCAAAATTACATTTAGGCCCCAAATAAATGTTCATCCTGTGCGGCTTGATGTTAGAAGCCGGGGAAATTTTATTTCGGGATTTTTCGAGTCCGTTTAGTATTTCCTTTATTTGTGTTTCTACGCGGAATTAATTTTAAAAAAAAGTCTGAACCGACTCCGGGCCGTACCCGAGCGGGACTCCGCCCGGGGCAGCCTTTAAATAGCGCCGCCCGAGCCCCGCCGCAGCCCACCAGCCCACTCGCGCCCTAACCCTAACCCTAGCCGCCGCCCCGCCGCCGTTGCCGCGCCGCTGCTGCCGCCGCCAGCGTCGCCCCGCCGCCGCCCCGCGCCGCTCGTCGCCGCCCCGCGCCGCCTCGCCGCTGCTGCGCCGCTCGCTGGAGCCGCCGCCTTGCCCGCTCGCCGGAGCCGCCCCGCCGCCCGAGGTAGCCGCCGTCGCCGGCGGTTTTCTTTAGAAAAACCGCCCGGTTTTTTTAAAAAAAAGCCGCGGTTTTATTTTTTTTATTTTGTTTTTTTATTAGATCGGTTTTATTTTCAGTTTAGTCTAATTAGCGAGCGTTTGCTCGTTCGTTCGTTTTAACAAACCTGTTCGTCGTTTAGATCCAGTTAACGAACGTTCGTTCGTTAAACTGTTCGTCGTTTTCTTTTTCTCGGATTAAATCCATGATTTTTCTGATCGCAATTTCTGATCCGATTTTCGTTTTAGTATAACTTTTCGCTCGTTTATCAGAATCAGGCGATTCAAGCACCTGGAGTTTTGTCTCAAAACCCTCTTTTCGTTTAACCAACTTAAACAAGTTTTTGTTTCTGTAAAAATTGCCCTAGATCCAGAATAGTAATCGAAGCCTATTTCTTTTGTCGTTTGTCTTTCGTTGCTTCTTTCGATTTGATTCTTTTTGCCAACCGGAGTTCTTAAGTTGAACTTTCTGGTTAGATCTCCTATTTGAGTTTTACCTGTGCATTAGTTGAGTACTTGTTGTATGCTTGTTTGTTTGCGATAGAGTACCCGAAGTGCGCCGCTTGTTACTTCGAATCACTAGGTTTCCCGGATCATTAGCAAGGCAAGTAACACTTTGATCATACCTTCTACTACCCAATTTTATTGCATTAGATCAATCTCTACACATTGCATGATTAGGATCTAATTAAATTGTGGGTTTGGGAAGTAGTTGAGGTAGTACCTATTACCTGTTTATTATCAAACCTTGGGAGTTACTTCTACGTTTGCTTACTATTGCTATGCTATGCTAGTAGACGTGGATTGGGTGAGTGATATCCATGGCAGATGTGAGATTTCTTCTAAATCAATGGTTTATCTAAGGTGGCAACTTAAATACACATCTGGGTGGATTGAGGTACCTGGGTATTCCAGGATTGCCTATTTTCTTTTGGACCGCCACCCAGGCCCAAAGGGATCATAAGATTATTCATGCTAGAAACTTCCGTGTGCAGCCACAAGCTATTATGGGCTCTAGCATAGTTGACTAAGTCGTGCGAACTCTTATAGCGGTAGACTAGCATATGTAGGGGATGTAGGTGGTACGGTCTACCCGATCGTAAGGTGCTAGCGCTTCTGAAAGACTATGTCTCGGTCATCCGTTTCTCAAACACCCTGTAGTGCGAGAAATCCAACGGAGGAGATCGAGTCTTGTGGGGGAAAGTGCGCAAACCTCTGCAGAGTGTGTAAACTAATCATGGTTAGCTGTGTCCCCGGTTATGGACATCTTGAGTATCTAGTACTTGGATTATCATGTGAATCTCAACATGTTACTATAAAATTAAGTTTGACGGGTTTGTTTAATGATGTTTAATTGGGATTGGGAATGCTGTCAACCATTCTCAATGTTTAACAACCACCATGATAGTTAAATAAATTTATTCCTTTGCACTAGGGAAAAATTGGCTTTTCGCAAAACTGTAACCATAGAGCTTTCCACCAGCCAAATATGCATATAGTATAGTTGTTTCATTCCATTACTCTCTATGTGTTACCTTGCCAGCATATTCCATGTGCTGGCCCGTTCTCGGGCTGCAACGTTAATGTTGCAGACTTTTCAGACGACGATTAAGGAGTTTTAGGTCCTGGTTCTATACTCAGTGATGCCGTTGGAGTTGATGGACTCACTTAACTTCTAAGCCTTCCGCTGTTATCGTTATTAGATGGCCTTAAGCCATATTTTTTTGTAATAAGTTCTCTATTGAGACACTCGATGTAATAAGTGTGTGATTGCTACTCTGTTATAAATCCTTTAAGTACTGTGTGGTGTCAGCATTACTGATCCAGGGATGACACCGGAGCACAGAGATTGGACCGTTTGAGGTCTGGTCGCTACACGGAATGGGCTCAGAGGCGGTCGTGTCCCGTCTAATTGAAGTTACTAACCTACCCCTATTTAGAGCAGTGGAAATTGGGCCGATGGATTGTCCGTGTAATGGGTAGACAGTAATTTCCATCTCCCAAACACTTGGCTTCGGGCAGCCGATGAGGGAATGGACATTTTGCTGTTTTTTTCGAATTTTGGGACAATAAGCATCCACGTTTACCCTGGCAACTAAATTCGAATCCATTTTGTATTCCTATATGAATCTTTATAAATCATTCTATGTGTTTTTATATATCTTCAAAAGGATGACAAAGATGTATTCCACTGTCATATATGAATATGGTTTACAAATGCCGATACTCAAATTCAGAAACTAGAATCCAGTTTAAGGTGAATTCGAATATTGGAACACTTCATGTCCAACTCAAATGTCACACGTAGCATAATGTGTACTCCCATTTAGATATGTACACTAGCGATGTATCAAGATTCAAATACCGAGTCAATCAACCAAGAATGTACGGAACTAACAGACATATAAACACTTATAGAGTATATGGATCAATAATACCAACTAACATACATAATCCATGCCGCTGTACTTTTTTTTGGCTACAATAGCATCCTTTTTTTAGCCAGCATCTTGGCCCTTTCCGATGCGTGCCACTTATGGTCCATCTATACTACTATTGCTGAATGCACATTCAGCCCGATTGGCATATTTGTAGGTCTGGCATAGCAATCCAAATGAAATGTCTCTGAGTCTTATCAATTAATACAGACTTGTGCTCAAATAAAATTACAAACAAAAATACAAAAAACAATTATTACATGATCTCTAAAACAAATGGTTTGATTGATTACATGAACAGACAAGACAAAGGTTATTCAACTATGGAAAGAACATTTCACCTATGATTTACCAAGTAGGAATTTAATTTCCTTTTTTCCTTCAGGACCTTAACAATCTGGTCAGTATCAGCTTGCTTCATTTTGAAATCCACCAAATATTTAATGGTTGTCTTGAGTACTGCTTGTGATTGTGCTATTTGCTTCCTTAGCATGTCAACTTCATCTCTAAGTGCAGAAGCAGAATCTCTTTCTACCACTAGTTTTTAGCCTCTAGAGCATCAGCAGTTGGCAATTCATAATGCACGATTGGGCCGGTGCCACTGCCGTGGGATGATGCAACGTCCATGGGGACCTCGCTCTTTGATCTTGGGCTAACCTATTTTTCCATTAAAGTTCCGATTGGGTTTAGAAAAGTTGAAGTTAGGAAAACATCTCAACTGGGAGTTATAACAGCAAACCAGTTAAACAAACAAGGAATTAAAGAGTTTCAATTGGATGCTGAAAAGTAGTTATTAACATCATTGTAACCCGCTGTTGCAACAGTAAAGCAGTTAAACAAACAAGTAGATATTGAAGTTAAGGCAAACAGGTAATTCTTAACAGTAAGTATCAAACACATAGATAGGCGCAGTCTACAATATGATTAACAGGCTGTGCCATTATGTAATCAGTAGCAAACTAAATTAAGCCAAGCAAGTAATTGAACAATTTTGCAATAAGTGGATAACTAAAATTCCGAGAAGCAGGTAACTGAACTTACGCTAGTTCTTTGTATAGGCACACTGCAACTTCTTTTTTGCTTACAAGGTTGTACGAATGAGTCCATGGCATCAATTGCTTGGATACGCAGTCTCAATACTTCTTTCTTCCCAAACTGCATGGGTAAGTCGAATGGTTAATCTGGTAAGATGGTGCGTCCTTAATATGTTATATGAGGACGTGTAGTCAGACTAGTTGTAGCCAAACACATCACACTGGCTTTTACTGTATATTTCATGCGATTACTTTTGGCATATCGAGATCTAAGCAATCTACAATAGGATGAAAAGACTGGCATCCTTCACATTATTGGCGAACTCAGTTCATAGAAACAAGCAATTCAACCATTCTGTGGGCAAATCAAAAGCGCCACTGGAATATTTTTCACTATCCAATCATACACGCAAAAAGGGGCGACGCCACCATAGGGGCTGGTATGGGCAGCCGCTTCAGGTGGCTAGAAAGTGTGCACCTAGTTTGAGTCGTCTAGGTTGGCCCACGCTAGTTTTGTTCGTCCCAACGCACGAGCAGGCAATGTAAAAAAATGAAGAAAAATGTTTCAATTTGGATGGGCCAATAACATAAGTGCAAGGCAGGCCCTATAGCAGGCTCGTGGCCCAAATGAGCGCCTCACATATCGATCGGCAGCAGGAAAAATCCCAATTCATTTGTTCCAGCCTCCAGTCTGGTTCGCTCCTAACCTAGCCGCCGCTGAATAGACCGACACAACACTTCCTCGCGCCCTCGTTGGAGGGTGGTCATCGGGCTTCAAACGAATGGAAGGACAAGAAGATGAAGATCCAACCCTGGGTGTAGCCTGCGTGGGAGGCAGCGGCGGCAGCACGGGCATGGCATCGAGCTTGCGCAAACGGACAGTCGCAGCTTGCAAGAGTAGCATGCGCAACGAGCAGGTACATCACATCCCTAATTATATCTAATTCAACTCTTCAATTTCTAGCCAATAGTTAAACCTGACGGTGTTGTAAAACTGCTTGTATGTAGGGAATCTATGAGAAAATGAAACCAATTTCTACTTATTTTATAACTCCCCCAATCAATACTGAACTGACTGAATCTGATGTATCTAATCAAGTTTCTGGTGCAAACATACAAGCTCATGTTGTTCTTGAGCCTGAAGTGTCTAATGAACAGACTGCTAATGAAGGATTTGATGCAAACATTTTACATGCTCCTGGTGATGAACATATAGTGTCTAATGAGGGATCTAATGCAAGCATTTTGCAAGCTCATTGAAGGATTTAGTGTCTAATGATGATCTACTATGTTGAGAGAGACAGAGATTTGCAGGCATTGATGACAAGCAAATTATAGTGCATTTTCATAGCTTGAGGAAACGTCGAGGCCATCTACCAGAAAGTCCCCGTATCATGACAACATAGCATAAATACTTTTCTAATCTGTTGTTTGAAACTATTGGCATACTTGTGCAGGATAGATATATTGATATGCAGTTTGCGCACTGGTTATACGTGCAATTACACTTCGATATTTTCAGCCAGAGAACGAATAATTCAAGCAGGTACAGACCATGTTTGTAGTCCTTGTACACCATGTTGCATTTTGTGTTTTTTGGTGCTTGCATCATTTAGTGTTTATAATCTGAACTACTTTGGATCATTAGCTGGTTTTCAAAGTGCATGTAGCTTCACATTTCTCAAGTTATGTTGATTTCAATAGTGCAAGTGCCTTCATATTTTTTAAGTTAAATGTTCGCCCCTGGTAACTTTAATTCGTGGATCAGCCACTGCAGACAAATCATACGCGAATGCCAGTACGAATTAAATGAAATGCAGGGACTTATGCTAGCTCGTTGTACAGGCTCACTGCAGCTCTGCTTGCGCTTGGGATGTTCCATGTACAAGTCCATGGTACCACTTTCTTGGATGTGCAGGCCTTGTGCTCCTTGCATCCCCCTCTGCATTTTTGACACGGCGAATGGTTGATCAAATAAGGGGAATCGACCTTGGTGTTGTACCGGAGGACAGATACTTACAAGGTTATACGGGTGTGCAGGATGTGTACCAGATCCCGTAGCGTCGTCATGCTTCGCTAAAATATGGATTTGCTTGTTTCATATGATATCTCTAGAAGAAATAAGAGTTAAGGTCAGAGTTGCATAGGCGTGTCAGCTAAGAGATCAGTGAAAGGATATCCAAACATCGTCGGAACAGTGCACAAGGGAGTGATGTGTGGATACCTAGTTTGGGCCGGTGTTTGGGCATGCTCGCCTAGCTAGAGTGCGGGTCACTTCAGAGCCGTTGAGGGTGATGCGATGGCATTGGCTGGCCGCGCACGGATGCAGATCTTGAGTGGCAGCGGAGCGCTATGATGCGGTGGACGAGACCGTTGGTGAAGCCCCAACGGCCTCAAGGGGTGGAGGTGCGACGATGAGCTCGGTGAAGTAGCCCCAGTGAGTTGGGAGACGGCGTCGGTGAAGCGCACCTGATGCGGTGGAACTCGGTGTCTGTGAGGCACGTCGGTTGCGGCGGCCGACGTTGTCGGTGGACCACCCGGTGTGGTGGACGAGGGCGTAGATGAGGTAGCTCCGATGCGGTGGTGAAGCGCGACCGTCGTCTTCGTCATCGTCGTCGGCACAAAGGTGGGGAACGGTGGGGAAAGACACGAGACAAGGGGCGATTCGAGGGTTGGCGGCGAATTAGGGATTTGAGCAATCTGGGCGCGGAAGGGGACGGTGGAGAAGAGAGATTTTGCAGGGCTGGAATTGGGGCCGCCAGATATTTCAATCCGAAACGTGGAAGCACGAACTTATATTGTCGTTGTCCTTTTTGGGGGGGTGGGTGGCTGGGTGCTATGCGTCCGTCTAACACACGCGACCACCCCGACAGGACTATGCTTCGGTGCCTTAAGGCACCTGCCTTTGTGTCCATGACATATGGGCCCAACAGGTGGCTGGCCCACATATCAGTGACCCAAAGGCAGTTGCCTTTAAGGCACCGAAGCAGCGTCCACCCCGACACGACCCTGGTTTGCCTGGTGCGCCTACATTTGAGAATGCAAACGGATCTTCTTTCATTTGCAAATGAATCTGTATGTATTACCATGCCCGTGTTTTCCTTGCAATAATTAGTCATTCGAAACGAGATACTCCATCCGTTCACTTTTGTCAGTCGTTTCAGACAACTTAAAATGAACTGTTTTGCACATTGTCTGAAATGTCTTCAAGGTCTTATAAAAGTGAACAGAGGGAGTACTATAAATTAATTAATGAGGAGTTATTTGAAAAAAAATTGAAACGGTACCCACGCTAACATGGATTAGAGTGTGTGTCACATAATTAGTTATTTGAATTAGAGTGTGTGTCACATAGTTAGTTATTTGAATTAGAGTGTGTGTCACGTGGCGATCTCCAATTCTAACGTGGATTTCGCATTTCACTGTATCCATGCTACTTTTTTAATACAAATTCATATGTATATGATGAACACCATGGTAGTGAGAAAACTTTTGGATGGATTCAAACATATGACCTACAAAAATAGCACGACAAACTGAGTCAATGTCAACTTTTTGAAACTTAGTATGGCACGAATTCGAAATAATTACCCGTATGCCTGGTCCTTGGTTCAAATCTTACAATGTACACCGAATTGAAACATCGATATTAAGTCTCATACTATGTACATTCAAATGTTGTTTTTAGCCCCCCCCCCCTCTCCCTCTCACCCTCTCGCGCTAAATACATGCATTGCCTATCTAGCCCCCCAACCTCTCGTGCATGCGCACGCACGCACGTTGTATATCTAGGTCACTCCCTCGAGACTGTCTCACTCTTTCTTCCACATGGCGGGCCACACTCGCTCAATCTCGCTCTCTTTATCTGAGTCTCGTTTAACCTCGTTTTCTTTCACACACAAATGATATATCTCCCTGTTCGGGCCTCGATCGACACACTCTATACTCTCTCACGTAGATTGTCTATCTAGGTCAGTCCATCCAAGCCGCCACCACTCTTTCGACCTCATGGTGGGCCATGCTCACTCACTCAATCTCTCTCTCTCTCTCCGTATGTCTCGATTGACCTCGCTCTTTCTCGGACAAAAACGATATATCACCATGTTGAGCCCAATTCGACCTATTCACATTGTATACTCTCTCACGCACATTGTCTATCTAGGTCACTCTCTCCAACCCGTCTCACTCTTTCAATCGCACGGCGACCCTGTGTGATCGGTTGACCTTGCTTCCTCTCACGCACAAAATATATCTACACGTCTGTGACTGGATCATCTCTCAAGCTCTATCTTACAGCCCTCACCCTTGACAAAAAGCTCAATCAGACAATATCTCTCCAGAGCATATATATTTTTTCAATGAATGTCGGACCACACTCACTTTGTCTCTCTATCTATATGTCTCTCAATTGACCTCGCTTTCTCACACAGTATCTTCCACGCATTGAAGCTACTACCTCTCCATCCCTCGCAAAGCCGGAGCTATTTACATTGCGAGGGCACTCAAACCTTGGATTAATTTGTGTAGGCATTTATTCCGGTTAGTTTAGATTATATTTTCGTAGCATTCAGCCCACAACTACTCCAGTCACCGTAGCGGGTAATTAAGCTACGGGGAGCACCTAATATGAGCACCGGGGAGTCGTTGGATCGAAGATGCAGCGGCACACACGAGGCCTGAATGTTTTATTTGCAAAAAAACCTTTGGAGAGTTTGGAAATTGCGCATAATTACAAAGACTACTCCCAAGCCATTGGATCTCACTTCCAACGGTGTAAAAACTTGTATCACCATAGTATCTAAGCTGCGGGGTGGATGTGATATTCTATGCCGCTGTCATTTTTGTTCGTAAACTTGCAAAAAACGTGTAACTCGTGCCGTTACTTGTCTAACCGCGCAAAGTGTTTGTTCAAAAAAACCATCCTACACTGAAATATCGGAACAACACACGGGGGTCCCACTTGTCATTAATCAAATTTGGACCTAAAACTAACAAATCTGAAAGACGAGATTCGAACTGGCAATCTGGACTACAAAGCCTAAGTCAATAGCCTGAAAAAATGAACGGTTGTTGGCTTTGTCCCATAACTTGATTTTATATAGTACTTGCGTTGAGTAGAGTAGAGGGAGTGCCTCGTCAACACGTGCATGACCGTTATCTCACTTACTGGTGGGTCCCAAGTCTGTGATCTCAATCTCTCTTCTCTCCATCGTCTAACCTTTGCATGGGCACACACGAAGAACGGCGCTAGCTCGCCGTGGTGTTATTACAACTAAAAAAACTTGGAAAATAGAAGAATCACCTAGAACAAGAGACGTTGTGGCTGGTCGAGATGGAGCTAACCACATCTATCCTCCGTGTCACGTTTGCATGATGAAGTTGTGTGGCTAGTGGGGCTAGTGGGGTGTTTTCAACTGACTGGCTGGGTCCCGAGGTCGAACCATAGGTACTCTACTACGTCTGATACAGTATATTTTTACACACACATTTTTCCTCCGTGCCGAGACGTGGCACACCCTACCGCGCGGTTTCGGGGTCCTCCCGGGTGGTGCACGCATATATTCATCCTGACGTGGGACGCCCTACCGCGCGTTTTCTGGGTCCTCCTCGGTCATAGCGCCGAAGCAAGTAAATGAGTCGTCAAATCACGAAAGACCACCTTTCCTGCCGAGTACATCAGTGAAGCACGGTGGCTAGCTAGTTGGGCTAGTTCGAGCAATTAGCTAGGCCGCTGCCACATTTGTTTTTTCACCCCTTTTTTATCTACTTGCCGGCAGGTAAATTTAAATATCCACCGCGGCATTGCTCTGGTGTTTGGGTGCGGCAGGATTTTTAATTTTTTGATTGACGGGAGCAGGCTCGGCAGGATTTTTAATTTTTTTGATTGACGGGAGCAGGCGCGGCAGCAATTAGTCACGATGACTCCGCCTATACCCACTGCTCCCTGATGTGAGAAGTCGTCGACTGGTGTTTTACCATGGTGAAAACCAAAAGATTGCCCGCTCCCTCCGCCTTCCCGTAGATTCCATTGCCTTTCAGCCGTTTCGCCCCCTTTGCTTCCTCTACCCATTGCTTCTACCTGGTGCCATGGCAGCGCAGCAGATCACGGAGTCCGAGGTGAGGCTCCTGACACAGGAGCTCCATGCCAACGATGCGGAGCTCAGGGCCAAGGACGTGGAGCTCCGTGAGCTCAAGGAGGAGAGGAGTGCCATGCTCCTCCGTTATGTGCGGGAGTTCATGAAGCTTCAAAAGCGGCAGGCGTCCACCATAAAGATGCTCGAGGCGTCGGCTGCGTTGCTGCAGAAAGCGGGAGATACGATAGGCCGTCAGGGGAGCCTGCTGGAGCACGAGCGGGCCGATCATGACGAGGTCCAGGATCGCCTTAGCCACTTGGTGAACCAAGTTGCCATGCACGTGTTGCGGTTGCGCGATGCCTACCATCGTGCTAGCGCGATGATGCCGGCCGTCGAGCTAAACCCTCTACATGGGCATGTCCATGTCTCGGCGCAACATAACTGTTGGATCAAACTCAGACGGTGCAGATCAGTCACTGTAGCACAAAGCGTGTGGGTGTGTTTGGTTGCATTCTCATCTCAATATAGTTGTTTCCTCTTTGTGTATTTTTGTCAACCTACTAGTGTGGACTCATGCACCCTTCATGCACTCTACCAAACACCCAAAAGTGGGTTGAGAAGGGAACTTTTGCTCCCATCCTGTGCACCCTTCATACACCCTGCCTAACAGTATTCGTGCTTCATGTGGTTCATGTTTCGTGGAGTACTGTAGCATCGTACTCTCCATGCGATGTGGACCTAGTTCTATTAACATTGATCTCACCATCCATTCTCGACCGGACAGTCGAAAAAGCAGTACTATATTACATATAGGAGTAGTTGACATGCGCACAACATCATTTGTTATCCTCATATCTTACTACACTAGCAAAAAGATTGTGTAGTACTGACGTATGAACCACTGCACATGCCTAGTAGTAGGAGCACTGTGTATGTTCAAGTGGCTGCCGTGTTTCGCACTCCTCCGTCGTAAGAGTGGAAACGCTTGATGTAATCATTTTTTTTTCTGAAAAATAGTGGACATGCTCTACCGTGCGGATCCTCCTCCAGCCATGCACTAAAGTACTCACTTTCGCCGACGTGTGGGACAGCCAGCATCGGGGTCCACCAGCCATGCACTAAATTACTCCATAGTAGAGTGACGGTAGACTACCCCGATTGAAGCGCTGCAGTAATGCCCAATGAGCCGTCAAATCACAAAACCCCCTCCTTTCCAGCAGTAAGTTGGACGGACGAAGCAACCATCATTTCACTCTTCTCTCTCAGCTTCATCTCTACCCAACCCTCGCTTCTGCCTCATCTTTTTCCTCATTTCTTCAAGAAAACCCCGACCAGCTTCTGCATTGTTCTTCTCTCCCAAAGAAGGAAAGGTGACCGCATCAATGGTGTTGATTCTGGCCAAGGCCCTGTCTTGCAACCCCGAGACTGATCCTATAACTCCCTCTCTTTTCTTCTTTTGGGTTTGTGATTATGGTTTCTTTTCTTTTATTTCTATTTGATAGTTTCTTGATGGACGCTGGAGCACCGGCCGAAGTGATGTCTATGGCTCCGGCTAAAACCGTCGAGGCTCATGGTACGAAGAAGCGCAAGCACCCCGCCGAGACTACCGTAGATAAGCTCAAAGCCATCGCCCTATCCAAGCCCCCCTCTCCGGGATCCCTCATTAAGCAAGTCCAGGTAATATCTCTTCTTGACGATCTTTTTCTCGATCTTGATCGTGTTTTTTCATCTAACACGCAGTACTAGTACTAGTAGTACAACTTTCTGGGTGATCTTGCATGTGATTTTTGTGTGCCAAATGACGGTTCTAAATTCCTCTTTTGACCAAAACATGCGAGAGGCTGACACTGATTTCTTATAGATTACTTTCAACTACTCCCTCTGTCCCAAATTTCTTGTCTTAGATTTGTCTAGATACGGATGTATCTAATACTAAAATGTGACTTGATACATCCGTATCTAGACAAATCTAAGACAAGAATTTTGGGACGGAGGGAGTACTTTATGAACATCAATGCTACCTTTTAAGAGGGTATATTTGCCTTAGTAACTTGTGTTATGGATATTGCATGTAATCCCTCTGCTCTCATGCCTTGGAAGACATGTTCTAGTGTCTTTGTTTACTCATTTCTGTGCGTATATGTAGTCATATATGGAGTATAATCTCGAAAATCATCTTATATTTCTGAACGGAGGTAGTAATAAAATATGGTTTCTGGTTGAATTAGAACCAGGTCTGCGGTGGAGATGAAGTTCTCAAAGTCATGCCGTGTGAACTGGAAGACCTGATGATGAGTTCTACTTCTGAACTATCTAGCTGTTGTGTCCTTGTCACCACGTGTCCTGAACTAGTGTTTTCCTATAGCATTGTTGTCAGGCGTGTTCTCGAGGCTGTACTTGACCACAACAATTTCCTGGCTGTGCCTTCGATTACGAAGGGTGTGGTTCTTGTAAAGCTTCCCAACAAATCTGATGCGGCATGTCTTCATCATCATGTTTATGAGTGGAAAGACCACTCTGTTAGGTTCTCCAAGGTTGACAAGATGGTGATGGTGCATGTAGATATCTCACACGAAGTCCATGGCCTAGTCAGTTATGCGGGGTTCATCCCGTAGGTCGGTGGCAAAAAATAGTCTGCAAAGTTTAGTTAGTGTAACTTTGCTTGTCTGTAGTAAGTACTATTGTTCAGTACTTGATTTGTGTTTGTGAACCCTGTATTGTTTATTAGTACTGCCGCTTTTGGTGTGTGGTCGGTCCTGAGAACGGTTTATGTTAATGTCTGTCCACTCAATTCAGTCTGTATATTTTGAAGTATCCATATCATATTTTTTTTGTGAGGACAGTCTATCAATTATGGTTACACTCCAATATTTGTATGCATTGCAGGGTTTATCGCACCCACCAGGATTTCCAGCCACATGGATGTTCGGTCCATACGATTTTTCACGACCTTTGGACTGTCCTGCTTGTGGGAGTAGGCAGGGCCCCTGCATGCCACGCGTAGTTGAACGATCAATCTTCTGTTTAGTACT
The DNA here is from genome assembly GCF_003073215.2 of Triticum urartu. NCBI lineage: Eukaryota > Viridiplantae > Streptophyta > Magnoliopsida > Poales > Poaceae > Triticum > Triticum urartu. The sequence goes on from NC_053024.1 coordinate 564,122,982, forward strand.
TCAACATAGTGATTTCCTGGTAAGGATTCACTCGTGTCACATCAAGTAAATCTTATTGATTTACTGTCTAAATCTTATTGATTTAATGTCATGTTTTCTTTCTTTTCCTGCAATTTTACGATGCAGGTTTTGCCATGTGACATTCATCACAGAATAAACCGTTTGGTTTGCTCTACGATGGCTATTTTTGCAGGTTTCACTTCTTATGTCGTGTCAGTAATGAAGGCACTGTCCATCACTTATAGTACTGGAAAAAATTGGATCAGTCTGTTGTCTGAGTACAAGCTGAATCCCTATGATGAACTGCAGTTTGGTTTAACAAAAACGCCACAATTATTCCTTCTCGCGTTTAAAAGAAATGAAGAAAAAGACTGGATCATGGTCACGGATCCTAGTCAAGTTAGAAAGCTGATCATAGCAGACCAGACACGATCGCCGCTGTCTCGCACAGATCGAGCACCGACAGTTGCTCTAGCACTGACAGCGGCAGCAGCTCAGTCTGATCCAGCTGAGGATTGGGCACCGACCGCGTCAGCGGATCAGTCTGATCTACCAGAGGACCGGGCATCAACACCAGCACCTGCTCCGACACCGGCACCAGCTCTACAAGGAGCACCATCTCCGGCAGCAGCAGCGGCTTCGGCACCTGCACCAACACTTGCACTTGCATCTGCTCCGGCCCGTGCAGTTGCACCAGCAACAGACTGGGCTGCAGTTCGCACTTCATATACCAAAGTCCTTACAAAAACCAACATGTCCACCTTCTTGGTAAGCATTGGCCGCCCAAGTGCTTTGTTCTTTTTTCTTTCCATGTTGTTTCACATGATTCACTGTGTTGATCTAACTGTTTGGGTATGTCTTCTTGTTTGCAAACAGAGAATTCCTAGAGCAACGAGGGAGTTGTTCAACAATCCGGGCGACTGCGGCCAAGTTTCTCTTACCATGCGCAGCCTTGGTGTGAATGAACCTGCTCAATATATCGTAAGTACAAAGGATGGTCGCATGATGATTGATGCTAAAGGATGGTCAAGGTTCAAATCTAAATCATATCTTGCAGTAGGGGATGATGTCAAAATCGAACTTTCTCGGCAAGGAGAGCTGGTCCAAATCAACTTTGAAATTATTCAGTAGCAGCACACAACTGCCTAACTGATCTATCCTCCGAGAGATTTTGATGTAATAATCTGGCATGGTGAAACAAGTGTCCTATGTGTATAAGTAGTACGATAGTATTATTTATCACATGGTATATCGTTGATAGAATTGCAACTCTGATTGCTGGTTAGGAACTGTCATTCGATTTCATTCCAACATCTGTCGTGCTTCATTCAATTTTGTGTATTCGCCTTGCGACAGCATCTAAAACCAGCGCCGTACCGATCGCTTGCAATATGAAAAGCGCTGAGGTAGAACACATGGGCCCCAAAACATGCAGGGTCGGCCTGCGGCCCAAAGTCCAGAACCTGGTTTCGAGAAGCACTAGCTCAGTGCAGAAGTGGCATCCTCCTCCTGCTGTGGGTTGGGCGAAGATGAATGTTGATGCTGCGTTATCTCGCAATGGTGAAAGGGGAGCCCTGGCAGTTGTGAGCCGGGATCATACAGGCTTCTTCCTTGGAGCATCGGCACTAGTGTGCGAAAGTGTTACTGGTCTAGAGATCCTAGAGGCAATGGCATGTTGCGAGGGGCTATCTCTGGCTCTTGACTTAAACCTGCAACAAGTTCAGATTAGCACCGATTGTTCAGCAACAGTCAAGCATATCGGAGAGGCATACTTGGGGCCCAGCAAAGTTATTATGGACAAGATCAAGATGAAGAAGAATATGTTCCAAACCATGAAGATCATACATGAAAAACGCGAGTGTAATGTTGAAGCGCATGTGCTCACAAAAGCTGGTACTTCTTTGCCTTGTGGACGCCATCTTTGGCTCACAGGAACCCTCGAAATTATTTGTATACCTATGACTGTTAATCTTCAATAAAGCAGCTTTTATCCCTCAAAAAAACATCTGAGTATTATATTCTCAGCTGAACCCCCATAATGCCCATGCGTTGCAGAGGGAGTATTTTTCTCGGCAAGGTGAGCCTGTGATATAAAAGATTTGTATATTTCTTTACAGGGGGAGTATCTCTCTATCAAAAAATATATTTATGTGTAACTAGTTACTCCTGTCTTTCTACTTCCTTTCGCTGATATGTGGGGCAACCGGCAACGGGGTCCACGTGCCATATGCACAAATTAGAGTGCATAACTTCATGGTAGACACACCCCGGTCATAGCGCCGCAGTAATGCCCAATGAGCCGTCAAATCACAACCCCCCCTTTCCAGCTTTAGCAGTAAGCTGGACGGACGAATCGGCAATATTTCACTGGGCCTGAATCCCTTTCTCCCTCGTCTGCTTGTTCAGAGAAAACCCCCTCTCGGCGATTGCATAGGGTTTTCTCATGGAGAACCAGGTACGAATTCTTCATCCATCCCCGACAAACCCAAGTCCCTTGGTCACAGGTAATCCTAGGATGGCAGCCGCCGCCATTGATGCATTTTTCTTCCTACTGAATCTAGTGTGTTTCATTTGCAGTGCCCAAAGTGCGAGTACCCTACAGGTTTCTACGCCCTCGGCGAGACGCCACACTTGTTCCTTCTCATCCTAACACAGCATTTTGAAACGCGCACAGTATGTTCCTAGAATCCTCTTTTCTATCCGGGAGGGTGGGGGTTTTTTGAACATGTTGTGTTCTCATATTATTTTTCCTGTAGTGTATTATTTGCTTTGCTAGAACACATGTACTCAAGATGCTCGGCCTTGCCATAACTGAATACACTAGTTTAATGGTCATAATGAAGACAAGCCATGCATATGAGTTCCGAGTTGGGTTCATGAACCAAGAAGATCGCTGCTTTTTTATGGCCGAACTTGGATAAACTTTCTCAAGTGTTACGGACTGAAAGTTGGCGCACGAATGTTGATGGAAATAGCAGAACCTGGTCTCATCTTCACTGCGATCTTCCACCCCGACATCGTTCCAATTGTTCATCCATGTTAGTTTTGTATCTGGTTCTTGCTTGTTGCCTCGATTACTTCTTAATCCACCTATTCTGTCTAACTAATCACAATTTAACTTTAGAAGTAGCAATGAATCTCTCATGAAGATGCTACTTCTAACTAATATTTTCTTATAATTGGTGGCACGTGTAGGTTTTTTCAGAGTAAAGCAGTCTGCTCGTTTGTTACTCTGTAATAACTCGGATGTTACTAATGGCACTGAAGTTGACTGGATCGACATCCACAAGTTCCTACACTTTATTGATCGTCTTGAGGTCCTTGTGGGGCGTTTCAATGGTGGAAGGCCACGTGGGATATGTGTGCCACTGCTGCACTCGTTGAACAGGTCCAACTGTGTCGAGAAACTTATGGTACGAGTTGTTTTCTGTTATATATGTTGTTCATAAACTATTGCCTATACACAGTTTTACAGCTGTGATCTTCTTGAAACAGGAACTGTCGAGTTCTATTGTTCCTATACAGATGCCTGACCATGGTCGGGTCAGACTTCCGCTTGGTCACAACATGATTTTTATGTCGACCTACTCAATTCCCCTTGGAGGTGAAAAGATACTTATTCATGGGTGGTCTCAAATAATGAAGGCACGTCCATCTTGGAGAATAGGATAGAAGATTATGTTCATGCTTTTCAATGGCTCTAAAGCGAATATCCTGTTTATTGACCACGTTGCGAGATGAAGCCGCTTTCAGAAGGTTGTGGATGCGCGGGGTGGCACCTGGGCCTTGTCCTGGGGCTTGGCGGCCTCACCCTTCGTTAACTGTAGGCGAAGTAGCACTGTTCGAGGCGTGCTTTGTACGGTTGAACCTATATAAGTACTCATACTGCTTTCAGCTTTGGTTGTTAAGTGCCCCTGCTGGTTTCAGTTAAGGTTGTTAAGTACTACAGTCTGTCGTGTTTCTTCAGTCCTGTCTTCCTCCAGCCGCCAAAACCAAACCAGCGCCGGCGGGGCCACCTGCTTCCGCCTCCCACGGCTGGCTGCGCCTCAGCGCACGCATCGCCCCCCCACCGTCTCCTAAATCGTTAACACCGACGTCCTCCGCGCGCTTTGGTGCGCTCGCCACGACGCCGCCCTCTCGCGTTGTCAACATGGTCAACAAACAACAGGAATCGACAGAAGTACGTGGAGAGGATGACAGTAGGGGCCCACCACGTCAGCGTATGGAAAAATAAAATGCTTCCTCCTAGTGTTTTCCTGACATCTGGGACCCACGACATTGGGAGCGTATATAGTCAATAGACAAGAGAACATCACAAGATCGGCTGACACCTGGGACGTAGCTACTCGAGAAGTATTTTTTTGTTTGGTATTGTTGAGACGGAGCAGGGTTTGAACTGGGCTATGGCCCGTCTAGCCTGGGCTTATATTTTATGTTCACCACGTGACCAGCCCAGCTATTTTTTCTTTGTGAAAATGAGCCCAGTTTATTTTTTCTGAAGAATACCCAATCCAGGCCTACTTATTTTTCTATGCCCTGATGGGCTGCAACTCTTTCAAGACGCCTGCAAATCTTGAAAGTAATATTAAATGGGTTGTAAATATAAAAACAGATGACAAATTGGCAATTACTTTATAATTTCTGGATTTTATTACATTTTCATATTCCTATTTCACTGCATTAACCTAATTTAAATATTTCTTCAAAGTACTTTAAATCTAGATGGACATTTCGGTATTAAAAATAGTTTGGAACCCACAGAAATATGCGAAATTGGCCCTGGCCAACCAAAAAATGACTGCAATAAATTGCATAAGAAGTTGCCATGAGCTATATATAAATTATTAAAAAAAGAGGGAGTGGTCTGACTTGTGGGCCTATTTAGTTGACGCATATGCAAGATTTTTTTAGTTATTATATACGTCAACAAATGATTCTAGCAGACGTAACCGTTGGATGTCAATCCAACAGCCGTCGTGTTTCTTCAATCTCTGATCTTCTTGCTCCAGCCGCCAAAGCAGCGCCGGCGGGACCGCCTACTCCCGCCTCCCGTGGCCGGCTGTGCTGCCGCGCAGGCCTCAGCGCCCCCTTCTAGTCCCACTGCTGGCCAGGGCATCCCTCTACTCACCCACACCCCATGTTATTCTGCGGCGACGGCAGCCTCACACCGCAGCCGAACCGGTGAATGCTCGTACTCCTCTCCGTGTGGGCATCCACTGCCGCGTCTTCCCCGGCTCTGCGTCGTCCCCTTCCTATGCCTCGCCGTCGTCCACCACCGTGGTGCTCTCGGCGCGGCGTGGTCAATGTGGTCAACGTACCGACTTCCATCGGAAGAGTACTGTACATGGAGAGGCTGACAGCTGGGTCCACGGCAGCCGCAAGGAAGTGCCTCCTTATTACGCGCAAAATAATTATTCCTCCACCTGACAGCGGGGACTCACCGGACGGGCCACCAGTATATTGCGAAAAAAATCGTTTCCCCCTGACTGCTGGGACCCACCGGACGGGCCACCGTATTTCGCGAAAAAAACGTTCCCCCGCTGTCAGCTCGGACCCATCGGAAGTGCCTCCTAATTACGCACACAAAAATGAATACTCCCCCGGCTAGCTGGGACCCACCTTGGTGGCAGGCTGACTTGTGGGCCTACTAAGTTGACGGGGAAGAAGGGCTATGTCAACTTAGTCAATATGAATGATTCTAGCTCCAGTGACCGTACGATGTCCATCCAACGGCCGTAGTGCTTCTTCAACCTCTCGTCTTCTTGCTCCAGCCGCCCAAAGTAGCGCTGGTCGTGCCGCATGCTCCTGCCTCCCGTGGCCGGCTGTGCTGCCACGGAGGCCTCACCGCCCCCTACTATTCCCACCACTGGCCAGGCCCTACGGCGACGGCAGCCTCACACCGCAGCCGAACCAGTGAACCCTCGTACTCCTCTCCGCGCGGGCTTCCACTGCCGTGTCTTCCCCAGCTCCGCGTCGTCCCCTTCCTAGGCCTCGCCGTCGTCCACCGCCATGGTGCTCTCGGCGCGGCGTGGTCAATGTGGTCAACGACCGACTTCCATCGGAAGAGTACTGTGCGTGGAGACGCTGACAGCTGGGTCCACGGCCGCAGCAAGGAAGTGCCTCCTTATTACGCGCAAAATAATTATTCCTCCACCTGACAGTGGGGACCCACTGGACGGGCCACCGTATTTCGTGAAAAAAACGTTTGCCCCTGACTGTTGGGACCCACCAGCTACATCTTCGCACGCAAGGAAGTGTCTGGCAGTCGGAACCCACCTGGTCGAAGCGTACGTAGCGTTGTCATTCTGGTCGCGAACGTGTACGTACATATATACTAGTCGATGTAGAGGCGCGCACGTGTCGTAGTAGAGGCAAGCACGTAGCATGTACACGTACGTATAGCGGCCAGGGTGCAAGAAAGAAAATACGGCCACGTATGTGTACATACGGGCGGGGTCTCGAATGCCTACTCGCGCATACGTACGGCCAGGGCTCGTGTACATGGCTGGTCGGAACGGAGAAACAGCATCGTCGTCGTGTTCATGGGGAGGCAACGGAATGTGTCGTGTTCATGGGGAGGCAACGGAATGGGTCGTGTTCATGGGGAGGCAATGGAATGCGTCGTGTTCATCGGGAGGGCTTGGATGGAACAGGCGATGGAAACGAGGCCTGGCGTACCGCAGAACGGAGGAAACGGCCTTGTGTTCGACCGGCCACGTTCGAAACGGGATCCTGTTGATCGGGAGGGGTCTGGCGTACTGCAAAAAGGAGGAAACGGACCTCCTACGGTCGGAACAGGGGTCCTGTTCATCGGGAGGGGTGTGGCGTACCGCAAAACGGACGAAACGGACCTCCTACGGTCGAAACGGGGGTCCTGTTCATCGGGAGGGGTGTGGCGTACCGCAAAACGGTTCTCCACATGATACTATTCATCTCCACCGTCGACCCCCTCCAGCCTCCACGAGCTACTGTTCATCCACCGTCGACCTCCTCCAGCCTCCACCTGTGACTGTTCATCCACGGGCTCCTATTCATCCAGCCTCCACCGCGCGCTACTCCACCGGCTACTATTCAACCAGCCCTCTCCACGGGCTCCTGTTCAACCACCCCTCCACGGGCTACTGTTCATCCTGCCCTCCACCGTCTACTGTTCATCCTGCCCTCCACAGGGTGGTCCTGTTCATCCAGCCCTCCACGGGGTCCTGTTCATCCAGCCCTAACCGGCTCGATCGATCGGGGTCCTGTTCATCCACCCCCACTGGGAATTGTTCATCCAGAGGCAACACCGATCGGCTTCAGTTAGCAGCAGCAACGAAGGAATCGCTCAATCGGGTTCAGTTAACAGCCATCGATCGATCACTCGGGTTCAGTAACGCGTAGCCTGCAGTGCAATCGCTCGGGTTCAGTTAGAGCCCAACGCCTCGCTCTGGTTCAGTTAGAGCCAATGCCTCGCACACACGCGCGTATGTGTATGAGAGAAATGCGCATCGCTCGGCCCCCGACCTCCCACCGTAATCGGGAACTCCCCAAAATTTTCCTCCCCCTCGCTTCTACCACGATTTTTTCCGTCATGGATGGCCCAAAGAATGTCATGTAACTACGTCTCCAGCCCGCCCAGGACGAAAAGCCCATTTTCTGTCATGATTTTTTGTCATAGAAGTAGGATCCCACCACATCTATGATGATACCGGGTTTTGTCACAATTATCGTCATAGAAGTGTCATATGTATGACAGGAAAAAATTTCGTTCGGCCCAAAATGTCATCGGTGTGTCTTTTTTTATAGTGCAGGGGCCGCTGGCAAGGGTGTTGCCGCGGGTTCTGAGCCTGCCGAGGAGCGACTGATTCCGGCGGGCCGTCAAGCCTTGGCCGTAGAGATGGCCGCTCCCATGGCAGAAGAAATGCCTTTGGTCCTTGCCATCAAGCCCCAGGCTCTGGCATGGGCGCAGCATACCGTATGATTCCTCCAAACAGGGGAGCTTCCTGAGGAGCAGGAAGAAGCGGAGAAAGTAGCCCGTCGGTCTGCCATGTATCAGTTCGTCGATGACGTCCTATACTGGGAGAGACCGAATGGCGTGAAATTGAAGTGCATTCCCCGGGGGGAAGGACTGGAGCTGTTGGCGGAGATACACGGAGGCATATGTGGCTCCCACATAGGGTCAAGGGCCCTTGCCAGCAAGGCATTCCGGCAAGGTTTCTTCTGGCCCACTACCCTCCAGGATGCAACGACACTAGTAACCAAGTGTGAAGCGTGTCAGTTCCATTCAAAAAAGCTTCATCAACCAGCTCAAGCCCTTCAAACAATTCCACTTTCCTGGCCATTCTCGGTCTGGGGGCTCGACATACTGGGCCCTTCCCCCGCGCTGTTGGGGGCTTTGAATACTTGTACGTTGTGATCGACAAGTTCACAAAGTGGCCAGAAGTGGAAGCAGTGAGGAAGGTGACATCACAGTCAGCCGTCAAGTTCTTCAAGGGGATAGTGTGCCATTTTGGTGTGCCAAACCGGATCATCACCGACAAGGGCATGCGGTTCACAAGCCACACCTTCATGCAATACACCCAAGACCTCGGCAGCAGGGTCTGTTTCGCTTCTGTGGCACACCCACGGAGCAACGCCCAGACGGAGAGGGCAAATGCTGAAGTGTTGCGAGGCCTGAGGACAAAGACTTTTGACAGGCTGCACAAGAGCGGAAAGCGCTGGATTGATGAGTTGCCGGCGGTTCTTTGGTCGATTAGAACGACGCCAAATCGAGCCACCGGCCATACACCCTTTGCCCTAGTACACATGGTAGAAGCAGTTCTCCCCACACAACTCATATACGGGTCACCTCGAGTGATCTCTTACGACGAGCTTGAGCAAGAGCAATTGCGGCAAGATGACGCAACGCTCCTTGAGGAAGATCGTCTTTGGGCGGCTGTGAGAGCAGCATGCTACCAGCAAGCCTTGCGCCGCTATCATAGCTGCAAGGTTCATGCCCGAAGCTTTGAGGAAGGCGACCTTGTTCTTCGGCGCGTTCAGTTGGCCAAGAATTCCAACAAGTTGACGCCAAAGTATGAAGGCCCTTATCGGGTAATATGAGTCACCAGGCCCGGTGCAGTCCACCTGGAGACCGAAGATGTTGTTCCAGTGAGCACCTCCTGGAACATCGAACGTCTTTGCAAGTTTTACCCATAAGGCGTGGTTGCCGGGCCCCCCGGCAACCCACCTTTTGTACAAGCCTTGCCGACAAGGCATGTAACCCTCTGTACAAAGCTAGGCGCAGACCCTGAGCATAAATAAATGAAGTGATGGCGCCCTAAGTTTTAGCATGCATGCTAGGTTAAGTCTCTCCCTCGGTTAGGGTTGGTAGTGCATAGAGGTGACTAACCCCTAGCCTAGAGGTTGAGTGTGTGTCTTTCTGTCTTCTTTGGCTCACAGGACACGTGGACTCTTCTGTTGAGCCGCTTGGGAGAGAGAAAATGAACCGGCGCTCCGGCCCCGGCAAGCCAAAACCCGGGGGGCTGAAGACACGAGGATCTAACCACGGCAAGCCATAGTTGCCGGGGGCTGCAAATTCAGATAAGTCCTTCATCCCCTGTTATACATTTCCGTATGGAATTGGGGCAAATGAAACCTTGTTTTACTCCAAGACCACCGTGCTCCCCCTTCTTCTTGTACCCAAGTCCCTGGGACAGAACCGGGTCGAAGACGCGGTGGCAAGGAAATAAATGAAGGGCCTAACTCTACTTTGCCCCTGCCTCCGCCGAAAGCATGAGAATGGTCGGCTGAAGTCAGGGGACGACAAGGCCTGTTGCCGGGCGACAATGTTTATCTTAAAAATAACAAGGATTCGTTCCTTGGCATGGGCCTCGCTCACGCACAGAGAACCCGACAGGCACCCTTTTTCATTGAAAACATCCCATACAGGTACAGTTCATGCGGAATTAAAAACATGAGCAAGGGGATTACAAGTCTTAAAATCAACAAGTGCCCGTAGGCTTACAAACTAAAAAAAGGATAAGATGCCCGTAATCCCTTTCTTGTCCCTCTCCTCAGAAGGTGGAACAGTGTAGAAAGAGGGAAAAAAGAGTGCCTAGGCGAGGTGCGAGGAGCAGAAGGTACCCAGAGAACGTCTTGGTGCCGGGAGGGGAGCTGGAAGATGAGGCAGCGGGCCGGCAATATGCGACGAAGGCGTCGGTACCCGCGTACTCCGACTTGACGGCCGCCACCCGCCTTCTTCGCCTTCTCCAACCCTCCTACGCCAGCCGCCCAAGGAGACGACAGGGAGCGCCCCGATGGAGAGCTTGACGAGGAAGGCCCTCGGTGGGCCTCACGACATAGGGCGGGGCGACGCGGTCAGTCAGAGACGAGGTCGATGTGATCTCACTCGGCGCTCTCGTCATCGCTGTCGCTACCCTCCTCGTTGCTCCCACTTGAAGAAGAATCTTCATCGTAGGAGGAACTCTCCACGTAGCACTTTAGGTGAATTCCAAGATCTCCAAAGACCTTGATGAAGAGCAGGCCGCCCTCCATTTACTTGAAGCAAAGGACGAGCCCCGCCGTTAGGCTGCGGATGCGAGTGAATGTCTTCCTTCCGCGACGAAGGTACATGACGTGAGGAGCGGGGAAGTTGACATCGACCCACGTGCCACCATTCCCGCAACCCCTCATGTGCAACCTGAGGGTCTGGGTGGATCGAGTTCCATCTCCCGAGAAAATGGAGTAGGGAGACGGAGGCGGCGATGCGGTGGCCGGTGCAGCCTGATGAAGAACTCGCGGGGCTGGTCCCCGACGTGGCCCTCTGATATGTCTCCAACGTATCTATAATTTTTGATTGCTCCATGCTATATTATCTACTGCTTTAGGCAATATTGGGCTTTATTTTCCACTTTTATATTATTTTTGGGACTAACCTATTAACCGGAGGCCCAGCCCAGATTTGTTGTTTTATGCCTATTTCAATGTTTCGAGAAAAAGGAATATCAAACGGATTCGAAACGGAACGAAATCAACTGGAGAAGTTATTTTTGGAAGGAAATCGACCCAGGGAACTTGGAGTGCACGTCAGGGGAGACACGGGCTGCCCACGAGGGTGGGGGCGCGCCCCCCTGCCTCGTGGGGCCCCCATGGCTCCTCCGACGTACTTCCTACACCCATATATATCGTCGTTCCCTAAAACTTCCAAAACAGAAAATAGATCGGGAGTTCTGTCGCTAGAAGCCTCCGTAGCCACCAAAAACTAATCTAGACCCGTTCCGGCACCCTGCCGGAGGGGGGAATCCTTCTCCGGTGGCCATCTTCATCATCCCGGTGCTCTCCATGACGAGGAGGGAGTAGTTCTCCCTCGGGGCTGAGGGTATGTACCAGTAGCTATGTGTTTGATCTCTCTCTCTCTCTCGTGTTCTTGAGGTGATATGATCTTGATGTATCGCGAGCTTTGCTATTATATTTGGATCCTATGATGTTTCTTCCCCCCTCAACTCTCTTGTAATGAATTGAGTTTCCCCTTTGAAGTTATCTTATCGGATTGAGTCTTTAAAGATTTGAGAACACTTGATGTATGTCTTGCCGTGGATATCTGTGGTGACAATGGGATATCACGTGATTCACTTGATGTATGTTTTGGTGACCAACTTGGGTTTCCGCCCATGAACCTATGCATAGGGGTTGGCACACGTTTTCGTCATGATTCTTCGGTAGAAACTTTGGGGCACTCTTTGAGGTCCTTTGTGTTGGTTGAATAGATGAATCTGAGATTGTGTGATGCATATCATATAATCATGCCCACGGATACTTGAGGTGACATTGGAGTATCTAGGTGACATTAGGGTTTTGGTTGATTTGTATCTTAAGGTGTTATTCTAGTACGAACTCTAGGGCTGTTTGTGACACTTATAGGAATAGCCCAACGGATTGATTGGAAAGAATAACTTTGAGGTGGTTTCGTACCCTACCATAATCTCTTTGTTCATTCTCCGCTATTAGTAACTTTGGAGTGACTCTTTGTTGCATGTTGAGGGGTAGTTTTATGATCCAATTATGTTAGTATTGTTAAGAGGACTTACACTAGTGAAAGTATGAACCCTAGGCCTTGTTTCCTAGCATTGCAATACCGTTTACGCTCACTTTTATCATTAGTTACCTTGCTGTTTTTATATTTTCAGATTACAAAAACCTTTATCTACTATCCATATACCACTTGTATCACCATCTCTTCGCCGAACTAGTGCACCTATACAATTTACCATTGTATTGGGTGTGTTGGGGACACAAGAGACTCTTTGCTATTTGGTTGCAGGGTTGCTTGAGAGAGACCATGTTCATCCTACGCCTCCAACGGATTGATAAACCTTAGGTCATCCACTTGCGGGAAATTTGCTACTATCCTACAAACCTCTGCACTTGGAGGCCCAACAACGTCTACAAGAAGAAGGTTGTGTAGTAGACATCAAGCTCTTTTCTTGCGCCGTTGCCGGGGAGGTTAGCACTTGAAGGTATATCTTTAGATCTTGCAATCGAGTCTTTTAGTTTCTTGTTTTATCACTAGTTTAGTTTATAAAAGAAAACTACAAAAAATGGAATTGAGTTTACCTCATACGCTTCATCTTTTTAATATATTTCATGAGTATGATGGAAAGGAAAATTGTGCTCAAATGCTAGAAGAAGAATTACATAGAATGCTTGGCATAAAATATTTGAATGATGAGCATGATTGCAATGTTGTTAGTACGAATTCTTTGAATATCCATGATGCTAATGATGATTGCACTAGTTATGATGAAAATGCCTCCTATAAACATGTCAATTTTTGTGGAGTAGACTGGGTTTGCAAGTACACACCAAATAGGGAAGATAGATATTGCAAGAGGCATAAGTACTTAGAAACCAAATTGTTGCAAGAAGAGCTAGATGAATGTGCTGAAAATTTATTTTTTCTTAGCCCTACTTGTGAACTTTGCAATGAACGTGATCATTTTAGTACCCAATGCAAATTGTTTCATGATCGTATCGTGTCCAAAAATTGTGATGACTTGATTTCCCTTGCACATCATAATGAACTTAGTTTGCTCTTGGGTTATGAAGAAATTAAACGTATAACTAAGGATATTCCAAAATTTGCCCTTGATAAAGTTCTTCATTTTGATCTAGAGAATATTTATATGTATTGTGCGGTGAATTGCATTGAAAATCCTTATATTGCCAATTACATAAAGAAAAGAAAACAAATAGAGGATGAAGAGAATACTAATGAAAGGGAAGAGACTTCCCAATATCCTCCTATTATTTCTTATGATGAATCAGGTAACGAGGAGGAGCTTTCTATCCAACCAATCTTATTAATAAGGAGCTCTTAAAATAGGATTGAACCCACACATGATCTGGTGAAGAAGAAGAAAAGAAAAAGGAAGAGGGGTAAAAAGGTATCTCTCCCAAATAAAGTTGCTCCTATTATTGTTGTGCCTCATGAAAATGAAGATGATACACTTGATGATGATCTCGTTATGCCTATTGCTTGTTGTGATGATTATAATTGGGAAGATAATGATACTTCTTATGATCTTGAAAATCTTTTTGGTACTTGCTTGGAAGAATATAATAATTGATATACTATCGGTGCTATCTATACTATTAATGATGAGAGTGATTAAGCTTATGATATGAAAAGGCCCAAGCTTGGGGAAGCTATGTTTGATGAGGACGACATATTTGAGAATATATTTTCTGCAATTAATGTTTGTCCCAAGCTTGGGGAAGCTATGATTAATGAAGATGATATTTTTAGTCTCCCAAGTTTTGATATGCAAGTTTATAATGATGACAGCATGCCTCCTACTTATGATGATTATTGTGATGATACTTATGATATAAAAAGTAGTGATTATATTTATAAAACTTGTCATGATTATGATTACCCCTTCTCTGAACATTACTCTTTTAATGTGGAAATAATTTATAGTATTCGAGTTTCCTATGATACTCCCACTATTCCGAATGAGAAGAATTTTGCTTATGTGGAGAGTAATAAATTTTCTATGCTTGTAGATCATGAAAAGAATTCTTTAGGTACTGGTTATATTGTTAAATTCATTCATGATGCTACTGAAAATTATTATGAGGGAGGAACATATGCTTGTAGGAATTGCAATAATATCAAGTTTCCTCTCTATGTGCTTAAAATTTTGAAGTTATGCTTGCTTTACCTTCCTATGCAAGTTGATTCTTGTTCCCACAAGTTTTTTGCTCACAAAATCCCTGTGCATAGGAAGCATTTTAGACTTAAATGTTCTAGTCATATTCTTCATGATGCTCTCTTTATGTTTCAATTCTTATCTTTTATGTGAGCATCGTTGAAATCATCATGCCTAGCTAGGGGCGTTAAACGACAGCGCTTGTTGGGGGGCAACCCAATTTTATTTTAGTTCCTTGATTCTTGTTACTGTTTAGTAATAAATAATTCATCTAGACTCTGTTTAGATGTGGTTTATGCTTTTAATTAGTGTTTGTGCCAAGTAGAACCTTTGGGAAGACTTGGGGAAAGTCTTGTTGATCATGCTGTCAAAAACAGAAACTTTAGCGCTCACGAGAATTGCTGCCATTTTTATTTGGAGAGTGCTATTTAGTTAATTCTTTTTGAAGATGATTAATAGATAAATTCCTCAGGTCCAGAAATTTATTTGAGAATTTTATGAGTTTCATAAATATACGTTTGATCCAGATTACTACAGACTGTTCTGTTTTTGACAGATTCTGTTTTTCATGTGTTGTTTACTTATTTTGATGAATATATGGATAGTAAAAGAGTTTATAAACCATAGAGAAGTTGGAATACAGTAGGTTTAACACCAATATAAATAAATAATGAGTTCATTACAGTACCTTGAAGTGGTGATTTATTTTCTTATACTAACGGAGCTTACGAGTTTTCTACTTTAAGTTTTGTGTTGTGAAGATTTCAAGTTTTGGGTAAGGATTCGATGGACTATGGAACAAGGAGTGGTAAGATCCTAAGCTTGGGGATGCCCAAGGCACCCCAAGGTAATATTCAAGGACAACCAAGAGCCTAAGCTTGGGGATGCCCCGGAAGGCATCCCCTCTTTCGTCTTCGTTCATCGGTAACTTTACTTGGAGCTATATTTTTATTTACCACATGACATGTGTTTTGCTTGGAGCGTCAATTTATTTTGTTAGGATTTGCTTTCTGTTATTTAGAACAATGTTTTGCATGTTTTATTTCAATAAAAGTGGCATTGGTAGCCTTTACTATGCCTATGTTACAAGTCTTCATGTTGCTGTTTGAAAACAGAAAGTTTACCGTTGTTGCAATAATTCCCTAGAGAAGTCAGAATGTGATAAAATGTTGAAACCTTTTGAATATTAAGCTCTGATAAATTTACTACAGTGGGAATTTTCTTTCATAATTTTTGGAGCTAGGGAAGTATGGATGTTGCAGCATTCTTAGGAGGCCCAGTGTCACTACAGTAAATATTAGCCCATGGTTATTGTGGCCTAGTTTTAAAAAATAGGTTATTGCAGCCACTAGCAAACCGCGGAAAAAGAACTGCACTGACTACAAGAAAACAAATAAACAAGACAACAAGGAAATAAATAAGAAAGCAACTTATGCTAGGCTATCACGGCTATTACACATATTATATCCACTGGGCATCAAAGTTCGCCACCAGTGCAAATATAGGGAACAAAGTAGCATATAAACGCCGCAGCAAAACAAGTCCAGAACTGAAACCACTTCAGAAGAGTTCAAGAAACAATATCCTGGGTACCCATAATGCTGGCAAGATGCTTAGCAAGCTTATTAACTTTCTCTTGTTTGGCGCTTAAATCCTCCAGCGCTTGTTGTTGCACAAGAAAGTACGCATCTGAATTCTGTAGGGACTTCCTCAGTCCTTCGGCTTCTTGCCGCAGCACAGCTGACTGATGCCTTTCAGGTTGTAGCTGAGACTGAAGAAGCCGAAGTGATTCAAGTAGCGAGTTCGAAGAGCTTGTGCCAGCGGTACTGACCAGTAACTCGAACACTACATCAACGCAGGACTGTGGGGTTTTCTCACTGTCTACAAGATCGTTTTTATCACCTTTCTTGGAGACCAACAGGGTTGTCTCACTATCTTGAACCTTATCTGCATTACTTTCTCTACCATTGCATAGTGGGGTGCTCTTCTCCAATATTCCATTTGCATACTACAAGAGAAACAAGTAGACACATCACAGGTTTAGCTTGTAGTATACGAAACTCATTTTGGTAAACCGGTTCAGTAGTAAGGTGGACAGGATAAAAGCATGAAACAAACATATATCTATGTACTATGGTCACTGTATTGTCCATATCATTATAGTTTATGTTCCCTAATCAAGATAGAGACACAGTTCAACTCATATATTTTTAAGACACAGCGGCATAGACAGAATATAAGTGTGAGAAACTACACATCATTGGCAGCACTTGTAATGTGCATCACATGAGAACATAACTGTTTATACAACTTAAACTGAAATCAACATAGAGCAAGAAGTTAGAACAGCAATCCAGTTAAAGAAATAGGTTTAAAACATACATGTTGCGCCATTGGAGTTTCAATTGGATCCTTCAAATTTGAAAGTAGTTGGTATGAGTAAATACAGTGATGCAACAGCAAAGGAGTATGGACCATAGCTACGGAATCTGACCTGAGAACAGTTGCTCTTCTTCTTTAAACATGGAGTTTGGGTTAGCTGTGGTGGTCTTCGTGCTTTGGGCACTGCAGTAGATTTACAAACTGCTCGTGTGGGGGTACTCCGTGGTGGACATGGTGCTTTGTCAACTATAAGTGGGTTACTATCCGCTGGGGTTGCGGTTAGATGGGTTGTAGCTGGTTCTCTGCCCAACGGTGTAAGTGTGCAATCTGGAAGAGTCTCGATTATGTGTGGTGGGGCTAGTTTGTGGGCCAGTACAACCATGGTTCTATCTGCATCGACGGGTAGCACTGTCTTTTGTGAAGAATGGGTTTTTGCTCCCTTAGATACTGCCATCACCCCCTCCAATTCAAATGGCTGATAAACAAGAAAAGAAATTGAACATACAGACATTGTATGATAGACAAATGTGGTAATTCACATATATGTTGTCTAACCAAACAGGACAGCATGACACAATTTCACATATATGATGCCTAACTAAACAGGATAGCATGACACAGTTGCAGATATATGATGGATAACTTAACATGATATAATGGCATAATTCAACATATGATGAGTACCTAAATAGGACGACATGACAAAACTATATGATGTCTTTCTAAAATAGGTTGGGATGAAATAAGTCACATACATGTTGTCTAAGTATACAGAATGGCATGATATAATTGACATAATTGATTCATATACTAAGCAGCTGGCACTCGCATGTATGATCTCTAAACTAAGTAGATAGAATTCAATATTGTGCATATGATGTCTAAACTAAGCAATGCAAGACACCATATGCATCATATGAGAAATACAAACATTGCAACTTAGAGCATACACCTCAGGTGGGATATAGGACTGGTCATCTATCTCTGAATCCTCCTCCGAGAAGCTCCCTATAACCATCGAGATATATGCTTCAACAGGTACCATTGCCTGCTCTAAAGACCTTGTTTTCACTCCAAATTTTCCCATAACCGGCTCAAATGGCTGATACACATGAAGAGTAGTTCAATATACACAGATTGTCGACAAATGGAATATGTAATGAAAAAAATATGGCATGAGATAATTCACATATATGATGCCTGGCTCCAGGGCAATGCATAATTCACATATATGATAACTGGCTGAAAAACATGGCATTGCATAATTCACATATCTGATATAGAAAGCAAACAGGAGGCATTCACACAAAGCATGTCTAATCTAAGCAGATGGCATGGCAATGCAAGACACCATATGCATGATATGAGCAATATAACCCAACCAAGTTAGAGCATGCACCTCGGGGGGGGGGGAATACGACTGGTCATCTCTCTCTGAATCCTCCTCTGAGGAGCTATCTGTAACCAGCAAGAAATCTGCATCGACAGTAGCACTGACTGCTTAGAAGACCTTGTTTTCACTCCAGATTTTCCCATGACCGACTCAAATGGCTGATGCACAGGAAGAGTAGATGAATGTATAAAAATTGTTGACAAATGGAATACATTATGGAAAAAAATATGGCACAATACAATTCACATATACGATGACTGGCTAAACAGGATGGCATTGCATGATTCACGTATATGATGCCTGGCTAAAGAAGATGGCATTGCATAATTCCCATATACTCCCTCCGTTCCTAAATATTTGTCTTTTTAGAGATTTCAAATGGACTACCACATACGGATGTATATAGACATATTTTAGAGTGTAGATTCACTCATTTTGTGTCGTATGTAGTCACTTGTTGAAATCTCTAAAAAGACAAATATTTAGGAATGGTGGGAGTATGATATAGAAACCAAACAGGTGGCATTCACACAAAGCAAATCTAAACTAAGTTGATGACATATAAGATGTATAATGTAAGCAATGCAAGGCGCCATATGCATGATATGACCAACATCAGCATGCCAGGTTAGAGCAAACACCTCAGGTGGTAAACAGGCGTGGTCGGCTCCTTCTGAATCTCCATCTGAACAGTTATCTTCCTCTGGAATACAATATGGAAATGTAGGAGGGGGGCACTTCGCCCACCATGGAGCGGCGTCTGCATGAAATTATATTTGCACGCAACGGTCTTCTCTTTTTCTCTACATGTTCAGTACGATTGTGTACAATATCTGACATGCATAATAAAAAATAGTTAGATTTTGTAAGGCCTAAGGGGTGCATGCAAAAGTCAAGACTGATGGTAGAAAACGAGTGGATGGATCCAAAACTAATGATAGCAGGTAGATTATAGCTTCAGTTTAAAAAGATAGACAATGGATCATCTATTGTTTGTTGCCCACCCAACATGAACCACATAGAAGACCCCAGATGAACTAGATAGTAGACATATACTATTTGTTGCTGGCTCGATATGAGACCCATGGGCAATTCAAAACTCAAGATTGAACGATAAAGTAGCAGGTAATAATAACCGATGTATAACGTAAGCAAACACGAAAGACTGCGACCTCTCTTCCAGAACTGTGTAGTCCTTAGGTTCATCTGCTCAGTCGATGATGGTAATGCAGTTGGCATGGCTTCCGGCAACGGGGAAGATGATCTGAGGCGGCGAAAGGAAGTCTGCAGGGGGATCTCTGCTGCAGTGAACGCTTTTGTCGATGGTGCACCTCAGGTGGGGTGGATGATGGCACGGCAGGAGCAGGACATAACACACAGATTTTTCTTTGACGCCTATCTGAAAATGAAGTAAATCTGTAAGGGCTCCTTAGAATTGGAGGATTCTATAAACACAGGGACAGGAAAAACACAGGAATAGGATAGGAATGCACGTGCAAAACAGAGCATTTGGAAACATAGGATTTCAGTCAACCTGGGTGTTTGGCTCACATGAATTGGAAGAACAGAGGAATGGAGAAACAAAGTGATGCGATGAGTGTACAACCTCTTTGGCATAGCCTTGTGGACCTTAGCATCATTGGTTTGGACGTGGAGGATGGTGATGATGCTGGTGTGACTGTCGGAGGCGGGGAAGAAGATCTGAGGCCTCTGGAAACGGCGTCGAGGGTACTGCTCCGCTGTGATGGACGGTTCCGTCATTGGAGTAGCTCCGCTAAGGTGTACGGCGACGAGGCTAAAGCATGACAAGACAGACAACATTAATCTGAAGTGGGACCCTAATATCATCTGCAATAGATGATGTAAAATACATCACCAAAAAGTGCTAGATGTAAAACGCATCAGCCACACCACGGCCGCTCCGACAGATGTTGTAAGTACTGTTCACTCTGAACTTAACTGAAGAAAATGAACTTCACAGTCAAAACTGAATTTTACTGTCGAAACTGATTGAACCAGTAACAGAGCATTGCAATAGATGTTTAGGGCGTTCGAGCACTAGTAGCAGAGAAGCAGGGATCTAAATCAGCAGACGCTCGAGCAGGGAACGCACTTGCAGAGAGCAAGTTGTGCAGTAGCACCATGAGCGAGTGCTAAAGCAGCAAATCATGTAGCTACCGGAGGTCGTGCAGCAGCAGCAGTAGCGCAAGCAAGAGCAAGAGCAGAGCAGCAGCACGAATGAAAGCAGGAGCAGTGCAGCAGCGTGACCGACAGCACGAACAGAGCCGCAGCGCGAGCGAGAGCCGGAGCAGCTGCAGCTAGTGCCGTTGTGGAAGTCGTCGCCGAGGAAGCAACGACATGGGGGAGAGACACCATGGATGTTGTGGCTGGCGATGGTTCCGTCGATGGAGACACGCAATGTCTGCTCGGTATCGAGCACCGGCTGCCCCGTGAGATCGAATAAAAGATAAAATTCAGCGGTGAGTGCAGAACCTCCTTGGTGGCACCGAGTTGGCCTCGGCTTCATCGGAGAAATTGGTGAGGGTGTTGCGGTTCCGGTGGGGCAGGTCAAGACGGCGTTGTGGGGATTGAGGTGGCGCGATAGACGAGGCGAACATCGGGCAGCTCCTTGGAGGTGGAGGACGGGGCAGCTGATCCGGCGGGACGACAAGATCGACAACAGATCCTCATCCAGTGCGAGAGATGAGGGACGGCGAGCTGTTGCGGTGGACGACGTAGTCGGGGAAGAGTCTCCGGCTGGGCGGCGGTCGAGAGGCCGACGGAGGAGCGTGGGGTTTCGCGGGTTTTGGCGGCCTCGATGTACGAATGGGGGGTGAAGGGGGAGGGGGAGCCAAGCTTAGGGAC
Source organism: Triticum urartu (assembly GCF_003073215.2). Classification (NCBI taxonomy): domain Eukaryota; kingdom Viridiplantae; phylum Streptophyta; class Magnoliopsida; order Poales; family Poaceae; genus Triticum; species Triticum urartu. The sequence continues at coordinate 564,143,790 of NC_053024.1, forward strand.
GCGCTTGTCCGAAATGTAGGGTAAGTTACCAGCGTACCCCCATCGGTTTTGACACCGCGACGTGGAGCTTCATTTCCGGCTGAGGGGTAGAAGGGGGATTTCGCGTGTCTGGGCTGCGGGAGCGATTTCGGATGAGGAGGGAGTTATCACGCGCATCCAAATTTCGGGATAACAAGGCGCGGCGCGGGTTGAAGAAGCGGGAGTTTCAAAGCAGGTGAGACAAAAGATACTCGAGCTTGAAAATTTCGGGATAACAAGGTGTGGATTCCTTGTTTGGCAGAACAAACTTAACGTGTAAAAAAACAATTCATACAAAACACAAGAGAGTCATGTCCCCTTTTACTATACTGCTATAGATGCCATTGAAAAAACTACAAGAAAAATGTAAAAAAAATCGGGAGAACAAGATTACCCTGCACAGTACCAAATCGATTCGCACTTCCCTCAACAACAACAAAAAACAAATCAATTCCCACCAAAGAAAGAGTAATGTCCCTTTTTACATCATTAGAGATGCCATGATCTCGAATTTCAATTTTTGAATCCACGTTATGTTGAATTCGAATATATCGTTAGGTGACCTTGCGGTTTATAATTGATGTAGTCATACATTTTGATCTTCCATCATATATGAACATTTTACTCCACCATGTGAACATATATATTGTCGTCTACCATATGGACTAAATTTGAATCAATTTTCCTTATTTGAATACGATTGTTGTCAAGTTATACAATAATTTAAATATTATCTTCATATTTCACTATGAACTACATGTACCATACGCTCTCCAATTCAAATATTTGTATCCATTTTATGTTGAATTCAAATCATAGTGCATTATTGGTCTAGGTAGCGAGATGTTTGGGATAATCTAAACCCCGTTTTCATACATATAATTTTTGGCTGAATTGGGACAAGTTTTGGTATAAGCCTCTTGCAAAACCGGAGATTCTCTCAACAAGCCTCGTGGTTCCGAGAGGGAACGTGTCACCTTTGTGTGTGAAACGATATACGCTGCCTCCCCCTGATTTTATTTACAGAGGCAACATAGAACTATATGAGTTCCCTGTTAAATTTTGGAATTATTTCGAGTTCATTTGGCCTTTTTATACATTAATTGAGTTTCTGGACTTTTAATGTGCATAATCTAAATATGAATTGCATGCACATGCTCCGGTGCACCAAAGTGGGTTGAAAAATCACATGTGTGTCCTTGGTTGAATTTCTAGGTCCCATGGAAGAAATGAGAATGAAATTCAAACATCTGGGCATCATTACTCGGGCGAGAACATCGAGAAACTTTGATTTTAAATTCATGTAAATTCAAAACTCGCCTGGAAATCATGAAACTTGGCATGGTGTCATGTCATGGCACTAACATGTTGTGGTAAAAAATTGGGCCGATTTGGAAGCTCGTGGTTCTAAGAGGGAACTTGCCACCTTTGAGTGTGAAACGATATACGCTGCCCCCCTTGAGTTTCTTAACAAAGGCAACATAGAACTACATTAGTGCCCTGTTAAATTTTGGAATTATTCCGGGTTCGTTTGTCGTTTTTTATACATTAATTGAGTTTCTGGTCATTTAATGTGCATAAGTCAAATTTGAACTACAATCACATGCTCTCGTGCACCAAAGTTGGTTGAAAAATCACATTTGTGTCCTCGGGTGAATTTCTAGGTCCCATGCAAGAAATGAGAATAAAATTAAAACATCTGGGCATCGTGGCTCGGCCGAGAACATTGAGAAACTTGGTTTTAAAATTCTTGTAAATCCAAAACACGTCTGAAAATCATGAAACTTGGCATGGATGTCATGTCATGGTACTACCATGTTGTGGTAAAAAAATTGGCCGAATAGGAACAGATTTTGGTATAAGCTTTTGCAAACCGAAGCTTCTCTCAAGAAGGCTCGTGGTTCTGAGAGGGGACGTGCCACCTTTGAGTGCGAAACGATATACGTTGTCCCCCTTGAGTTTATTTACAAAGGCAACATAGAACTACATGAGTGCCCTGTTAAATTTTGGAATTATTCCGGCTTCGTTTGGCCTTATTTACACATTAATTGAGTTTTTGGTCATTTAATGTGCATAATTCAAATTTGAACTACAAGCACATGCTCCCGTGCACCAAAGTTGGTTGAAAAATAACATTTGTGTCCTCGGGTGAATTTCTACTCCCTCCTTCCATCTATATAGGTCCTAATGCATTTTTCAAGGCTAACTTTGACCAAACGTTAGAGCAATAATATATGACATGCAACTTTCACAAAGCATACCTTCAATTTTGTATGTCAAAGGAGCTTCCAATAATATAATTTTCATAGTATACATCTCATGTGCTATTAATCTTGTCAATAGTCAAAGGCTGTCTTGAAAAACACATTAGGCCCTATATAGATGGAAGGAGGGAGTAGGTCCCATGCAAAAAATGAGAATAAAATTCAAACATCTAGGCATCGTGGCTCGGTCGAGAACATTGAGAAACTTGGTTTTAAAATCATGAAACTTGGCATGGTGTCATGTCATGGTAGTACCATGCCGTGGTAAAAAAATTGGCCGAATAGGAACAAATTTTGGTATAAGCTTCTTGCAAATCGGAGCTTCTCTCAAGAAGGCTCGTGGTTCTGGGAGGGAATGTGTCACCTTTGTGTGCATAATTCAAATTTGAAATACAAGCACATGTTCTAGTGCATCAAAGTTGGTTGAAAAATCGCATGTGTGTCCTTGGGTAAATTTCTAGGTTCCATGCAAGAAATGGGAATGAAATTCAAAATTCTGGGCGTCGTGGCTGGGTTGGAAACATTGAGAAACTTAGTTTTTTAATTCCTGTAAATCCAAAACACGCATGAAAATAATGAAACTTGGCTTGGTGCCATGACATGGCACCAACATGCTGTGGTAAATTTGCAGTCCGATTTGCGAAGGCGCACACATTAACAATCAACAAAGTCATTTTGGAACAAGTGTTGTCACGTTACAATCGGAAACACAAGTATTATTGAAACCATGGGCGTTCTACTTACTAGTACCATTTACGTGCCGCCAGGCGTCCCTATTTTTTATTAGCTAGGAGGCGTCGTGCAGGGTAGCTATTTGAGTACGAGAGGCGTGCGATCAGACCCCTGCGCCTGCTTATCGGGAGGAGAGCCCTTTGACCTCCATCTGCCGTCCACCTCTCTCCCAAGGTCTCCATTAATGGTGCCCAAGCCTTTGTTTAATGGCGTGGCTATGTCTCACTCGACTGAGATTTAAGAGAGAAAAAAAATAAAATCTGAAAGCACGGATCTTGATGTAAGATCCGACGGACCTATATAGCATCTACTGCGACTTATAGCAAGACTGATGAATATATAAGGATGATTAATTTTTTTTATCAAAGAAGGGCTTGCCCCTTCCGATTTTCATTACTGAAAACCACCACAATTCACAAGAAGTTCAGCACAACTCCAGCCTAACACGAAGGACTAAAAGCTACCAGATTGAAATCGCAACATCCCAAGAGGCCAACAAAGGCCAAACATCCGCCCTAGAACCCAACATTTCACAACCGACGACACAATCCACATCCTAAACCGATTATTACATCAAAAGAAACCAGGAAACTAGTCTCCGCGGCAAGCGGCGATGAGCTCTTTCGTGTCCTCAAGACGCTGCTTGAGAACATCCACGGATTCTTCCACCAGCCTTTGGCGCTCGTTGCGGTGCATGTCATTCTCATCCATAAGTTTCTTGACGATGTCGCCGGTCCTCTTCAACAAGGCACTGGTCTCCTCCTGCTGGTCTGCACTTCGGACGATCTTCTCCCTCAGCAGGTCGCGCTCGGCCCAGAGCCTCTCATTACCCTCCCTTAGTTGCCGGATGACGCCGGTAGCCTGTTCAAACAAGGCTATCATGTCGTCCTGCAACCTCGCCGAGCCGGAGATCTGATCCATCTGGCTATGGACGATCGCATGCATGCGCCTGTAACAGTCATCGCCTGCCCGCGAGAAATTTTCCCAGGCCACCGCGGCGTGGCGGGACATCTCTGCTGCTTTTGCGGCACGGCCAGACCAGTCTGTTGCATCGACAGTGCGGCGGGACCTCCGTGCTGCTTTAGCGGCACGGCGGGACCTCTGTGCTGCTACTTCCGCGCGGCGGGACATGTCGGCTGCTCTCGCAGCGAGGCGGGACATCTCTCGTGCTTCCGCTTCCATGCTCGACCCAGAACTCACGCTGGCCATGGCAGACGCGAGGGAAGGATGCTGAATGACTTGTTTGTTTTTGTGGATGAGGAGTTGAGGAGGAATGTGCAGTCATCTTGGCATACTAGTATTTATAACCGAGTACTAATACGCTCCTAAGTGGGAAACCGTTTAGGTTGTGATCGGTGTGAACAGGTTTGCAATTCAATATAGCATGGAGTAATTTGGAGTGTGACGAGACGCAAGCTCAAAATTTATTGACGGTTCTAGTTTTGAAGTGCGGCACTATTCCCGGATGGAGTACTTCTTTTTCTACTCCCTCCTTTCTGGTTTTATAGGGCTTATCTCAAAATTTTAGTTTTTCCATTTTATAAGGCTCAATTTGGTTGTTCCCCAACACATGGTCAGATTCCAAGGTGCATTAAATCATTGCATGCAAGTATTAAGAGAAAATTGACCAATGCATGTACTTTATGCATGCATGCATTGCAATTAATGCATTGATAAACATAATTTTTTGAGAAAAACAATAGCCGCGTGGCGAGCTCTAGGCTAGTCTTTTTTTCAGACGCATTAAACCTATCTCTCGGGACTTCTCGCACGCACCATCGTGCCACCCACAAAAACTTGTACTCTGAGTTTAGTAGTATGTTATACAGGAAGAGAAGAGGTGCACGCACGCACTCGTCCTCTCACACACGCGTCTATTTTTTTCTCGAAAAGGAGGATGATGACCCCCGACCTCTGCATCTGGGAGTCAAACACGCAAATTATTGAAATATATCGAGTGCAGTGCTTTGATGTGTCGCGTCAACTCGTACATCAACGAGAAGTTTGATTATCCTCTCCCTCGCGGAGTTAACTGCACCTGCCTTTGGCTGTATGACAGGTTGGCCACACACCAGTCGGGCCCACCTGTCATACACGCAAAGGCAGGAGCGTCCCTCCCTCGCCCATGAGCGTGGTGGCTGGCAAGACTAGGAGAAGCTTTCGCTACACGCTCTCCCTCCCGCACGCGGTGGACATGCAGCAGTTCAATCGGTGTCAGATGGCCAAAAGCGTATTGTAGTACTCCTCCAGTGCAGTAGTATTCCATCATTGTTCGACTTCCCGAAGAGGCGAAGAGCCAAGCGCAGCCCGGACGCTCGTGTGGCAGTTTCATATGTAGAGTAGTCTAGGATAGCGTGTACCATGCCTGTAAGCTTAAAATCGTTGGGGTCGGCTCCATGCTATGCGGCCGTCTCGAATTTTTAAAAAAAAAATTAAAATAGTCTTCTGGCCCTACCCGAAAACTGCCACGCGTACTGCCCAAGAAAAGCCCCGCCCTCAACTTTTAACTACGCGAAAATAGTTCGAGCTTGTTCGTTCTATATAAATACAGTACTTACTGTATGTTTATTCACCCGTGGAGTTGTTCAATGAATGGAGGGGCGGGGAGCACAAGTGAACAATACTGTAGTACTACTAGTAGTAAGTAGGAGTCGTACAGTAGTCACCTTAAATAGAGAGTTTCTTTTCTTTAATGCCACGTACACAAATTGAAATGCTTGTTGTGGAGAGAAAAAAGATAATCACTCCACTATATATGGACGCAGGGGCCTGAGCGCTTGCTTTACTAGGGTTGCTCTCTTCCTTCTCTCATCCTCTTCAGATATAAACAAGACAGCGGTAGCGACATTTTCTCTCTGCTCACCGCTGGTCACAGATCCGGCCGGATCCCTTCAGCCAGTGTGTGTAGAGGACTAAAAGGTGCATCGTTCACGCGGTCATCGCCGCGGAGGGAGGAAACCCACAGCTGCCGGAGGGGCTCGGTCCTCTGCCCGTGCCATTCTCTCCGACACATGGCCGGCTTGGGAGGTCCTCCGACCCTTCTTCCTCCCTGTTGTATTATCCGCAGATCCGACCTGTCGCCGCCGACATCCTGGCAACCCTCAGGTATAAGTTCTTCGAAAGCGGCATTGCTCTACTACCCCAGCTCCCCACGTGTCTGCATGTGCATCTTTTTCTACTCCCATCAGCTCTTCCAAAGCCACCTAAATTTTTAGTATTATTAGAGGTAAAACTACTTCATGCATTAAAATCTAGGGCTTTGTTCAAACAACGAAGAAAGGGGGAAAGTTGTAGCATGAATCTAGGACTTGGTTCAAAGAGGAAATAATATGGTGAAAGTAGTAGAGACCGGATACCCAACCGGTCTCTTGGTTGAAAAGGGAAATAATGGGAAAACGCAGTACAAACTGGATAAGGAACAGATCTATTATTGGTTGAAAAAGGATAGAAAGTGGCAGCTGGTGGACAAGTCAACAGAGTATGTCCAGGATTAGATTTGCTGCCATCACATAGTAAAAGGTCTCCAGGATTAGATTTGTTACCCTCACATAGTAAAAGGTCTCAGGATTAGATTTGCTGCCCTCACATAGTAAAAGGTCTCCAGGATTAGATTTGCTGCCCTTACATAGTAAAAGGTCTCCAGGATTAGATTTGCTGCCCTCACATAGTACAAGGTCTCCAGGATTAGATTTGCTGCCCTCACATAGTACAATGGCACTCCTGCTGTTTCCCCCAGTATGATAAGTAAGTTGCTCCTTTACGCTGCTGAGTGTCCTGGTGTCCCCACGGTCCCATGCCCTTAAACCAACTCTTTAGCTGCTGTTGATTTACTGTGTCTGGTAAACAAGCAATGCCACCATTAAAGTAATCCCATGTTTGAGGAATCTCATTGTTGATCATAATGCTTCTGGTAACATGAAACATTGCTGACGTTTTCAAATTTCTACTGTCCTTGCGTGATTGCCATGAACATAATTAAGATGCTTCTTTTCATTTTGTATATGTTTCGTATATTCTTATTGACCAACAACTATTTACTTTCTATCTTTTTGTGCAGATAGGGATATCCATTTCACCTTGTTGCTATTGTGACCTTTCGGTGAACTGCACAAAACACTTTTTTGGAATGAGTGTCTTGTGCAGTTCAACAAATATGTCACGTGGGAAACATCTCTCAATTTTGGTGGAACAGCACAAAATGGTGATTGGAGTTTCCAAAATCTCCGTCAAGTTCTACTGGTAATCTTGTGCAACATTTTATTAGCCTTTGCAAGATGGAGTCGTCACTGTCACCACAATGGCACTTTATTTTAGTGGAACTGCACAAAAGGATAAGAAAATTATAGTTGCACCTTACATGAGCCGGACAGCCAACCTTAATGTTCCTCAATTTTAGTGCAACTACTAAAGAAGAACCTGCCAGCTCACAAGAGCAAGTACTTCTTGCTAGCTGAATGATGCAATCTTTGCTTCATTTCAGGTGAACTGCAGAAAAAGGCGCATGAATTGAATCATGGAACTCCAGGCAGACCTCATCCAAGTAGAGCTAGAGGTTGAGTTCAAGGAGGCCTCTATTAAAGCGAAATCATGCTCTCTTGTCTCCTTGTTTGTGCTATGCAAACATGCTATGCAAACAAGAATACTCAACTACAGATGTTGTGATGGTCAAGAGCATTCTCCCAGTTCTTCGATTGTATGACATGGCTAGCCAAGATGGATTTAATCCCGATATTTACTTTATCAAAAGGCTCTGATGGGTTGGTTCTGAATCTTGCAAGCTGGGAATCAGTGATATTTGTAGGCATCTTTGTTGTACTTATTATTTGAATCTTATTTGTTGGTTCTGAATCTTGCAAGCTGGGAATCAATGAGATGTGTAGGCATCTTTGTTGTACTTATTATTTGGATCTTATTTGTTGGTTCTGAATCTTGCAAGCTGGGAATCAATGAGATGTGTAGGCATCTTTGTTGTACTTATTATTTGAATCTTATTTGTTGGTTCTGAATCTTGCAAGCTGGGAATCAATGAGATGTGTAGGCATCTTTGTTGTACTTATTATTTGGATCTTATTTGTTGGTTCTGAATCTTGCAAGCTGGGAATCAATGAGATGTGTAGGCATCTTTGTTGTACTTATTATTTGGGTCTTATTTGTTGGTTCTGAATCTTGCAAGCTGGGAAACACGGCATGATGATGCAGAGGACAACAACCATAACAAACAGTTCAAACTTGGTAGTATTATCTTTGTGAAAGTGCGACAAATGTGTTGATCGTGTGCGTCCCAAGAATAATAATTCTAATTGTTGTGCATGTTGATCCTGTCGCACTGATAAAACGAGTGAATGCATTGCTTGTTTTGAGTATAAATTTCTATTAAAACTAATTAAATTTAACTAAAGTGACCACTAACTCCTGTTATTACAGTACCAATACAGACCCGCTCGTGAACCGACATGTGGCCGAGGGTGCATCTTCTGTCGGGCGTGCAGCGGACGAGGGAGGGGTAGTAACTGTTGTCGCCTGTACACACTCAGCTTACTGTTGTCGCCTGCTGGATATGGACTTCAGCAAGGAGTTCCCCTTTGAGTTCGTTGTTCAGTCCTATGGCTACACCAAGTTGAATGTGATGTACACCAACGATACGGACTCGGTGAAGCTCTGCCTCGCCTCAGTCCTATGGCTGCACCAGGTTCTGGAGCATTCGCCCATTTCATCGGCAGCGCCGACTGCACCTTCGCTACGGTGGAGAGAAGGAAGAACGCAATGATTCGTCCATCTGGTGCAACAAGCTTGTCGACATCCAGAAGCAATACAAGATCATCAGCAATGGGCAGGAGAAGGACTTTGTGGTTGACCTCGCTGAGACCATCATCGACCCCTGATACGCCAACATGAAAGAAGACGACCTGAACACGTGGGAGGTACCTCTAAATCTAGCCTACATAACCTACGCGGCCAAGGACGCATACGCATGCTACGACATGTACATGCAGATCTTGGACATGAGGGCGTGTCTGCTTCCCGTAACCGACGAGTACATGGACAGCCGCAGCGTCATGATCAAGCGTGCCAGGAAGGTCTAGATGTTGTACTTTATCTGTTTATAAGCATCTTTATCATCTGAGTGTTTCATGCATTAGCCTATGTGTCGTAATTATCTGTTTTTTCCAAAATATTTCTTTTAAGAACTCATTAACCTGATTGCTTTTTTAGTGGCTATTTGCTTATGTATGTAAACTAGTTCACTTGTCCGTAAAAAAAACTAGTTCACTCGGCTTCCGTGCTTTGAATCTCCTTCCTCCCAACATATTCCCCTCCTTAGGTGGACCCAACAGGTCTCTGAATTTTCTCCCACTTTCTTTTTTGATGTAAACTGAGTTTTCTCCCAGTACTATCCCCTAGAACCAACTCAACTATCCCTCGTCTAGCCTAAAAAATAATAATACCCCACGTACTATTAACTCATCAAATTAAAATGATATTTTATTTCGTAAGTTGAAAGTTCTTACAAAATAATAATAATAATTGTTTATATATAACTTGACAAGTTAACTCCTAGTGATTGCGTACATAAGCTTGCAAAGATTTTACTGACGTGCAATCATGTGTTTATGTTTTTATAACATTTCTCCGTCTAGCCCAACATGATATTTTCACCCAGCCCAGCAACTCTACGGATTTCGAGAAAAATGCAAATGGGATTTAAACGGGCTGCATAGATGTTACATCATTGTTTCACCCAGTCCACCAAATGGACTAAAAAACAAATGGACTGACAGCTGGGTCCACGGCCACATCCCAGTTTTTTTGTGATTTGTCAAGTAAGTCGCTTTGTCAGGCCTGTTGGGCGGTAAATCCTTCAAGACGAGGAGAGCTTCATTCGGCTGCCCGAGAAAATGGCCTATCAGTAATGAGAAATGGGTTGTACATTTTTAAAACACATCAAACCAGCAATTAGTTTCAAATATCTTTTTTTTCATTTCAACATTTTTTATTACATTATTTTTTATGCGTGGAGAATTTGTTGGATTTTATATTGATATACATTTATTTTTAAAATCAGTTTGAATGTGAGTCGAAATTTCGGGATTAAAAACAGTTCGGACCGCACCGAAATATGCAAAATTTTGTATAATTTTTTAACCGTGGCCACAATATGGGCTGTAATGCTAACAAAAAGAATATGGGCTCCAAAAAAACCTTAAGAATTAGCAAATCAGCTGTAAATTATTAGAAATAATGGCAGATGGGTTGTATGTTGTTTTCCACATATTTGAGGCTTCCTAAATAAAAAGGTTGACGCACAAGCAGTGACTGTTGGATGGCCATCCAACGGCCGTCGTGCTTCTTCAATCTCTGCTCTTCCTGCTCCAGCCGCTCAAACAAGCACCAGCGGGACTGCCTGCTCCCTCCTCTCCGCGGCCGGCTCTGCTGCCGCGCAGGCCTCACCGCCCCACCGTACTCCCATCGCTGGCCTAGCCATCCCTCTACTCACCCACACCTGCTGTTATTCTCCGGCGAGGGCAGACGAACCAGTAAACCCTCGTACACTCGTACTCCCCTCCGCATGGGAAACAACTTTCGAGACTTCCATGTCTCCGTGTCGTTCCCTTCCTAGGCCTCGCCGTCGTCCACCGTCCTGGTGCTCTCGGCGCGGCCTGGTCAACGTGGTCAATGACCGACATGCATCTGAAGTGAACTGTACGTGGAGAGGCCGACACCTGGGTCCACGGCCGCACACAAGGAAATTCCTCCTTATTACGCGCAAAATAATGATTCCTCCACCTGACATCAGGGACCCACCGAAAGGGCCTCTGTATTTCGCGAAAAAAACGTTACCGCCGCTGACAGCTCAGACCCACCAGCTATATCTTCGCACGCAAGGAAGTGCCTCCTTATTACGCACAAAAAAATGAATACTCCCCCTGTTAGCTGGGACCCAGTATAGTGGCAGGCTGACTTGTGGGCCTACTAAGTTGACGGGGATGGAGGGATTTGTCAACTTAGTCAATATGCACGATTCTAGCTCCAGTGACCGTACGATGTCCATCCAACGGCCGTAGTGCTTCTTCAACCTCTGGTCTTCTTGCTCCAGCCGCCCAAACCAGCGCCGGTTGTGCCTCGTGCTCCTGCCTCCCGTGGCCGGCTGCGATGCGGCGGAGGCCTCACCGCCCCCTACTACTCCAACCGCTAGCCAGGCCATCCCTCTACTGTTGGGGAATGTAGCATAAATTCAAAATTTTCCTACGTGTCACCAAGATCAATCTATGGAGAGACTAGCAACGAAGGGAAGGAGAGTGCATCTACATACCCTTGTAGATCTCTAAGCGGAAGCATTCAAGTGAACGGGGTTGATGGAGTCGTACTCGTCGTGATCCAAATCACCGGAGATCCTAGTGCCGAACGGACGGCACCTCCGCGTTCAACACACGTACAGCCCGGTGACGTCTCCCATGCCTCGATCCAGCAAGGAGAGAGGAAGAGGTTGAGGAAGACTCCATCCAGCAGCAGCACAACGGCGTGGTGGTGATGGAGGAGCGTCGCAATCCTGCAGGGCTTCGCCAAGCACCACGGGATATGAGGAGAAAGAGAGGGAGGGCTGCACCAACAGGCAGAGATCAGATCGCGTGTTATGGGCAGCCCCAGGCCTCACTATATATAGGGGAGAGGGAGGAGGGTGCGCCCCCTCTAGGGTTCCCACCCCTAGGGGGGCGGCAGCCCTAGATGGGAAAGTGGTGGCGGCCAAGGGAGGATTCCCTCCCCCCCAAGGCACCTAGGAGGTGCCTTCCATTATTGGGACTCTTCCCTTTTGAAACCCTAGGCGCATGGGCCTCTTGGGGCTGGTGCCCTTGGCCCATGTAGGCCAAGGCACACCCCCTACAGCCCATGTGGCCCTCCGGGACAGGTGGCCCCACCCGGTGGGCCCCCGGGACCCTTCCGGTGGTCCCGGTACAATACCGATGACCCCGAAACTTGTCCCGATGGCCGAAACAGGATTTCCTATATATAAATCTTTACCTCCGGACCATTCCGGAACTCCTCGTGACGTCCAAGATCTCATCCGGGACTCCGAACAACATTCGTTAACCACATAAAAACTTCCTTTATAACCCTGGCGTCATCGAACCTTAAGTGTGTAGACCCTACGGGTTCGGGAACCATGCAGACATGACCGAGACGTTCTCCGGTTAATAACCAGCAGCGGGATCTGGATACCCATGTTGGCTCCCACATGTTCCACGATGATCTCATCGGATGAACCACGATGTCGAGGACTTAATCAATCCCGTATACAATTCCCTTTGTCTATCGGTACGATACTTGCCCGAGATTCGATCGTCGGTATCCTGATACCTTGTTCAATCTCGTTACCGGCAAGTCTCTTTACTCGTTCCGTAACACATAATCCCGTGATCAACTCTTTGATCACATTGTGCACATTATGATGATGTCCTACCGAGTGGGCCCAGAGATACCTCTCCGTCACACAGAGTGACAAATCCCAGTCTTAATTCGTGCCAACCCAACAGACACTTTCGGAGATACCTGTAGTGCACCTTTATAGTCACCCATTTACGTTGTGATGTTTGGTACACCCAAAGCATTCCTATGGTATCCGGGAGTTGCACAATCTCATGGTCTAAGGAAATGATACTTGACATTAGAAAAGCTTTAGCATACGAACTACACGATCTTTGTGCTAGGCTTAGGATTGGGTCTTGTCCATCACATCATTCTCCTAATGATGTGATCCCGTTATCAACGACATCCAATGTCCATGGTCAGGAAACCGTAACCATCTATTGATCAATGAGCTAGTCAACTAGAGGCTTACTAGGGACATGGTGTTGTCTATGTATCCACACATGTATCTGAGTTTCCTATCAATACAATTCTAGCATGGATAATAAACGATTATCATGAACAAGGAAATATAATAATAATCAATTTATTATTGCCTCTAGGGCATATTTCCAACATCTACTCACCCACACCCCCTGTTATTCTGCGGCGATGGCAGCCTCACACCGCAGCGAACCAGTGAACCCTCGTACTCCTCTATGCGTGGGCATCCACTACCGCGTCTTCCCCGGCTCCGCGTCGTCCCCTTCCTAGGCCTCGCCGTCGTCCACCGCCCTGGTGCTCTTGGCACGGCGTGGTCAACGTGGTCAAGGAACGGCTTCCATCGGACGTGGACTGTACGTGGAGAGGCTGACAGCTGGGTCCACGGCCGCAGCAAGGAAGTGCCTCCTTATTACGTGCAAAATAATTATTCCTCCACCTAATAGCGGGGACCCACCGGACGGGCCACCGTATTTCGCGAAAAAAATGTTTGCCCCTGACTGCTGGGACCCACCAGCTACATCTTCGCACGCAAGGAAGTGCGTCCGGGCAAAAAAACCGATTCGTCCCCCTGACTGCTGGGACCCACCAGCTACATCTTCGCACGCAAGGAAGTGCCTGACAGTCGGGACCCACCTGGTCGAAGCATACGTAGCGTTGTCATTCTGGTCGTGAACGTGTACGTACATACATATTGGTGGATGTAGAGGCACGCACGTGTCGTAGTAGAGGCGCGTACGTGTCGTAGTAGAGGCGCACACGTAGCATGTACACGTACGTACAGCGGCCAGGGTACAAGAAAGAAAATACGGCCACATATGTGTACATATGGGCGGGGTCTCGAACGCCTACTCGCGCATATGTACGGCCAGGGCTCGTGTACATGGCTGGGTCGGAACGGAGAAACAGCATCGTCGTCGTGTTCATGGGGAGGCAACAGAATGCGTCGTGTTCATCGGAAGGCAACGGAACGCGTGGGAGCCAACCGGCTGGGTCAGAACGGAATGCGTGGTCGTGTTCATCGGGAGGGCTTGGACGGAACATGAGAAGGAAACGAGGCCCGGCGTACCGCACAATGGAGGAAACAGACCTCCTACGTTCGGAACGGGGTCCTGTTGATCGGGAGGGGTCTGGCGTACTGCAAAACGGAGGAAACGGACCTCCTATGGTCAAAACGAGGGTCCTGTTGATTGGGAGGGGTGTGGCGTACTGCAAAACGGACGAAACGGACTTGTGTTGGAGCGCTAGGTCGAAACGGGGGTCCTGTTCATCGGGAGGGGTGTGGCATACCGCAAAACGGGACTCCACGAGATACTGTTCATCTCCACCGTCGACCTCCTCCAGCCTCCACGGGCTACCGTCGACCTCCTCCAGCCTCCACGGGCTCCTGTTCATCCAGCCTCCACCGCGCGCTACTCCACCGGCTACTGTTCAACCACCCCTCCACGGGCACCCCTCCACCGTCTACTGTTCATCCAGCCCTCCACCACACCACTGGGTCATGTTCATTCAGAGGCAACGCCACCGCTCACTGTTCATCCAACCCCCCCCCCCCCCCCCCCCCCCCCCCCCCCCCCCCCGCAACGCTCACTGTTCATCCCCAGAGGCAGCATCGATCGGCTTCAGTTAGCAGCAGTAGCGAAGAAATCACTCAATCGGGTTCAGTTAACAGCCATCGATCGATCGCTCGGGTTCAGTAACGCGTAGCCTGCAGTGCAATCGCTCGGGTTCAGTTAGAGCCAACGCCTCGCGCACACGCGCGTACGTGTACGAGAGAAACGCGCATCGCTCGGCCCCCGACCTCCCACTGTAACCGAGAACTCCTCGAAATTTTCCTCCCCCTCGCTTCTACCACGGTTTTTTTCGTCATGGGCGGCCCAAAGAATGTCATGCAGCTGCGTCTCCGGCCCGCCCAGGACGAAAAGCCCATTTTCTGTCATGATTTTTTGTCATAGAAGTAGGAGCCCACCACATCTATGATGATACCAGGTTTTGTCACAATTATCGTCATAGAAGTGTCATATGTATGACAGAAAAAATTCGTTCGGCCCAAAATGTCACGGATGTGTCTTTTTTTGTAGTGTACGACCGTGGGGCCGCCCTCAGTTGTTTATCACCAGCACGGAGCATAGTGCTTCCGCTTGTGCACGGGCATAGCTGCTCCTCGGCAGTGTCAACAGCCAACGCTGAGCATGGTGCTTCCACTTGGGCGTGGGATGGGGGCCCCCTCCGAGAAGAGCCCCCGGGGCGTGTACAGCCCCGTCCTGACACGTGGCTTGCACGGCAGGGCTGCGAGGTGTATCTGGGCACTCGTGAGCTAGTGCGGGACTCACGAGGCCCTACCAAATGAAAAGTCTAAATGCCTCCACGAGGCCTGATGTATGTCGCAGGAATGAAACAAGGAGAATAGCCGCAGGTCACCCCTGAATGCCGCCATCGCCTGCGGAAGAAGCTCCCCTGTGGGCGACGATGTCCTCACCTTCGCCACCAGCCGCAGGATCCACGGCATCACCAGACAAAGGTTCGGAGACAAAGCCGCGGAACTTCCCCAGCAAAGCCTCCACTTGACCTTGAACGGCTGCGGCGGCGGTTTTGTAGAGATCTTCAACCACAGGCTCCAGCAGCTCGTCAAGCTGGGCGTTGGGGTCGCGGAGGTGCAGATGGCTGAGGACGCGGGTAAGTGCGGCTGAAGACAGAATGTGAGCTTCCGCCTCCTCCATGGGACCAAGGCCCTCAACGACCTCCTCAAGCGCCTTCACCACGAGAGGAAGCAGCTGGGCGGGGCCGTCCTCGTCAGTATCCAGTGGCTTCTCCAGGCCATGCTCGTATAGCGTCCTCAGCGCCTTTCGAGATCTTTTCTCGAGATCAGTGAA
The DNA here is from genome assembly GCF_003073215.2 of Triticum urartu. Classification (NCBI taxonomy): domain Eukaryota; kingdom Viridiplantae; phylum Streptophyta; class Magnoliopsida; order Poales; family Poaceae; genus Triticum; species Triticum urartu. Next base: position 564,159,520 of record NC_053024.1, read on the forward strand.
GGCCACACGGTCTTCGGCCAGGACCAGCGCCTTGGCGTTGAGATCGGCCTCCTTCGCCCCCATCTTCTGCTCCAGCTCCTCCAACCGGTTGCGCTCGGCAACCTGCCTCTTCCCCAGCTCCGCCAGCTCAGCATCATGATTCTTGACGGCTTCCTCCCGGGCCTTCATCTCCTTCTCCTCTGCTTCGCGGTGGCGCGCCTCTTCGACGTGCTTATCGCGCAGGCTCTGCAACTCACCCTCCAGCGATTGGCAGCGGTCACGGGAGGCCTTGGCTTCTTTTAGCGCCGCCTCACGATCGGATGCAGCACCGACGGCTCCTTGCTTCTCTATCTCGGAAGTCGCAACAGCCTGGCCTAGCGCCGCGCGTACTGCCAGGTCATAATGAAGCCAGCCGGAGGCCAACTCCAGACGCCGGGCCACCAGGCACGGGTCGGCGCTCAGGAGATCCGCCTGCAGTTGGGTCATCTATGAAAGGGCACGCTCCAAGACGGAAGCAGGAACGGAAGAACCAAGGAGTGGAGGCGCAGCAGTAGGAGGAAGCGACATCATCACCAGGGCTTGGGAGACCGCGGGTTCCGGAGCAGCTGGAACCTCATCAGCCGCGCCAAGTACCGGCACCTCCGGAGCCAGCGGGGCCATGGGGGCTGATTCCATGCGACGGAGCTCCTCTTGGCCCTGTGAAGACGACCGGGCTGGGGAGGCACGGGCAATGTTGCCTCCTTGCTCTGTGGAGGGAGGCGCAGCTGCCTTACCCTCCTTACTCTTCTTCGCCGAAGATATCGGCCTGATCAACCAAAGGCGAGCGTCAGAACAAAACAAGCACCTGCACGGACCAAGCGAAGTTCGAAACACCTACCAGTCCACCGCAAGGTACTCCACCCTTCGCTTGTGAAGCTTGAGGCCCGATAGCATCGGGACCTGAGGAGCAGGCGCTCGGGATTCGGTGGCGCCATGCGGTGCGGAGGTGGAACCGGATCCAGCCCCAGGAGGTGTTGGGGTGGAGGCAGCACCACGGTCCACCAGCGATGATCTACCCTTCATCGGGATGAGGGGTTGCTCCTTCCCTCCTTGGTAGGCGTCAGCCTCGGCATCATCAGGAAGGGCACGGAGAATCTCGGCCTTGCTCGGATGGGAGGTCTCCTCCACCTCTTCTGGGGTCTCCTTAGAGTCCTCCTCCTCCTCCCCCTTTTCGCGGGACTCGCCAGAAGACACCTCCACCGGCTTTTGCGCTGACGGAGTTCCCGACAGCACCGGCGGCACCAGCCCGCGCGCATCAAAAGTCGGCTTGGAGGCGACAAATTCCTCCCAGTCCCTGCGTTGGAACAGGGGAATGAAGGCGCTAGGCGGGTACTCCTGGTTGTCTCCAACTATGAGGCGCAGGACGACGTCTAGTTCGTCGTCAGGCAGGCCCCCCGGCCTCAGGCGGGCCTTGTTTTCCCCTCCTTCAAGCTGCCAGAAGGGGCGCGCGCGTGCCTGGAGTGGGGCGACCCGCAGCGTCAAGAACTCCCTCAGGAGCATCGCTCCCATTATTTTGGCCGCCCTCGCATTGCTCGGCTTCAGGTCAGTCATCATCTGCTCCAACACTGGCGATGCCCGCTCGTCGACAAGCTCCGCCCTGGGCCACTCCTTGCCTTGCCGGGGCGCCTCCGTCGGCAATGCCAGGCGCGGATGGGTGAGCTTGGCGTCCATCATGACCCACTTGGATTGAATGTTATCGGCCCTCTTCCCGGTGCTTGATATCGAGTTGGCCTTGTCGGACGCAACGAAGTTGGCGCATCCAGAGATGTGACCCTCGCTGACACGAAGGAAGAAGAAGTGGCACAGGAGCGCCACGAAAGGCATCACGCCCAGGTACGCCTCACAGTAGTAGGCAAAGATGGGCAGAAGGAGGACAGAGTTGGGGTGGGATGCAACGCCTGCAGCCCATAGTGGTCGAGGACTTCATAGAAGAAATCAGAGAAGGGAGGAACCAACCAAACGGCAACGCTGCTCGAAAAGAAGAAGAAGAAGGTGCTCCCCTCAGGCTCCGGCTCATCAAAGGCAAGCCGGAGCTCCGTCTTCCCCCACTCGTTGCTCTCTCCCGCCGTCAGCAGGCGCATGGAGGCAAGGCTCTTTTCTGTGACAGTGGGCACCTCAAGAGCGGGCTCGTACCAAGCTGGGGACGAGGAAGTCTTGACCTTGAGAGACGCCATGGGTGGCAGATGCAGAGCGAGGCCGAAGCAGATCTGTAGGTAGCGGCGGCGAAGAGCAAGAAAGGGGATCTGGAGCGAGGCGAGGAAGAAGCAATGAAGTCAAGGGCCGCCCACGCCAGCCTTTTGTCAGGTTAAGCGGTTGCCGAAACAACGTGGGGAAGCGGAGACGCCCACGTCCAATCAACCGCCACACGTCAACCGAGGCCGCAGGCTTTTGGGGCCCGTGGTGCTCCGAACTTGACCCTTGGCTTCGCCGCGAAGCCAAGCCCGAGCGCACCTTGGGCCCGGGGGCTACTGTCGGCGTTCTGGGAACGGGGGTCTCCAGACTTGCCTGCCTGCGGCCTGTGGCGTGGCTGAGCCAGCAGGCCGTACGGCCCATCTTCACCAACAAAGCACCCAAGACCCTCGCGAGGCGGACGACGCAAGACCTCCTCTGGAGTGGCCTAGCTATGGAGGCTCACGAGGATCAGAGATATCAAGGCGAGGTGAACCTCATGAGGCTCTCGTGACGTAAGCCGTGACGATCGACACCAGACGGGCGCCAGCTCGCACAACGTCCTTGTTTCCTCTTTGGTGCAAAGGGGGCAAGCGCAGCCGCGGAGTACCGGGGCCTCAGGCAAAGGTTGCCATTTCGGTGCAACAAGACCAATACCAAGGACTGCAAGACGGAGGTCATCGTGGAGCCCAGAACAGCGTCACCACCAGAACTTTGTGCAGGCGAAGACTACTTTTGTCAAGATAGCTTGTGTTGGGGATCGTAGCAGAAATTTAAAAAATTTCTACGCATCACCAAGATCAATCTATGGAGTAATCTAGCAACGAGGGGAAGGAGAGTGCATCTACATACCCTTGTATATCGCTAAGCGGAAGCGTTCAAGTCAACGGGGTTGATGGAGTCGTACTCGTCGTGATCCAAATCACCGATGATCCTAGTGCCGAACAGACGGCACCTCCGCGTTCAACACGCGTACAGCCTGGTGACGTCTCCTACGCCTTGATCCAGCAAGGGGAGAAGGAGAGGTTGGGGAAGACTCCATCCAGCAGCAGCACGATGGCGTGGTGGTGGTGGAGGAGCGCGGGACTCCAGCAGGGCTTCGCCAAGCACTACGAGAGACGAGGAAGGAGAGGGGTAGGGCTGCGCCAACAGGGGAGGAACTTCATGTGTTGGGCTGCCCCTTTGCCTCCACTATATATAGGGGGAGAGGGAGGGCTACGCCCCCACCTAGGGTTTCCTCCCTAGGGGTGGCGGCAGCCCTAGATCCCATCTAGGGTGGCGGCCACAAGGGGGAGAGGGGGAGGCGCACCTAAGGTGGGCCTTAGGGCCCATCTGCCCTAGGGTTTGCCCCCCTCCCCTCTTGGAGGCGCCTTGGGCCTTGGTGGGAGGCGCCCCAGCCCACCTAGGGGCTGGTCCCTTCCCACTATTGGCCCATGTAGGCCTCCGGGGCTGGTGGCCCCACCTGGTGGAACCCCGGACCCCTCCCGTGTTCCCGGTACACTACCGGTGATGCCCGGAACACTTCCGGTGGCCAAAACCATACTTCCTATATATTAATCTTTACCTCCGGACCATTTCGGAACTCCTCGTGACGTCCGGGATCTCATCCGGGACTCCGAACAACATTCGGTAACCGCGTACATACTTTCCCTATAACCCTAGCGTCATCGAACCTTAAGTGTGTAGACCCTACGGGTTCGGGAGTCATGCAGACATGGCCGAGACAACTCTCCGGTCAATAACCAACAGCGGGATCTGGATACCCATGTTGGCTCCCACATGCTCCACGATGATCTCATCGGATGAACCACGATGTCAAGGATTTAATCAATCTCGTATACAATTCCCTTTGTCTAGCGGTACGATACTTGCCCGAGATTCGATCATCGGTATCCCGATACCTTGTTCAATCTCGTTACCGGCAAGTCTATTTACTCGTTCCGTAACACATCATCCCATGATCAACTCCTTGGTCACATTGTGCACATTATGATGATGTCCTACCGAGTGGGCCCAAAGATACCTCTCCGTTTACACGGAGTGACAAATCCCAGTCTCGATTCGTGCCAACCCAACAGACACTTTCGGAGATACCTGTAGTGTACCTTTATAGCCACCCAGTTACGTTGTGACGTTTGGCACACCCAAAGCACTCCTACGGTATCCGGGAGTTGCACAATCTCATGGTCTAAGGAAATGATACTTGACATTAGAAAAGCTTTAGCAAACGAACTACATGATCTTGTGCTAGGCTTAGGATTGGGTCTTGTCCATCACATCATTCTCCTAATGATGTGATCCCGTTATCAACGACATCCAATGTCCATGGTCAGGAAACTGTAACCATCTATTGATCAACGAGCTAGTCAACTAGAGGCTTACTAGGGACATGGTGTTGTTATGTATCCACACATGTATCTGAGTTTCCCATCAATACAATTCTAGCATGGATAATAAACGATTATCATGAACAATGAAATATAATAATAATAACTAATTTATTATTGCCCTCTAGGGCATATTTCCAACAGTCTCCCACTTGCACTAGAGTCAATAATCTAGTTCACATCGCCATGTGATTAACACTCACAGGTCACATCGCCATGTGACCAACATCCAAGAGTCTACTAGACTCAATGATCTAGTTCACATAACTATGTGATAAACACTCAAAGAGTTCTGGGTTTGATCATGTTATGCTTGTGAGAGAGGTTGTAGTCAATGGGTCTTGCCATTTTCAGATCCCTATGTATTTCACAAAACTTTATGTCATATCGTAGATGCTGCTACCACGTTCCACTTGGAGCTATTCCAAATTATTGCTCCATTATACGTATCCGGTATCTCTACTCAGAGCTATCCGGATAGGTGTTAAGCTTGCATCGACGTAACTCTTTACGTCGAACTCTTTATCACCTCCATAACCGAGAAACATTTCCTTATTCCTCTAAGGACAATTTTGACCGCTATTTGGTGATCTAGTCCTAGATCACCTTTGTACCCTCTTGCCAGACATGTGGCAAGGCACACATCAGGTGCGGTACTCAGCATGGCATACCGTATAGAGCCTATGACAAGAGCATAGGGGACGACCTTCGTCCTTCCTCTTTCTTCTGCCGTGGTCAAGCTTTGAGTCTTACTCAACTTCACACCTTACAACTCAGGTAAGAACCCCTTCTTTGACTGATCTATTTTGAACTCCTTCAAAAACATGTCAAGGTGTGCGTTCTTTGAAAGTATCATCAGGCATCTTGATCTATCTCTATAGATCTTGATGCCCAATTTGTAAGCAACTTTATCCAGGTCTTCCTTTGAAAAAAAATAATCTTCAAACAACCATTTATGCTTTCCAGAAATTCTACATTATTTTGGATCAACAATATGTCATCCACATATACTTATCAGAAATGTTGTAGTGCTCCCACTCACTTTCTTGTAAATACAAGTTTCTAGCAAACATTGTATAAACCTAAAAGCTTTGATCACTCCATCAAAACATATATTCCGATTCCGAGATGCTTGCTCTAGTCCATAGAAGGATTTCTGGAGCCAGCATACCTTTTAGCATCCTTAGGATCGTCAAAACCTTTTATTGTATCACATACAACTTTTCTTACTAAAACTGGTAAGAAAACTTGTTTTGACATCCATCTGTAAGATTTCATAATCGAAAAATACAGCTAATGCTAACATGATTTGACGGACTTAAGCATCGCTACGGGTGAGAAATTCTCATCGTAGTCAACTCCTTGAACTTGTGAAAAGACTCTTTCCCACAAGTCGAGCTTCATAGACGGTAACATTACCGCCCACGTCCGTCTTCTTCTTAAAGATCCATTTATCTCAATGGCTTGCCGATCAACGGGCAAGTCCACCAAAATCCATACTTTGTTCTGATATATGGATCATATCTTGGATTTCATGGCTTCTAACCATTTGTCGGAATACGGGCCCACCATCGCTTCTCCATAGCTCGTAGGTTCATTGTTGTCTAACAACATGATATCTAAGACAGGATTATCGTACCACTTAGGAGTAGTACATATCCTTGTCGACTTACGAGGTTCGATAGCAACTTGATCCGAAGCTTCATGATCACTATCATTAACTTCCTATTCAACAGACGTAGGCGCCACAGAAAACATCTTTCTGTGTTGCATCACTCTCTGGTTGAAGTAAAGGTTCGACAACCTCATCAAGTTCTATCTCCCACTCAATTCTTTCAAGAGAAACTCCTTCTCGAGAAAGGACCCGTTCTTAGCGACAAACAATTTGCCCTCGGATCTGAGATAGAAGGTATACCCTACTGTCACCTTTGGGTATCCTATGAAGATGTGTTTGTCCGCTTTGGGTTCGAGCTTCTCCGGCTGAAGCCTTAAGCATCGCAGCCCCAAACATTAAGAAACGACAACTTTGGTTTCTTGCCAAACCAATGTTCATACGACGTCGTCTCAACGGACTTAGATGGTGTCCTATCTAAAGTGAATGCAGCTGTCTCTAATGCATAACCTCAAAATGAAAACGGTAGATTGATAAGAGACATCATAGATCGCACCATATCTCATAAGGTTCGATTACTAACCCAGTGGTGTTCCAGGTGGCTTCAACTATGAAACAATTCCACAATGTCTTAAGTGTTTGCCAAACTCATAACTCAGATATTCACATTGATCAGATCGTAGGAATTTGATCTTCTTGTTATGATGATTCTTAACTTCACTCTGAAATCGCTTGAACTTTTCAAACGTTTCAGACTTGTGCTTCATTAAGTAAATATACCTATATCTACTCAAATCGTCAGTGAAGATGAGAAAATAGTGATATCCACCGCATGCTTCAATTCTCATTGGATCACACGCATCAGCATGTATGATTTCCAACAAGTCACTTGCCCGTTTCATTGTACCTGAAAGCGGGGTCTTAGTCATCCTGCCCATGAGGCATGGCTTGCATGTGTCAAGCGATTCAAAATCAAGTGACTCCAAACATCCATCGACATGGAGTTTCTTCATGCATCTTACACCAATATGACCTAAGCGGCAGCGCCACAAGAAAGTGGTACTATAATTATTAACTCTACATCTTTTGGCGTGAACATGTGTATCACCACGACCGAGATTCAATGAACCATTCACATAGGGTGCATGACCATGAAAGGTATCATTCATGTAAACAGAATAACCATTATTCTCTAACTTAAATGAATGACCGTATTGCAATGAACATGATCTAATCATATTCATGCTCAACATAGACACCTGATAACATTTATCTAGGTTCAATACTAATCCCGAAGGCAGATGGAGCATGCGATGGTGATCTCATCAACTTTGGAAACACTTCCAACACACATCGTCACCTCGCCCTCAGCCAGTCTCCGTTTAGTCTGTAGCTTTTGCTTCAAGTCACCAATAATAGTAACTGAACCGGTATCCAATACCCAGGTGCTACCAGGAGTACTAGTGAGGTACACATTAATGACACGTATAAATTTTGTTGAAGTTGCCAGCCTTCTTATCTACCATGCATTTGGGGTAATTCCGCTACCAGTGACCGTTCCCTTTACAATAGAAGCACTTAGTCTTGGGTTTGGGTTCAACCTTGGGTTCCTTCACTGGAGCGGCAACTGGTTTGCCATCCATGAAGTTTCCCTTCTAGCCCTTGCCCTTCTTGAAACCAGTGGTCTTGTTAAACCATCAACACTTGATGCTCCTTCTTGATTTCTACCTTTTGCGGTCTTAAGCACCGCGAACAACTCCGGGATCAACTCCATCCCTTGCATGTCATAGTTCATCACGAAGATCTAGTAGCTTAGTGATAGTGGCTAGAGAACTCTATCAATCACTATCTTATCTGGAAGTTTAACTCCCACTTGATTTAAGTGATTGTAGCACCCAGACATTCTAAGCACATGCTCACTAGTTGAGCTATTCTCCTCCATCTTGTTGGCTAAAGAACTTGTCAGAGGTCTCACACCTCTCAACACGGGCATGAGCCTGAAATCCCAATTTCAGCTCTTGGAACATCTCATATGTCTTATGGCGTTCAAAACGTCATTGGAATCCCGATTCTAAGCCGTAAAGTATGGTGCACTAAACTATCAAGTAGTCATTAGGACGTGTCTGTTAGGTGTTCATAACATCCACAGACGACGTTGTAGGGGTTTGCACATCGAGCGGTGCATCAAAGACGTAAGCCTTCTGTGTAGCAGTGAGGACACTCCTCGGACTACAGACCTAGTCCGCATCATTGCTTACAATATCTTTCAACTTGGTCTTTCTTTAGGAACGTATTGAAACAAGGAGCTACAACGTGAGCTATTTATCTACAACATATTTGCAAAGACAATTTAGACTATGTTCATGATAATTGAGTTCATCTAATCAAATTATTTAATGAACTCCCACTCGGATAGACATCCCTCCAGTCATCTAAGTATAACATGATCCGAGTTAACTAGGCTGTGTCCGATCATCACGTGAGACGGACTAGACAACATCGGTGAGCATCTTCATGTTGATCGTATCTTCTATACGACTCATGCTCGACCTTTCGGTCTTCTGTGTTCCGAGGCCATGTCTATACATGCTAGGCTCGTCAAGTCAACCTAAGTGTATTGCGTGTGTAAATCTGGCTTACACCCGCTGTATTCGAACGTTAGAATCTATCACACCCGATCATCACGTGGTGCTTCGAAACAATGAACCTTCGCAACGGTGCACAGTTAGGGGGAACACTTTCTTGAAATTATTACGAGGGATCATCTTATTTAAGCTACCGTCGTTCTAAGCAAATAAGATGTAAAACATGATAAACATCACATGCAATCAAATAGTGACATGATATGGCCAATATCATTTTGCTCCTTTTGATCTCCATCTTCGGGGCTCCATGATCATCGTTGTCACCGGCATGACACCATGATCTCCATCATCATGATCTCCATCATCGTGTCTTCTTGAAGTTGTCTCGTCATCTATTACTTCTACTACTATGGCTAACGCTTTAGCAATAAAGTAAAGTAATTACATGACGTTTATGTTGACACACAGGTCATAAATAAATAAAGACAACTCCTATGGCTCCTGTCGGTTGTCATACTCATCGACATGCAAGTCGTGATTCCTATTACAAGAACATGATCATCTCATACATCACATATATCATTCATCACATCCTTTGGCTATATCACATCACAAAACACTTGCTGCAAAAACAAGTTAGACGTCCTCTAATTGTTGTTGCAAGTTTTTACGTGGCTGCTATAGGTTTCTAGCAAGAACGTTTCTCACCTACGCCAAAACCACAATGTGAATTGCCAATTTCTATTTATCCTTCATAAGGACCCTGTTCATCGAATCCGATCCGACTAAAGTGGGAGAGACAGACACCCGCCAGCCACCTTATGCAACTAGTGCATGTCAGTCGGTGGAACCGGTCTCACGTAAGCGTACGTGTAAGGTTGGTCCGGGCCGCTTCATCCCACAATGCCGCCGAATCAAGATAAGACTAGTGACGGCAAGATAATTGACAATATCGACGCCCACAACTGCTTTGTGTTCTACTCGTGCATAGTAACTACGCATAGACCTAGCTCATGATGCCATTGTTGGGGATCGTAGCAGAAATTTAAAAAATTTCTATGCATCACCAAGATCAATCTATGGAGTAATCTAGCAACGAGGGGAAGGAGAGTGCATCTACATACCCTTGTAGATCGCTAAGCGGAAGCGCTCAAGTCAACGGGGTTGATGGAGTCGTACTCGTCGTGATCCAAATCACCGATGATCCTAGTGCCGAACGTACGGCACCTCCGCGCTCAACACACATACAACCCGGTGACGTCTCCTACGCCTTGATCTAGCAAGGGGAGAAGGAGAGGTTGGGGAAGACTCCATCCAGGAGCAGCACAACGGCGTGGTGGTGGTGGAGGAGCGCGGGACTCCAGCAGGGCTTCGCCAAGCACTATGAGAGACGAGGAAGGAGAGGGGTAGGGCTACGCCAACAGGGGAGGAACTTCATGTGTTGGGCTGCCCCTTTGCCTCCACTATATATAGGGGGAGAGGGAGGGCTGCTCCCCCACCTAGGGTTTCCTCCCTAGGGGTGGCGGTAGCCCTAGATCCCATCTAGGGTGGCGGCCACAAGGGGAAGAGGGGGAGGCGCACCTGAGGTGGGCCTTAGGGCCCATCTGCCCTAGGGTTTGCCCCCTCCCCTCTTGGAGGCGCCTTGGGCCTTGGTGGGAGGCGCCCCAGCCCACCTAGGGGCTGGTCCCTTCCCACTATTGGCCCATGTAGGCCTTCGGGGCTGGTGGCCCCACCTGGTGGACCCCCGGACCCCTCCCGTGGTCCCGGTACACTACCGGTGATGCCCGGAACACTTCCGGTGGCCAAAACCATACTTCCTATATATTAATCTTTACCTCCGGACCATTCCGGAACTCCTCGTGACGTCCGGGATCTCATCCGGGACTCCGAAAAACATTCGGTAACCGCATACATACTTTCCCTATAACCCTAGCGTCATCGAACCTTAAGTGTGTAGACCCTACGGGTTCGGGAATCATGCAGACATGGCCGAGAAAACTCTCCGGTCAATAACCAACAGCGGGATCTGGATACCCATGTTGGCTCCCACATGCTCCACGATGATCTCATCGGATGAACCACGATGTCAAGGATTTAATCAACCCCGTATACAATTCCCTTTGTCTAGCGGTACGATACTTGCCCGAGATTCGATCGTCGGTATCCCAATACCTTGTTCAATCTCGTTACCGGCAAGTCTCTTTACTCGTTCCGTAACACATCATCCCGTGATCAACTCCTTGGTCACATTGTGCACATTATGATGATGTCCTACCGAGTGGGCCCAGAGATACCTCTCCGTTTACACGGAGTGACAAATCCCAGTCTCGATTTGTGCCAACCCAACAGACACTTTCAGAGATACCTATAGTGTATCTTTATAGTCACCCAGTTACGTTGTGACGTTTGGCACACCCAAAGCACTCCTACGGTATCCGGGAGTTGCACAATCTCATGGTCTAAGGAAATGATACTTGACATTAGAAAAGCTTTAGCAAACGAACTACATGATCTTGTGCTAGGCTTAGGATTGGGTCTTGTCCATCACATCATTCTCCTAATGATGTGATCCCGTTATCAACGACATCCAATGTCCATGGTCAGGAAACTGTAACCATCTATTGATCAACGAGCTAGTCAACTAGAGGCTTACTAGGGACATGGTGTTGTTTATGTATCCACACATGTATCTGAGTTTCCCATCAATACAATTCTAGCATGGATAATAAACGATTATCATGAACAATGAAATATAATAATAATAACTAATTTATTATTGCCTCTAGGGCATATTTCCAACAGCTTGTACTAGCTGCCCCCCTTTAAATTAGCCCGTCATTGTTGGCTCCCTTCCCGCTCGATATTTGGGAAGAAGACCAGGGCCTCTATAAATAGGACTAGCCACCACCATAGTAGGGGATGGGATCTTGGCTCGAGAGAGAGACCACCCCACACACACAAGCTCACCGAGCTCAAGAACACCTCAACCTCAGGAGGCCGTTCTTCCCTTGTATTGTTCATCATCAGCCCAAGAGGCAATCCACCACCACCACCACACTGGAGTAGGGTATTACACCACAACGGTGGCCCGAACCAGTATAAACCCCGTGTCCTTCTATGTTATGAGTTCATCGAGTTCGTCCGCAAGATCTTAGCGAGTTAGAGCATAGATCGGTTGGAGGGAAAGACTTCGCGCGCACCCCAGTGTTCGAACCTTAAGGGTTTGCTGGAACCCCACACCCCGACAGATGCGTCAAACCTACTCGATGGTTCGAACAGTCATATCCTAGGCCGGTTGCTAATTACATGGATGCAACGGTTGGAAAGAGAAACATGTCCCTTGCTATGCAACCACACAGTGTTTAGGCAAAATTAGATTCCCTATTAATTAAACATAATTAATTAATTCTAACAAAGTCGCTGACAGGCGGGCCTCTGAACATTGACGCGCCATGTGGGCAAGCCATATAACCAGATACGAGGGATGTGACCGTATTTGCACGAGAATGCAAATTAGATGACCACAAAACCGTACTTTTAAAGTTTTAGCATCAAACTGAATATCGAGCGCAAGTTCTATGACTCCCGATGATATTAACTTAAAAAAATCTTCTATACCTCGTGATATGAGCTGTCTGAAAAACAATGAAACTCCTGCCGAGCTCGACAGAGGTTAGGCTTAGTTTGGCAACACAGTTTTCAAAAAATCGTAGTAATTCAAAACCTCAGTTTTTCAATGTGTGGACAATGAATATTTCAGTTTCCAAAGACTGTAGTTTTTCTGTGTTTTGGCAAAACAGCCTATGCGTTTGGCAAGTGCTATTTTACGATAGTTTTGATTGATTGCACCAATCCTAGCTACAATCAATTAGATGATCTGTGTATAGAAACACCCACCCAATGCAAACATTCATGCCATGCACGTCTGGCCACATAGAACCGACAACTAGCTAGCTTTTAGCCCGCTGTGTACGAATGGGCTTCGACCATGAATTGATCTACTTCACGAGCGAGCTTCGTTCGAGTCATATATAATGAACAGACAACCAGATATATGGGTATAAGATTGCTAGAAAAGTAACATGTGCCTGGTCATCACGGGCGCCGGCCGTAGAAGAACTAATAATCTAACTGAAACACTAATACTCGGAAAATATATTGAACTTCGTTTAACGGATATACAACATATTGTTGACGAGTCGAAGGAGGCTGAGCGCTCCCTCAATTTTTTTCGTCTCAGTCTAGAAAAAAAGAGGTCGGGGCCTCTTTTGTAGATACAGCAAAAAAAAAAAACTGCAGCATGAGAGATATCAGGGCATTGTAGGCTGGAGTATTTGTTTCATCCAAACATCTGAAAATATTTTATACCAATTTTTTTAAGAAACCACGGTATTCTAGAAAAACTGCAAAAATACTTTGCATCCAATCCCGCGGCTGCCCCCCCCCCCCGCCGGCATCTTCTCCGGCTGTCGAGAAGGGGAAAAAAATCCCTTTTTTTTCTTCCATTCTGAACAAACGCGGGAGTTCAGCGATTTGATTAGTTGAACCTCCGCTTCTCCGAACAATTGATTGGCGTTTTCCCCCCACCTAGTCGGCATCTGTTGGTGGTGATTTGCATCAAGCAGTGATATTTTTTGTTTAGCCGTTCTTCTGCCACTGTACCTGCTGCTTCTGCTTGTCTTCCAATCCTGTTTCTTTTTATGTCGTTGCCCCCTTGCATGGTGGATGCTTGGGTGACGGAATCAGTATTTATTTGCTGTTTGCAGCTCTATTTGTTTTGAAGTTTCCCCTCGTACCTAGTAAGAATTTTACTGACATTGACAACTGGTTGCGTGCAGGTCGGAGTTGAGGCCTCTAGTTGGGCCAATGTCTACCTTGTCATCCGCTCCATCTACCGTTCCAGTTCAGGTTCCTCCTCTATTTGGTTTTCCAACCTGCATACTGCTTTGCATGCACCTAAAAGTTGAACTATTATGAAAATGGTACACATCTTGGCTTATATTTTGTACATCGGGGATCCGTGTGTATATGTTTGTGTAGGCTGTAAGATCTGTACGCTGTCATTAGTTCAATGCTCAATCACCATGTGTTCTATTAGGTACCAAAATGAACAGTCGCATTTTGCTTACAGAAACAGTACTGGCAAGCCCTCCTGAGAATGCATTATGCGCTAAAGTAATGTACATAAATGGATCAACAAGATCCCGCAAAAAAAAGAAACAGAAAAAATCCCCACAATTTGTAGGATCTGAAAGCTCAAGAGAAACCAAAAGAAATCATATATAGTTAAGATCTTTTTATCTGTATGCTTAGCCAATTCTTAGGAGTCCTAGCATTCTAGAAGTGACCTTGTTTGGAAGATCCAATTCAGATATCAACACTACTCTGATCTATTGTGGCGCGCTGCATTTGATCAAAGATTACTATTTTGCTCTTTCGTATCTGAATAAACTAGCACCTAAGGCTAAGGGTGATCAACTCGGAAAAAGGATACCCCACTGGGTTGCTCATTAGGTCCCAGCAGCCTCTGCTGAATTACATTCAAGCATTCTGCATTCTTTCATATTGTCTAGCTGTAGCACACTAGAATTTGGCATCTCAGCAGGGTGGTAAATTGGATTGGCATAGTAATTCCATCTTATGTTTCCCTTTTTCAGCCAATGCCACTGCAAACGGTCCGTGGAACTGAGGTAGTGGAAACTCTTCGTCATGAAGATAATAGTAAAGGTACAACTGATGGAGCGCCCACAGATGAGCATGACCCATGGGACCCTCCCCATCCTCCTCCTCACCCCTCATTAGCTGCCTTGACGTGTCCTATTCAACATATGAGGGAGGTGAAGTAACTAGCCATGCTCAAATGATATATATCCCACTTCGTCCCTCTTATTACACTTCTTTTTGTGCTGGTTCTTGACTGACAGTTCCTATTTTACAGTACATGCTTCAACTGCAGCGTTTCCTTGCTCATGCAAGAGCTACCAATATAATCGCCCCAGACCGCACTCCCAAGGTTTTTTTTATACTTGTTCATTTTGTATGATTGACTACCATTTGGCATCTAAATAATATTCTTGTTCTTTTTCCTGCAATGCCTTTTCTTGCTATCCTGTATGTTGCAACATTATAAAAATGTGTGTATTTTCATCCGTCAGCTATTATCTGATTGTAACTTTCATCCTAAAGTCTCAAACGTCTCGAAGTTGCTCCTTTAATCCTCAATAGTGTGCGGTTTTCATCACTAAAGTGGTTCTGTCCAATCCAAAGCGGTTCTCTGGCGTGGTGCCTACCTTTTGGCCACACCAGTTTCCGCCATGCTATCAGTTCCCTTAATTTTTTTGTAAAATTGGTAATAATTTCAAGAGATCTAATTTTTTTGGAAAACAAGAAATGCTCTAGAAAAGAAATCCCCAAAATCACATTTCTTGTATTAAAGAACTTCTAAAAATGTAAAATACAGAAATAACTCAATGCTTATCTATATCAATATAAAAAGATCCAAAGGGGCAGATCCAATTAATCTCGGTCATCAAATCATGTCAATCCAACGACCTAGATTGCTTCAATGTCGAGGGCTCAACATGTTTAGCGTGTAGTTAATTTCATGCCAAATATAGTGCTAATCACATAATAACACGCAAATAATATCCTACTTAATATCCGCGTGCACTTAATATACTTTCAAATTAACGTGCATTGCACGTACACATTGACTAGTGGAAACAAAAATACGAGGGCGATTTTTCTTAATTAAGTTTTTTTATGCCCAAACGTTGTAATAAACGTATGGAATATCATGGAGAAAATTCGTGACATGCTAGACATATGGTGTGATGAGACCAGCATGCGTTTTGTGCGGCGAATCCAGGAGTCTGAGGTGAAGGAGGCTTTAAAAAGGATGAAAGGAGGCAAGGCGATGGGCCCTGATTGTATCCCCATTGAGGTGTGAAAAGGTCTCGGGGACATAGCAATAGTATGGCTAACCAAGCTTTTCAACCTCATTTTTCGGGCAAACAAGATGCCAGAAGAATGGAGACGGAGTATATTAGTACCAATCTTCAAGAACAAGGGGGATGTTCAGAGTTGTACTAATTACCATGGAATTAAGCTGATGAGCCATACAATGAAGCTATGGGAGAGAGTCATTGAGCACCGCTTAAAAAGAATGACAAGCGTGACCAAAAATCAGTTTGGTTTCATGCCTGGGAGGTCGACCATGGAAGCCATTTTCTTGGTACGACAACTTATGGAGAGATATAGGGAGCAAAAGAAGGACTTGCATATGGTGTTCATTGACTTGGAGAAGGCCTATGATAAGATACCGCGGAATGTCATGTGGTGGGCCTTGGAGAAACACAAAGTCCCAGCAAAGTACATTACCCTCATCAAGGACATGTACGATAATGTTGTGACAAGTGTTCGAACAAGTGATGTCGACACCGATGACTTCCCGATTAAGATAGGACTGCATCAGGGGTCAGCTTTGAGCCCTTTTCTTTTTGCATTGGTGATGGATGAGGTCACAAGGGATATACAAGGAGATATCCCATGGTGTATGCTCTTTGTGGATGATGTGGTGCTAGTTGACGATAGTCAGACGGGGGTAAATAGGAAGTTAGAGTTATGGAGACAAACCTTGGAATCGAAAGGGTTTAGGCTTAGTAGAACTAAAACCGAGTACATGATGTGCGGTTTCAGTACTACTAGGTGTGAGGAGGAGGAGGTTAGCCTTGATGGCCAGGTGGTACCTCGGAAGGACACCTTTCGGTATTTGGGGTCAATGTTGCAGGAGGATGGGGGTATTGATGAAGATGTGAACCATCGAATCAAAGCCGGATGGATGAAGTGGCGCCAAGCTTCTGGCATTCTCTGTGAAAAGAGAGTGCCACAAAGCTAAAAGGCAAGTTCTACAGGACGGCGGTTCGACCCGCAATGTTGTATGGCGCGGAGTGTTGGCCGACTAAAAGGCGACATGTTCAACAGTTAGGTGTGGCGGAGATGCGTATGTTGAGATGGATGTGTGGCCACACGAGGAAGGATCGAGTCCGGAATGATGATATACGAGATAGAGTTGGGGTAGCACCAATTGAGGAGAAGCTTGTCCAACATCGTTTGAGATGGTTTGGGCATATTCAGCGCAGGCCTCCAGAAGCTCCAGTGCATAGCGGACGGCTAAAGCGTGCGGAGAATGTCAAGAGAGGGCGGGGTAGACCGAATTTGACATGGGAGGAGTCCGTTAAGAGAGACCTGAAGGATTGGAGTATCACCAAAGAGCTAGCTATGGACAGGGGTGCGTGGAAGCTTGCTATCCATGTGCCAGAGCCATGAGTTGATTGCGAGATCTTATGGGTTTCACCTCTAGCCTACCCCAACTTGTTTGGGACTAAAGGCTTTGTTGTTGTTGTTGTTGTTGTTGTTGTTGTTATTGCTAGACATATGGTGGTGATGTGACCTACATATGTAGGCGCTATGTAATTCAAAATTGTTTTCGAAACCATTATGAGAGATGAATGTTGCATGGTATCAAACTATTCATAGTGGAGGGCTCAACTTTGGGTGGCTTAAAAGTTTAGTGCTGAAAGCTACACATGTAATAGCCGAGGGATGAAAAATTGCACTTTTTTCTGATTTCAATGCCATAAAATGCCTTTGTAGAATTCTTTTGCGGTTATGCTTTGTTAGTTGGATAACTGAACTGATTGCCTTCCATTTTCTTTGTACATGGATTGGTCAGGAAACGCTCGTAAAATATTATGGCATATGCGATCGTTTGTCGGCCGTCCTCCAAAAGGATAGTGTTCCATGCTTCCTTCGCATCTTCGAGAAGTATAGGGAGTCCTTCATTTCTGGTTTTGTCATCATTCCACAAACCCTCGACTTAATTATTCTAGAGAATGCCCTGCGTTGTGCTAATGTTGTTTTGGAGGGGAAGTCGCCAAAGCTCTGCGGGGTGCGTGCCAACCCCAACTACATGACCAGCTTTGGGTACTTCCCCCTCCACCAAGCTGCCGAGTCATTCTCCGCTGACATGGTTGAGTTACTGTTTCGCTATGGCGCATCAGCCAATCAGCGCACCTCGGGTAATAAAGTCATTGAGGGCCTCCTCCCACTCCATGTTGCCATCGAGAACACCTGCCAGCATAAGTATCTGGAGGACAACCTATTAGTTGATGAGAACTACAGGAAGGGGAATGTTGAGTACATCTACAAGCTCATACATCTGCTTTGCCTGCCTGAGATGGTTTGTCTTAAATCCCTCCTTACATACTTTGGTTATATAATACTCCCTCCGTTCCTAAATATTTGTCTTTCTAGAGATTTCAACGAGTGACTACATACGGAGCAAAATGAGTAAATCTACACTCTAAAATATGTCTATATACAGCCGTATGTGCTAGTCCATTTGAAATCTCTAAAAAGACATATTTAGGAACGGAGGGAGTAGCAATAAAGAAGTTCAGCTCATCCCAGTTATTTAAATCCACCACTCTTAACAGTGCTTAAGAACTGACAATCTGTGATTATAGTTCAACTCGTGAGATGGATAGTTTACCTTTCAAAACTTCTGATGTACCTATGTCCATAATACAGGAGGCACTGTTATTCTTTAGTCAATGGGAAATGAGTCAAGTTTCTCTGCAAGTATAAGTTTTAAGTTAGTTTTGCCTGCTGACAGAGTTTGATGTCAATCTTTGTTACTCCCTTTGGTTTGGTTCACAAGTCGGGCATGGATTTTTAGGTCTTCAATTTAACTAGGGAAACATGTATTATATTATATATATAAAATATATCTTTAGATTTGTTGTCAAATGTAGTTTCTAACCATATAATTTTTGTGGCATATTATACATTTTTTATTAGTCAAATCAAAGACCTAAAAACCTGTGCCCGACTAATATACCGAGCCGGAGGGAGTATGTATACTACAAGCACTTTAAGTGACAAGCTGTTCTGTATTGGTGACTTGTGCAGAAGATCTTCTTGGACACCACTAGATCGCTTGCAGCTCACACTGATAATGTAGTTGATGAGCTCTGGAATTACATCAAGCAGGGGAAGCTTGTCCCTGCTGCTATTTTGCTTCTTGCAGCTCAAAGGCAATACCGTAATCTCAATGGGTTTGATATCATCAAGGCTCGTATCGAGGATTCTATGTGTGGATTAGGAAGTGGTAAAAATGCCAAGGCAAAAAAGCAGCTGAAGGAGATGAAATTACATCTTATCAATGCATTGGTGCTTGTTAGGATAATTCTCAAAGCTGGTGAAGCTCTTGAGGCATATATTCAAACTCACTCAGAGGTACCACATTTTCATTTCATCACGGTTTTATTGTATTTAGACATCCCGATTCTTAATATTCTAATATATTATGGTTTGGCTTTTGAACCTTCAAATATTGATCATAGTGAGACGATATTGTACAACTGTTCCCTTGCCGAACCACAAGGAAAAGAACAGAGTATCTATATCTCAATCATTTTGTACCTTTCTAGTTTTTTCTCAGGTCTGTTCTATTAGATTCCTCTGACCAGTATTTGGTTTGGATCCATATGGATTTTTGACCTTTGGGTGCCTGTTCTTCGGTTTGAAGTCAGATAGCAAAGTTGTCACTACTCTGAAGCGAGTCTGGTCAATGTCATGTTGTCATGGCGACACTAGGTGTTGTGCAGAAATGAAATAAAATAATAATAGTAATGATAATAATATCGTAGTAACTTAAAAAAGCAAAAATTAAAGTAATTGCACCGCAGCAGTTATCAACTAGCAAGTTTATTGCATAAGGTGATAAACCGACAAACTAATGTGATAGTAGCAAGTTTATGGCATAAGATGATAGACCAACAAAATAACCCAATTTACTAAAAGCCATTCCGATGATCATTCCACTCCCACTCACCATCATCCAACTCCCAAACTCATTGGAGCGCCCCTCCTCAACCATTAGTCTCTTCACCACCATGATAATCTTCAAAGTCAAAACCATCCACATCTTCACTGGCATGTACTTTCCTATTCATATTGGCGTCAACTTACTGCTAATTGGTTGGATCTACGCGGCTCAAAATTGAAGAACGGACGCCACATAGGATTCTTACACAGCTAGTTACCAATTAAGCGCTCACAGGCAGAGGATGAACAACAAAGACTAACTGGCTATGCCCTTGCAACCTTAGTGAGCTGTAATGCTAGGTCCCGTTTGACTTCGCGAATCAATTAGCCAAAATGAATACAGATATAAAGAAGCTCTATGTTAGTTAGCTTACAGAAAGGCATAGCTTAAAAGATGATAGACGAAGAAAGTCACGAAAACTTGTTTCACCTTCCTTCACATGACATGATAGGCTGATAGCTGTATAGGTATTGATGCTACCATCACATACTTGTTCATACTCATCATCCAAGACATCAATAGTACTAGATAGCATCTCCTCATCACAAGGAAACATTTTCATCATCTTCAACGTATGAACATAAGCACTGTCCTATTCTTTTACGTTAAATCATCAGCTAGGATTCGAAAACAATGCATACACTTTTGCTCCATTCATTCTCCCAAAGTTCGTCATGGGTTTCCATCAACTTCTTCTATAGTTGTAGTTTTCACGCAAAGACTTTGTTGAATTTGTTTTTCGGTGCAAATGTCCATAGTTGCATTAAGCTCCGACATTTCAGGCTTCCCATCGCGGTCAACTAGCCTCAGCTCATTGAGAATATGGTGCCCTTAGTATAGCATTCTAAAATGCCTGAAATGTCTGACATTACAACCTCATAGATGTGATGTGTTTCCTGGTTCCAGTTTTTGCTAACTTGCTTGTGCCAAAAATACCAACAAGCAGTTTCCCGAAAGCCTCTTGTTTGTGTGTAAACACTATTTTTTTTAACACCTGTAAACACTATACTTGGCAAAGTGAAGGAAGTGGTGGCAAACCAAGTAACCATGGGTATCAGAATCTTTTTGTCACTAGCGCTGCCTCCTCATCTTATCAAGAAGCTTCAAATAAAATCTCTATAGATCAATGTCCTCTCGCACGCTTGGCTTTGACAATCCACTCCTTCAACTTAATGTCCTCAAGCATTAGGACCAAACAGTTGACAGCACAAGGGGTGCATTATAAGTTTATAACTGAGGATGCTTGTCCATTAGCATCCTTCCCGTTGCCTTGTTATTGCCATGTTGTCCGTAATAATTTTAACCATCTGATCCTGTTGTCTGTAATGATTTCAACAATGTTCCCTACATGCATCTCCTTAATCCTCTCCTCATGCAAGTCCACCAAGTGGCCACACTTTATGTGTTGGCACATAAGATGGCTAGTCTTGTTTGTTGTCAGTGACTTCCATCTTGATTGCTGTCTCCTGGTTACAAACGCTGAAGATTTAATAGCGTCAAGGATAAAAGTGTACTGGTATGTGTCTGTTAAGGACATTTGAGATCTGTAGTGGTAGACATTGCCATTTTGGGTTTATGGGACAGGTTAGTAGATAGCACATCAGTTGAGTAGGCTTGGGTACTTATCAAGTAAATGAAACCAAAATGATAAACTTAATTACTATTGTTACTGGATTAATAGAAGAATTTTATGTAGGCATCTCATGAGGAGGTCCTTGGAGAAGTTTCAGCAGTTCTCCTGAATTGTGATGTTGGTCCTAGTGGAAAAGAAATCTGCATTGAAGACCTTGACTGGTCTGATTATTTCATGCTTTCTGCTTCTATGGTTGTTAACTTTTTGTTTCTGTAGATGATTACTTGCAATATTTTTATTCGTTCTTTTACATGCTCTTGAAGCTGCCCTTATGACTGTGGCGAGCCAGCCGGTATGTTACATGAACATGGTTCACAGTCTGATATTTTAAATGTGCTTTACAAGTTTTGCAAAATAAGGTGTAATAATTCTGTCATGGGAAACAGGGAACACAGGTTTGACCAAGGCAGCCACTGGATCACCTACTCTGGAAGTCAAGGAGAAAAGTGTAAGGATATTTGAACTTGAGTTCCTCTCGATTTTTCTGTTTCTTATTTTGCTGCATGCTGATTATCAGTTTTTTTATGAATTTGTTTTTTCTGTTTTAATTTCTTTCTGCTGTTTACATTTGGTCCTGGAGATGCTTAAGATGCTTTGATTTACCATTTGAGTGCTTTGATTTACCATTTGAGTGCTTTGATTTACCATTTGGTCCTGAAGATGCTTAAGCGCGTATGAAGACCTGAGCAGGAAGGTATAATATCTTGCCAGTCCAAAGCTTCTGGACATGATATGTTGAGGTTGAGCTGCACTGATATCTGTTTGGCAAATTCACTGTGCAGGTTTGCTGAGACGAGCATCGGCTCTCCCTGCAGTTAGTCGAGAAGGTTATCGAGCTGCGTTGTTTTACCCACCATAGTGGATGCTTGATCCTTGTCTATTAATGCTCGCAATCCCGTTATTAATCTAAAACTGTTGTCTGTTTAAGTAGTAGTATATATCTTTCTGAGGCTTGACATGGGCATGGAGGTGTGGAACATATGTCATATTCAGCTTTAACCTTGACTCTAATTCTTATGTAACCAAGCTCAGCGGCAGCCTGAGCAAGATGACTGTAATTGATTTGCATAAAACAAATTTAGACACCGTACCAAGTGTTTGAATGTGCCAGAATTCATTTTCCAGGTATCCTTCATCAGTTACTTTCTTTCTTAGTTTAAAAAATTGAATTCTTTTTTCTAACAAACATGCCATCTTTCTCCATTTCCTAAATCAGCTCGTTTATGTTTCTTGGGAAATCTGATGAACCCAGTTGCCAGGATAACCTTTTGTGCCGTGCTCACAAACTCCTGACTTGGGGTTCAGTCGTGATAAACGGCCGTAACCTTTGAGGTGCACTCGTACATCATCAGATAGCATGTTTAGAAGTGACAAATAAAACCGTGACGGCGGCAATTTATGGATATCATGCCAATAAATGTCGGTCTAAATCTGATTCACAAATTGATACAAAAAGAAAGATAGCATGTGGATAGTATCACACTTAAATTACTCCGATATGCTGGAGTATCCACCTGGTGGCACCTGTTAGAAATAAATTAGCACATGTTTATTGTTAATTAGCAAATGCTAATTAACAAACCGTAATTAGCAAAGGGTGTGTCCAACAGTCATGTCCCTTCTCTCTATTATCAAAAGGCATTCTGGAAGGAAACCTTCGAACAAGCACCTATTTTTCCATCTCTTCCAGATGTACATATATACTTGAGAATTAGAAACAAGGACTAATCTTTCATTCAATCTTGTTTTATTTAACACGTCATCATGCCGTTTGCTCTCCGTTGGTAGTACTTGGTAGACATAGGCCACCACGGCAAGAAATGGAAGTAGGATCACGGCGGTCACTTCAGTTGCCAATAGCCACATGCATGGAGTTAATTACACAATAGTACCACATTTGGGATGGTGATGGTGAATTGGTACCAAGATTGGTAATTTTTACACGTCAGTACCAAGTTTGAGGCTAGCCGTTACAAAAAGGTCTAAATTGTGTATAAACCCGTATTGACGGTGTATCTGATCGACGGGCCCATTTGGCAGGTGCCTACATGGCATGTTTTTTGCAGAAACCCCCCTTACTTTATACGCAATCACATAAATGCCCATTATTTTGGGCGAAAAAGGGTTAATCGAACCCGCGACCTGCAGAAGTGCCGAACAATAACGGAGCGCGCTAGCCACCACGCCAGGTCGACACTCAGGTAAGAAAGCAGGCGAGAAAACTTTTGCACTAGGTTGGACACGTTGGGCCGGGCGATTGGGCCTAGCGAGGGTGCGCATGACCCAAAATTTATCGACGCGTTTGTTCGCCCCTCAGGTAACGTGTTCGGTTTGTCTCAAAAAAAAAGTTAACATGTTCGGTGAGCTAAAAAAAGGTAACGTGTTCGGTCAAGTGTCTTCACGCAGAACCACAAGTATGCACAATTGTTGTGTATCCTCATTTTATTATTCAAATACAGAATTATTAAAAAAAAATATGCCAAACACAGAGGTTTCTTTGAGTTACTCGTGTATTAATTGTATTTTCTTAAATGTGCAGTTAGTTCAAAAGTTGACAACATGTATTAAAAATAATTATGTAATCATAATAAATTCTGGAAATGCATTAAAACTGTTCAACTTTTATTTAAAAAAATTGACGTGTGTCTTCAAATGCAAGAATGATTTTACACGCTAAGTTCTTAATACATGCTGAAATATTTTTTGAAATATGCATTGTCAAAAAAATTCATTGTGTATTAAGAAAATGTCACCATAAATTAAAAAAAGTTCACGTAAAAAATATTCACTATTTGTAAAGAAAGATTCATTGTGCATTAAAAAATTATTCTATGTATGCAATAAAAAAAAGTGCTCAGCGTACATTAATTTTTTTTCATGCGTATTTGAAAACATGTTCATCATATACTAAAGCCTATCTTAAATATGTCCTGAGTATGTGAAAAATCCAGGAGAAAGACCAGCCCAGTGAATAAAAATAGAAGAAGAAAAAATAAAGAAAAAGAAAGGAAGAAAACCTAAAAATAAGCCAAAAGCAGAAACAAAACTAAAGAGAAATGAAATGAAATGAAAAGAAACCTGGGCACCCCTCAAAAAAAAAAACGGGCAACGAATGTGCCCAGCACGCGCGCTAGTAAAACGCGAAACGGAAAAAAACATGCAGGCCTCGCTGGGCCCATCCGCCATATTAGTATAATAAAAGTTTGGCCTGTGTGCAATCAACACCGATGCTGTGGCCGGATGGCTAGGTCGTCCAGCTCTTAGACGACAGGTCGTGGGTTTGAATCTCCCCGCGCGTGATTTTTAGTTTCTGTTGTTTACTTGTCCTATTCGACGGAAACTTTCAAACGAGTCCGTGAAAACTTGCAAACGAAAAACAATCTGTCAAGAGACCTTTTTCTCCCAAAATAATGGGCATTTATGTGATTGCATATAAAGTAAGGGGGTTTTCTGCAAAAACATGCCGCATAGGCACCTGCCAGACGGCCCCGTCGGTCAAATACACCATTAATACGGGTTTATATACGATTTAGACTTTTTTGAAACGGCTAGCCTCAAACTTGATACTGACACGTAAAAATTACCAATCTTGATACCAATTCGCCACCACCACCCCAAATATGATACTATCATGTAATTAACTCCATGCATACGATGTGAAGGGTAGTACCGGCATTCCATGTACGACGGCGGGAGGCGCGCACAGCCGCACACGACCCATGGTCTGCGCTCAGAGAGACAGCCATGGCGGCAGGACTTGCCTGCCTACAAAAAACGATCAATCCTGTACTTCCTTTATCTCAAAAGACCAACAACAAAGAGAAGATGAAGAAGAGCAGAGATGCGTCTCAACCCTGGCCTCCTCACTGAATGCGATGTCGCATTCACAAGAACACAGGCCATGGCGAACGCCGAAAAAGAGAGGCCTAACTACCATCAACGCACACCGGCCAAGGCGCGGCCAACGACCAGTGCTGGGAGCGGCTCCGTCCGGCGGCGCGGTGCGGCGCATCCCTGCATGCGGCGTGAGCGAAGTAGCGGCATCGTCAGCTCCCAGCCTCGGCCCGCACCGTTCGTGCCCTTTTGCTCGGCGTCGCAGTCGGCAAACACACATCACGAGCGGCAACAGCGACAACTATAGGACGTGGGTTCCGGACGCCCAAACTCACCTCAAATGTCCGCACGGATATGGGGCACCCGGGCATGTTCGTTACGTCGGACCAGACAACCCCATCCCATCATAATTTACATCAAATACATTCCCTTGACTTACCGGATTCATTTGCTCTTTTCTTTCTTCTTCCTCCTTCGCGACTTCCGTCTCGCAGCTCCGCCGCCACGCACGCTCCGTAGCCGTTTTGAGTCTGCGTCGCCAGCACCGGAACAACACTCCTGTCTCCCCTCCTCGACGCCGGCCTGAACGCCACCACGGTACGTCCGGCAACCCCCCCCCCCCTCCTTGCACTCTATGCGTTCGACACATTGTCCGACCTAGTTTTTATGAGTTTTTGAAGGAAAACAATGAATTTCGATATTTCGTCGGACGAGGAGTATGAACCAATGGAGCTTGATCAAATGATTCAAGACGAGTTCTTCGATTCCTCAGATTTGGACAAAGTGGACATGAGCATGCAAGAGAAAATGGACCGGCATATGGAGCATATTCTCAACTTCAAGACCTTAATCAAAGGGAGAAGAGTGATCGATCGGGATAGGGTGTCCGGAGCATGGCTACTGCAGAAGGACTACTTTGCTCCGAACCCACCTTTTTCGGATGATCCATGGTTTTGTCGCCCTTTTTGCATGCGGAAACTATTGTTTTTGCGCATTTGTGGAGGGAGTGGAAGCATACAATGACTACTTCAAGCTCATAAGGAATTGATGCGGCCAACTTTCTTTCTCTGCTAAGCAGAACTGCGCGTCTTCTCTGAGGATGCTTGCACTTGGTACTGCCGCAGATGTTGTTGGTGAGATGGTCAGGATGGAGAAGAGCACATGTCTAAAGACTACTGTCAAGTTTGCTCGCGCCGTGGTACAGGTGTTTGGAGCAGAGCATCTGACAGAACCAAATGCGCAGGGCACAGAAAAGTTGTTGGCTATTGAAGAGGCCAGAGGGTTTCCAGGAACTCTCGGATCAATTGATTGCATGCATTGACAATGGAAGAACTGCCCCAAAAATTTACACGGAACGTATCAAGGTCACACCAAAGAGCCATCATCATACTGAAAGCAATGGCATCACATGACTTATGGATTTGGCATGCTTTCTTGGAATGTCGGGTTCTCGCAACGACATCAACAATCTCCGGTGTTCAGGAGGTTTCATAACAGGGAAATAGCCGCCGTACAACTACATGTCAACGGCCATGACTACAACATGAGATACTATCTTGCCGATGTCATCTATCCTCAGTCGGTGACATTTGCGAAAAACCACGGGGCAACAAACAAAGTCACTTTGCAACAATGCGGGAAGCAGCTAGGAAGGATGTTGAGAGGGCATTCAAAATGCTTCAACTTTGTTGGGGAATTGTTCGTGAAGTTGCAATGATGTGGGAATCATAAACTTTGTGGTAACTCATGACATGTTGTGTTATTTTGCACAATATAATTGTTGAGGATGAGGGTATGTTGCTCAAACCAATGATTTTGAAGCGTCTGGAGAGCAAGTTCAAACCCCGGAAGATCCAGATGCAGCTCAGCTTATGAACTTTCTACAGATGCATTAGAATCTTCAAGATCATCCGATGCACGCACAACTACTCAATGATCTTGTTAAGCATATATGGATCCATAATGAAAACCAAAGAGCTAATGTTTGAGTTGTGCATTTGAAATAAGTTTTATGTGAGAGCTACGTATTTTCTGTACCAATGTTTGTCATTTACTTGCGACATTGGCATGTACGATGGACGTGCATGGATTTGCATTGTTTTGAGAGTCTGGATTTAATATATGTGGATGCCAAACATGAGATATGAGGGTCCGTCCGGATGGATCCGCGGACATGGCCGGGGAAATTCGTGAACGTACAATGGCCGGATTTGATAAGTCCCGGTGTAGATTTTTTTAGGGCTATCACCAAGTTTTATTGCTCAAAATCCACGTAAAGTGGCATTACAAAGGGATCATGCGGCTGAAGCAATCATATGTGTCTTCCCGGATTAAAGAGTTTGAGAACTTGGCTAATCTTTCGGCGTCGCTATTAACAGCTCGGCCTTTGAAAGTAATCATGCAGTTATACATTAAAATTCTATTCTTAACCTCTGAGATGATGGTGCCATAAGCACCATTAGTGCCCTTGTGTACATCATTCACTATTTGCTTCGAATCAGACGCTATTACGAAGTTTTGTAGCATCAGATCATCCGCTAAGGCAAAGGCTTCGCGACATGCAATAGCTTCCATCGTGGCTGCATCATTGATTCCGTTTATGATTAGGGAAGAACTTCCCATGAACTTGCCCTCGTCATTTCTGCACACGGCCGATGCTGCTCCCCTGTTCTGGCTCCTTGCAATGCTGGCATCTACATGGATCTTCATAAAACCTGCTGGAGGAGCCTTGGGCCGGGTCGCCGTGTTCCTGCTGCCTCTGGGTAAACTAACCTTCCGAGGCATAAGTTCTAGCTCCCGGATAAAGTTACATATGAACTGATACGTGGCCGCAGGACTCTGGTAAATCTCCTCATGGATCGCCTTTCATCTCGCCCACCAAATCGCCCAAAGTGTTACTGACAGTTTCAAAAGCAGCGTGCGACAAAATTGAGAAACACTATAACGGGGCTAGCTACGAGCCTCCACAGCGATTTCACTGTCACAGACGTCGGATCATCAAACATACAGTGTAGATCAAAATCGGGTGTCCTTACTCGTCCGGGAACGTCGCACGCCGTCTCGCGGGCCGCTGCTCCGCCGAACGACCCCCTCTTCCTTTGAGTAATTGGGCCGTCAAGGCTCACTTATTCCCAATCGTACGCTAACAGCCCAGGTCACCCCCGAACGAACAGCTCCTCCATGCCGCCATCCTTCCTCCTCTCGATGCGCCGGCGTTCCTCCCTCCTCGATGCACCGTCGATCCGCCAATACGGTCCACCCCCTCCCCCCCTCTACACTTCCTCCATAGCCCCTTTCTTTCTGTTTTAATATTTACTGTCCTGCAGTGTTCGTGTATTTATTTATTTAATGGTGGCTCCGGCGGCCGCCCGCGCCGTGGGCTTTCACCGCCGGCTGTTGGGCAAACTACCTGGCTGGTTTCGCGGTGGCGATGGAGGCACTAGATACCTGCTTTCTCGCGTGCTTTCTTGTCGCCTCTGCTCTTCCCAATGATGCGGACCCAGGAACAGAGTCCAGCCCTCTCCCCTTCTGATTTTTCCTTCGTGTTCTGCACTTCTGGATGCTCTTTGACAAACATCAAATTCTGTTTTTATGTCTCAGTGTGTTCGGTTTGAATTCCCATGTGAGAAGATCCTTCTGAGGAAGGCCGGGAATTGGTACTGAAATTCTGAATATGCATAGGTACAAAGAACCTTGAATTTGTCCAAGCGAGCATGACATTGATTCCGGTTCTGTGATATTTCTGTCTAGCTTAATTCATCTTGGCACCGGTTCAAATTAAATAAATTCATCTTAATTATGTGGTTCAAGTGCTAATCAAGTGAGCTGAGCATTTAGTTTCTTCGTGGCCATGCTAATGGTAGATTTGTGCCATGCTATTAGGAATAACATCTTCTTTTATCCACCGGTCTCTGATAAATGAGAAGTTCAGTCTTTGTTTACACTTGTGACTAAAACACATTTGGTCTCCTATTGTAATTTCTTTTTTCAGATTTTGACGTGTTATTCTTGAATATATTATGCGCATAATTTATTTCTGGAACTATTTCCCCCTTTCTCTAGAGTCCATATTCACTATTAATTTCTGAAAGTCAATTTTCATGTTGTTGAGCACACAGTGCTCCTAAAAGTATTACATGCACGCGGAGCGTAGGGTGAGTGCCCATGTTAGCAATCTTGTGTTCCTTTTTCAAGCTTTAGGATTTAGTTTGGTTAAGAAAGCTTGTTGCACTGTATTAACACTGTTTGATCTATGATTTTTATGCTTTTGAGCCCTAGATCCTCTCTTTGGCAAGTACTGCAGGCAACCGGTGAAGCCGAAGCCATTTATGAATGCAAGGCACACAGACTATTAAGTATGTTTTATGATTTTATGAGAAGTTTAAATTTTCAGCTGAATGAGTTGCCCAAGATTGCACATCTGAATGCAATCTTACTTTTACTTCTCCAGATGCCATGAAATTGTAAAGGTATCTTTCTATTCCTAGAATGATTTGACAAGGCCCATGTCGACGATCTATGCACCCTCACCTACGCCCAGGTTGTCTAAGAAAAACAGTCCATTAGTTGTGAGATCTCTTACTGCTAAAATCAGTGGTCGGCGTGGCATGAATAAAATTCATAGCATGACATTTGGATTTGGCGTTTTTATGTGTACCTGACACACCTTGAGGATTAAAGCTGCGCTTGAGTCAATTCGAATATTGTACAGTTGATTTCTTTATTGGGAGTTAGATCCAAAAAGCTAAGTTATATGTGATAAAATTCAACTTATCGTCCGTCTATATCATGGTTTGTAATTTGTTACGGTGTCAGGGCACCGCTGAGACGCACCTAGCCTGTAGAGCTTAACACTTTGAACAGTTCTCTTGAAAACATCTCTCACATATATTTGGACCCATACAAATTATTTGATTTTTCTTAAACACTGCTTGGATTTTTCAAAAATAGTCTAAGTATTTGTTGTCAATATGAGCGGGCGTGGCAAAGCGCACCTTCATGTTCTAGTGTCAATCATAGAGAAAAGCCACTGTTTCGCGCTGGGCTCCGTCGTCTCGCACAAATGTTCAGCAAGCTCGGGGGCTTTGGGCTGGTTGGGCTAGGCAGGCCTGTAAAGGGGAAGTTCATTTTGACCGAAAGGAATCCGGCCCAAGTTTTTCAGTTACGAACAGATGCACAACTGCGCATGTGCATGTGCCACTCAAAAAAAAAAAACTGCACATGAGCATTCCCTCGACAAAAAATAATAATAATGCTCATGTGCTATCCCATTTGGTTTGGTCGGTGAAAGTGCCTATGGCCACGCAAGGATGACATAATGTCACATTTCACTCACCGAAAGCAACCACCGGCTGGGTAAATGCAGCTACTGGTTGAGTTTTATATACCATCTGTCTTCTTGAGCTCAACCTGACGGAGTGAGTGGGAAAATTCTTGGATATACATAACCTTTTCTTAACAAGTTCATATACCATCTGTGAAATTGAGCAAACTATACGCACCTTCCCTTTTTCTGGAACAAGCTAGTACATACCCCCTCTGTTCATAATATAAGAATGTTTTGACACTGATTATAGGACGGAGGGAGTATTATTTTGTGACAAATACAATATGTCACCCGAAAATGATTTATCATTCTTCACCATTCATGGACTATTGCGAATCAGTACTTTTCTTGCAACCATGACATAGACTCCGAGTGAAAAAAGGTTAAGCTCCTCGGATGTTATTTTCAGCAGTGAATTTGTTTTTTTCGGTGAAAGCTCCTCGGATGTTATTTTTCGATGAAACTTGGCAAGAACCTCAAACATATGATAAAGTTTGATGTAGCAAAATTTCAGATTTTTTGAATTTCGTTTGATAAACTTTTTTCAAAGTTTTTGCTAACTCATCGGCTCTTCTGCTGAAGAATCTGTCCCTTTCCTCCTACTCCGCCCTTCCGTCCGCGGACTCCACGCACTGGCAGAGTGGGAGTGGGCGTGCCGCGTGCGATCTACGCGATCGGAATAAAGGCAAAGCGAAGCAGCAGTTTTCATTCCGACTGCACAAAATCGTTCGCCCCATACGGCGCCGCGCCTACAAAAAGCCGGGGCGCGGAGCGCTCGTGTCCGTTGCAGCTGCGGAGGTCCAGAGCACGAGAGGTCGAGCCGCGCCGAGCTAATACAACGGAGCGCATGGACGGGCAGGGGAAGGAGGGCGGCGGGGGAGCGGGGAGCGAGTGCGACGTGGTTGGCAGGGCCTTCGTGGAGTACTACTACCAGACGTTCGACGGCAACCGCGGCGCGCTCGCCGCGCTCTACGGCGGCACCTCCGTCCTGTCCTTCGAGGGCCACCGCGTGGCCGGCGCCGCGGAGATCGGCCTGAAGCTGGCCCAGCTGCCCTTCGAGCAATGCCGGCACTCCATCTGCACCATCGACTGCCAGCCCACGCCCTCCTTCCCCGGCGCCATCCTCGTGTTCGTCAGCGGCAACCTCCAGCTCGCCGGCGAGGAGCACCAGCTCAGGTTCAGCCAGGTAACTAAGAAACCCATCTCTTCTCAGTCACGCCTCCTTTTGTGTTCTGGGATGTGTTTTGGATGTTGATCTGGGCATCTGGCCTGTGTTGCCCAGATGTTTCAGCTGGTGCCCAACGAGCAGGGAAGCTTCTTCGTGCAGAATGACATATTCCGGCTCAACTACGGATGATACGCATGCTATGCGTATTCGAGAAAAAAACTACGGATAGCAGAGCGGGGTCGCGTGGGGTTGCCGAAAGGATGTGGATGCTTGGATGCTTTGGCCCCGTGGATGGACGCCCTTGCTTTTTCGCGCTCATTCTTTTCTTTACATTACGTTCATGTAGCAGCATCCTGAATGAATAATAAAGTTGGTGGTGGCCGTGGTGTACGTGGTGTACTTCGAACTGAAATTTGAAATTTTCCACTCTCTTGTCAGAAGAAAATGACTGCGTTAAACTTGGGAATGGTTCGTGTGCTATCGAATTACTGCCCCTGCATTTTTTTTACAAGTCGTTTTAGTAGTTACAGAGGTTGTATTCTAGATTCTCTGCTGTGTAGAACGTGCTTGTGATTCCACCGCAAAAAAAAGTGCTTGCGGTTATGCCAATACAGTGCACCAGCGCAAAATAAACAGAAAAACAGTGCACCTCGCAGAAAATGGCACTACACAGAGATCCAGAGGCCAGAAGAGGTTCTGCTGCATTTTATATATATATAAAAAGATGAGTCCATTTATATGAAGCAAGCCCATTAAACATTCTGATAATTTGTACAGTAGAATAAATCTAAAAGACCCGCTAGGCTTATTCATGCATGAAGAGAGTGAGTTAGGCAAGAGGTCCCATAACACGCATAATGCGCTGGGTAAGGAACAATCGACATTTCATATTTAACACATTAAGTGCTGGTCAACATTCCGCGTCAACTGTATGAAGCGCGCCTGCATGTTTCGCGAGCGCTGGTTTTTTTTTTGAGGGGTAAAGCCAAACTTTATTAATCAAAAATCACAAAGTGTGGGATACGAGTCGGGGTATGAGGCTGGCCAAGCCATACATGACGTCCCGGAGCTAAGGATAAAGCAAACTTTACTAATCTATGTGCATCCATATTGGTTGCACGACCTTCAAAAGAAAAGGTACAAGTTAAGAGGGAGGCTCTAGCTTTTATTTCAGATATAATCAGACCATATACTCCTTGATTCCCTCCATGGATATCTCCTATGACTTGCTTCGAGTCTGAAGTGATCATAGCTTGCTGCACATTTAAGTCTTGAGCCAACGCAATAGCCTCTCTGCAAGCAATCGCCTTCAGGGTTGCTGGGTCCGCCACTCCCGCAATCACCAGTGCAGAACTTCCCAGATAAGTCCCATTTCTGTCACGACATACCGCTACCGCCGATCCTCCTCTTGAGGCCCTCACACCAGCATCAACTTGTATTTTAACAAAGTTCTCTGGTGAGGCTTTTGGTCTCTGCGAGGCACTTGTTATCTGAATTGGCCCTGTTCTTCTAGGCTCCCCTTCTCTCACAACATCCAATTCACCAATGAAGTGTGTGATAAAATTATATATTGCATGTGGAGTTTGGAAAATCCCTTCATGGATTGCCTTGCGCCTCGACGTCCAAATTGCCCAAAGTGTGACTGCAACTCTTATGAACTGTTCATGTTGGAGTGTTTCAATAAGGGTAAACAGCCAGTTTCTTGCGTTTGTTTCTGTGTTAGCAACCAAAGTTGCACTTAAGTCCTCATCAACTAGCGCCCACATGCACCTGGATACCGTGCAATCGAGGAGAGAATGGCACCACGAGTCATGGGCGCCACAGAAGCCGCATGAGCTTGAAGTGGCCATGTGTCTGTGCGCCCTAATATCCTCAGTGGGGATTGATTGTTTGGCGAGTCGCCACAAGAACATTCTCAGCTTTCCGGATACCTCCGTTTTCCACAAGGACTTCCAAGATCCTTCTTCATTACTTGACCTTGATGCCGCAGCCGTCCCTTCCAACCAGGCCTCTCTTCTTTGCCTAGTTGCATTACAATTTTGGAAGCTCCTTCCCGGTGCATTTTTCTTCCGTTTAATTGTTTTTTCTTTCGGTTTTCTTTCCAGTTTTGATTGTCCTTTTCCTTTTTATTTTTAGTTACTTCTTTTCCTCTTCTTTTCATTTTTGTTGTTCTTTAAATTCTTGAACCTTTTCAATTGCAAATCCACAAAACTTTTTCCAAAGTATTGAAAAATTTCAAATTTATGAACAATTTGTTAGCTTTCTTAGATCTGCAAAAAAATGAATTTATAAATTTATTTAGTATACAAAAATCCGGAGTGTCCACTTTTTTTATGAAAATCAGCAGATAAATCATATGCAAGGAGAGGGAGCGCGTCAAGCCGAGCGATGCGCAAAGTTATGCCGAGGCTTGCTCCACTTGCGTGTTCAAGGTGCTGATTATGAGCTCTTGCCGCAATCACGCACTCCCTCCCTGCCTGAATGTGGAAAGGGCTGGCCCAGAGTGCGATGATGCTGAGAGTTTGATGGGGGGGTTTTGAATGGTTTTTTCACATGTTTTTTTATTTTGAAGTGTTACATTAAAATACTTTTTTATTTCCTCAATTTGATAAAATGTTCGTGAACTGAAAAAAAAGTCATGAATTTAATATAATATTTCACAATTTGTAAAATATTTGCGACTTAAAAAACAGATCACAAATTTCAATAAATATTTTTGATTTTTTAACTAGAAAGAACATTTTATCAAATGACGAATCTATTGAACTAATTAGTGTTGTAGATGTTGGCTTTTTTTTGTAGACTTGGTCGAATTTAAAGAAGTTTTACCTGTAACAAACTTAGAACTTCAAATAATTTGAGTATGAGAGAGTAAAACTAATCTTACCCACGGTCCTATCTAGTCCAAGTCATTATATATGTGGTCAAGCTAAGGTAATAAAAGTCCAAGCAACTAGTGTCAACATCTCAAAGTTGACAGAGGAATAAAACAACAAGTTTTTTTTGAGGGGCAATAAAACAACAAGTGTGTGAAGCAAGCCGGCAAGCAAAACCCCACTTTGATGTAGGGATAATGGGCCTAGTGCACGATGGATTATGTGCCACATCACCCACTAGTTCACCATGGACGAGCTAGTGGACCACAAATTAACTCATACCAAATGATATATCCGTTGGGGTTGCTACAAGAATTGGTTGTGATACAGTCAATAATTTTTTGCTGTATGAAACATTAATATTGGATTAATAATTTTAAGAAAAAAGGGAAAATACATATGGCATTTATTTGTATATGTGTATTGTATAGTGGCAATGTATCAGATGGAAACTCAGTTTTCGTGCAAATCTGAAAATGTTCTTCCTAGGCCGTTGGATCGTGATAGACAACTCAGACACTAAGTGGGATGTGCCTCATGTAATATAATTGTGTTTATAGTTGTAAATTATTTGTTGAATATTCACATGCATGGTTGCATGTTTGACGGGCCCTTTTTTGCATGGTTACCATGTTGAGGTGAATCTTTTCCTATGCATAGGTACATGTTGAGGTGGCATGCTGAGAGAAATTGAGGATCAGCTATTTAGTGCTCCCTCCGTTCCAAAATACTTGACGCGGTTTTAGTTTTATTTCAAATCTGAACTAAAACCATGACAAGTATTGTGGAACGGAGGGAGTAATATACTAGATGATAGCTTGCATTTTTCTACGTGAATTGGTTGCAATATAATTCAATGAAATCTGGTTGTATGAAACATTAATATCGACACTAATAATATAGGAAGTAAAACTAAAAACACATAATTGATTGTATTTAATTATTGTTTAGTTGTAAAATACTTATTAAATATTAGTAGCATAATAGAAAGGAAATAATTTTTCCATTTATTGTGGCATGTTGAGGTGAGTATGAAGGCGTATGGTTGTGATTTTGTAGAAAGAAAAGTCCATACATTATTTTGACACGTTGTGAACTCAAGTGGTATTTAATGCAAGCACACGGATGATATGTTGCAAAGACACTGGATGCCTATGGCGAATGTAGCGTTCATGATGCAAGTGTTTTTTTTGTTGCTGCGACTGTTGGCTCTTATGCTGCATACAGGGCTTTTCCTCGACAACTTTACTGTGCCTGGTCGATACTTGTCGCATATTTTTTTTTGCTGCATTGACATATGTGAAATGTTGCGACGTTCATTCCGGCCTATTTTCTACATACCGCGTGAGAAAATGCTACGAGGGTGCTGCAAACATGTAAATAAACACAGCATGCAGGGCCTTTTATTTTTCTGAACACAGTACAGACACAAGCGTTTATATAAACGTGCATACACTTATCTCTATGAAATTTTATGAAATCACCATAAACACCTCGTAGTCGACAGGACTCTCACTGAAAGCATATCACCGGAAATCACCCCTGATGGGTTGAGAATGCCACTGTCCACCTAACCACCACAACCACAGATTGGTTCGCGTGCAGGGCCTTGGGGAGACGGCCGATGGGTGGCTGCCTCCGCCTGGCCGACCCATAGCACTGGCCAATATTTGTGGGGAAAATGAACTTTTACTTTTCCCCATGGGCTTCTATAAGCCAGACATGGTTGGAATCTGGCCCTTTCCGGGCATTGAACAGTTGTACGGTGAACCATGCGCTGCAGACTGCTGAGCGTAAAGAGCTTCTCGCACAAACTAAGAGCATCTTCAACAGGCGCTCAAAAAGAGCTTCGCGCATTAAAAGTTTAGTTTTTTGGGCGCCGGGCAGCTCCAGCAGAAGCTGTAGCGCTAAAAGTTTTTGGGTGCGCGCTGAAAAACGCTATCGCGCGCAGCATATTTTGGGCGCCGGATTGCGTCCGCTTCACAATTTGCACTGTCTGTCTTTTGGGCGCGCGTTTTTGAACGCCTGCCTAAGCAAAGTTGGTACCGGGGCATTAAAAGTGCTACAGTGCACGCTATAATGTTTGTTGGGCACGGAATTTTTATGCGGCCATTGGAGATGTTCTAAACCACACTTCGGGCTGAAAAGCGAGTTTTGCACCGAGTACATCCCACAGCTCTTACGCAGAGCAAATTCATGAAAGCAGTAGAGCTGCTAAGCTGGCCAGATCATGCACTCGCCTATATAACCCACTAACACAGACTCGACAAGTGCATTTCCAAGTTCTAATCGGTTACACAACAATCGTCATGGATCCGATCAACGAGCCCCTTCTCTCTTCTCCACCACAAAGAAGCTGTTCCGCGAGCAAAGCTCTCTTGGTCACACCGATCGTCCTATCTAGTCTGCTTTGCTTTTGCTTCGCCGCCTTCCTCCTCCTCAGCCCTGCCACGGTCACGGTGGACCTCTGCACGAACTCCCCGGACCCGGCCTCGTGCCACGCCATCGTCGCCGACGCCGTCCTGGCGTCTCCGGACGCCCGCCCGAGCCGACCGGTGCAAGTGCTTCGCGCGATACTCGTCAGGTCCCTCGACCAGCATGACGCGGCCGCCGTTGCGGTGGCCGACATGCACCGGCGCGCCAGCGACCCCAGGCACCGCGCGGCGCTCGCGGACTGTGTCCACCTGATGGAGCTCGCGCGCGACCGTCTCGCCGGCGCGGCGGACCACGCCTCGGTGGCGCCGGAAGACGCGCGGACGTGGCTCAGCGCGGTGCTCACCGACCACGTGACGTGCCTGGACGGCCTCGACGACGGGCCACCGCGCGACGCCGTGGGGGCGCAGCTGGAGCCACTCAAGTCCCTCGCGAGCGCGTCGCTCGCCGTGCTCAACGCCGTCGGCTCTGGCACGGCCGCCGCCGACATGCTCGCCGAGGTGGTAGACGAGCTTCCATCGTGGGTGCCGACTGCAGACCGTGCGCTCCTCGAAGGATCACGCGCCGGCGCCGTCCAGGCGGACGTGGTGGTGGCCAAGGACGGGAGCGGCAAGTACAAGACGGTGCAGGCGGCGGTGGACGCGGCGCCGGACCGCGGCAAGAGCCGGTACGTGATCTACGTGAAGAAGGGGGTGTACAAGGAGAACCTGGAGGTGGGGAAGAAGAAGCGCGAGCTGATGATCGTGGGGGACGGCATGGACGCGACAGTGATCACCGGCAGCCGCAACGTGGTCGACGGCGCCACCACTTTCAACTCGGCCACTCTAGGTAAGGATGCTTCGTGTTCTCTCTTAGCTTTGTGCCTTTCCGAGATTCGCACTGATTTCCCCATCTATGACCGCGATTGCACCTTTAGTATGTTCGATAAACTTTACTAGTTTCTTCTTTCTTTCTATCATGATGAAGGGCCGCATCAAAGCCTGAAACCCTGCTGCCTTTCGGCCTTTGCATTGCCACGTTCTAGCTAGTGCAATAGAGACGATCTTGGCATCACAAAATCAATCTGTTTTGCCAAGAACATGCATACAAGATGTACGGTGTGCATACGTTTATGTCAGTCAATACACTGATTGCTGGCCGTAAACCAGTCACCTAAATTAAATTAGTTGGACAAGTTTGGTACCTGTTCTTACGAGATAGAGTAAGTATAAAGAATGAAGCTGCCGGTGGTAGCTGCGCCATACCGTTACGATTAGTACCAACTATTACCCGAAAAGAATGGACAGCGAGATCTAGATCACATACACAGTGATGGAAGACACATAGAAAAATAGCACATATCGAGCATTTTCTACAACTAGTTATCAAAAGCGCTAGCTTTTATTTCCGCCACCACCTAACCAGCTCTCCTAAGCACGCCGGTGATGCATCGCAGGCATAAGGCGCACAATTAATTTTGCACGTGTACGTACGTACGTACGTATGTAGTACTACAAGTATACGTACTGAAAGGTCGTTACGGATTCTCCACTCTTTGGTTGAAAGCAAGCATGTGAATGTGATCGCCTTGCACGGTCGAACCCATGGATGGCTCGCATTTACAACAGTATGCAAGGCCGCTAATGGCGTCCTGAATTAAGCGGACAGTCGTCAAGGATTAACGGTTGTGTGTGTCGAACTCGAATGTTGCAGCCGTGGCGGCCGACGGGGTCATCCTGCAGGACCTCAGGATCGAGAACACGGCGGGGCCCGAGAAGCACCAGGCGGTGGCCCTGCGCGTGAGCGCCGACCGCGCCGTCATAAACCGCTGCCGCGTCGACGGCTACCAGGACACCCTCTACACGCACCAGCTGCGGCAGTTCTACCGCGACTGCTTCGTCTCCGGCACCGTCGACTTCGTCTTCGGCAACGCGGCGGTCGTGCTCCAGAACTGCGTGATCACCGCGCGCCGGCCCGCGCACGGCCAGAAGAACGCGGTCACCGCGCAGGGCAGGACGGACCCGAACCAGAACACGGGCACATCCCTCCAGCGGTGCCGCGTCGTGCCCGCGGACGACCTGGCGCCCGTGGCCGAGGCGTCCCCGACGTTCCTGGGCCGGCCGTGGAAGGCCTACTCGCGGACGGTGTACATGCAGTCGTACCTGGGCGCGCACGTCCACCCGAGGGGGTGGCTGGAGTGGGACGGGGACTTCGCGCTCAGCACGCTCTTCTACGGGGAGTACGCGAACGAGGGGCCCGGGGCCGGCACGGCCGGGCGCGTCAAGTGGCCGGGGTACCGCGTCATCACGGACCGGAGCGTGGCCGTGCAGTTCACCGTGGGGCAGTTCATCCAGGGCGGCTACTGGCTCAAGGGCACGGGTGTGGCGTACGACGATGGGCTCTGATCCGTGGTTACTGGCCCTTCGTTTCATGTTTGTTTACTCCCTCATCAATCAATCTTTAATGGCAGTTCTGTCGGTTGGCCGTTCGATCACCACGGCATCCTAAATAAAAGTGATTTATCAGTGTCACTCGTGTTACCTATAATCTTGTGGCAAGCACAAGCATAAAACCTCGGGTGCTTGAGTTGATCTGATTGGATGTTGCATTTCATGCTTAACAATTTTGTAGCCGCGGGTATTTTTTTTCAGAACAATCTCCCGGGAGCATTTGCTCCCGGATGAACAATACGCAAAAGAAAAATGTTAAAATGTTTCCGAAAAATTCTGACTTTTTTGTGGATATTCGTGTTAGTGTCGCAAGATTTTCTTTTGGCTCCTTCTTCATGATGGAGTCCGTACAAGAAATATTTTGCACAGAAAATCTTTCTATCTACCATCATATAAATGTGAGTTGTGCCAAGACAACACCGAGGAAACGACTCTTCATCTATTCTAAGGGCCTGTTCGGCAACGGACCACTCCAGGGAAATCACTCACTCCGCTCCACTCAGCGCTGGGAGCGCTCCAGCGAGCGGTCGTGACGCGTTCGGCTCGCTCCGCTCCAGGAAACCATGGGCTGCCAGCCCATTGGAGGCGAATACAACCCGTTCAAGTGTGTGTGTGTGTGTGTGAGAGAGAGAGAGAGAGAGACGAGACAAATGGGAGCGTACCGGTTCAGGTCTCTCACTTGGCGGTGGCATTTTCTGTAATTTCGAGCTGATCCGGATTCTGCTGAAACAAGGAGCGACAGAAGTGCTGCTCCGTAAAACTGAACTACGCGCCGCTCCACTCCACGACTTCAGCTCCGCGGATTTTGAGAGTTCGGGTCTGCTCCGGCTGCTCCGGCGGCGGAGTTGGGAGCCGGAGTGTTGCCGAACGGGCCCTAAGACTGCCCTTTTGCTCTTAATTGCTGGGATTCCATCCTGAGACCTAAACATACAGGGATTTCAGTTCATGATGAGATAAATTTGATAATTCAAACTCTGCATGGCTCAATTGCTCTTGAGATAACCATCATGGGATGCTGTCACATATGGATGCAACAAAATGGTAAAATCTTCAGAGCTCAAACTCCAACTATTGCTTCTTGGAGAAGTCTACTCAAAGTTGATCTTATATTGCTCCAGCACAGAATCAAGAACAAGTTTTAAGACCAGCTTCGTAACTGGTTTTACTAGCATCTATAAAGCCTCATGAACACCATGGGATTTCCTAGAGCAGGCATTGGATAGCCTCTTTTTTTTTGCTTTCTTTCACCTGTATATGTACCCTTTTATTAATATATTTGCCGTAGAACGATTGTTCTACGGTTTCACTTTCAAAAAAGCATGCTTGACTCATGCGAAACGGATCAGTAATGTTTTGTCGATGAAAAAAAACAAATTTGGGATGACATTTTGGGGTAACATTTGGTCTTTAAAATTTGTCCTTTTTTGCACATACTAAAATCTTTAACCCTTTTACCTAAAACTTCTCAGGTAGCATTTGGATGTGACTATAAATACATAAAAAATGGTTGGATTTTTTTTGACATTTCAAAAATTATTTTCCGTGCCCAGGAACACGTACTCCCGGGAACCAAATTGGATTTCTAAGAACAACTGCAGTTTTACAAGTCAAAACCCTTTGAAGAAAGTAAAACTTTTTTTTGCGGGAAACTAACCTCCTCACACCCGCTAGTAGCAGGCGACAAGGCCCACCCACACGGAAAAGGACGTCACCACAAAAGGGACTCATCAATGCCGTCATGAGGTGTCCACTCCGGGGAATCCTCCTTAAAGATTTCTTTTCAAGAGTATGCAATCTCGTAACATAGCTTTGTAGAAGGCAGGAAGTTATTTACAAGACAAGAGAAAACGAAAATTACACCGCCACGAAGTGGCATGCAACGGCTCTCCAACTCCTGCTATGTGTTTTAGGATCCTAGCATGGTTTTTGTGCACTAGTGACTCACTTAGACAATGCTCTATGTGTTTTAGGATCCTAGCTAGGCTTTTCTGCACCAGTGACTCACTTATACAATTTTCTATGTGTTTTACGATCCTAGCTAGCATACATTGAGGACTCCACAAGAAGCACTCCTGCAAGCACTTGATACGTCTCCAACGTATCTATAATGTTTGGTTATTATATTATCTGTTTTGGATGTTTTATATGCATTAATATGCTATTTTATATTATTTTGGGGACTAACTTATTGACCCAGAGATCAGTGCCAGTTTCTATTTTTTTCCTTGTTTTTGAGTTTTACAGAAAAGGAATATCAAACGGAGTCCAAACGGAATAAAACTTTCGCGATGATTTTTCTTGGACCAGAAGACACACGTAGGACTTGGAGATGAAGTCAGAGGAGTCCCGAGGTGACCACAAGCCCTCAGGGCGCACCCTAGGGGGGCTCCCCCTGGCTTGTGGCCCCGCGGGAGTCCTCTAACCCTAATTCTTGGCCTATAAATTTAGAAATATTCCCAAACGACTAGAAGCATCCACCAAAATACTTTTTCCGCCGTTGTAACCTTCTGTACCCGTGAGATCCCATCTTGGGACCTTTTACGGCACTCTGTCGGAGGGGGATTCGATCACGGAGGGCTTCTACATTAACCCTATTGCCTTTCCGATGAAGCGTGATGAACCCAAGGTTGGTGATGGTAGTGGCGATCACGATGATACAAGCAAGAAGAGGTGCATCACCAACGAACTCCCGTCCTTCAATTCTACAAGACATGATTTGCATCTCCTCGAGTTCAAGAGTGGAAACCAAAAGAATGGAGATGAGGATGAGGCTGAGGTGGAGATTCAACTAACTCAAGTGGATGGGAAGGAGACTGGTAGTCCATCCAAGAGCCCCACCACATCGTTGGAGCTAGGGGTTGATACCTCACCTCAGCAATAGGGGCAACTATGGGGAAAGGACCAATCAGGCACATGGTGGAAGCAGTGCATTAGCCCTGACTATCCTGAGGCAAAATTCCGCTGCCACATCCGGATGGGTTGGGGCACCTTTGACATGATCTGTGATGCATTGGCTTCCTCTATTGCCAAAAAGGACACCTCACTTCGTCCTGCTGAAGGAAATATGCCCTAGAGGCAATAATAAAGTTGTTATTTATATTTCCTTATATCATGATAAATGTTTATTATTCATGCTAGAATTGTATTAACCGAAAACTTAGTACATGTGTGAATACATAGACAAACAAAGTGTCCCTAGTATGCCTCTACTTGACTAGCTCGTTAATCAAAGATGGTTAAGTTTCCTAGCCATAGACATGTGTTGTTGAAAAAACATGCGGTGCCCCCATGTTTGGTTTTGGTAATTAATGACAATCTCTATGGACTAATGGTTGCCCTGAGTTATATTTGAATGTTTTGTCCATAGGCTTTTCTTGGAGTACATGTGTTGGTTTCAAGGAGAGTTGGTGTCGACCAAGGTGCTATTCAAGGAATTATCCAAAGATTGGTCATGTGAGTGTCGAGCTTATTATAAGCATGTCTTGAAGAAGAAGATTGTGTGATCATTCATGTCTACCTTCGAGACATCATCCAAATGAAGAGAATTGGAAAGATTCAAGGTTGATCAAGATTAAGTCAAGAATGAATCAAGTTGATCAACTCACAAAGCGCAGAAGATGTACCGAGAGGGATCAAGTGATCCCATGGTATGGTAAGCATTGTCAATTTCGCTTTGTGTACTAACCCATGGTCTTCGTCAGAATTCTTTGTCGGGTTAGGTTGCGGTGTGCAAGTTCAAGTGGAGCATCATGAAGAGATCAAATTCTTGAAGCTTGCCGTCCATTGTGGTGACAATGGACCTGTGAAGATGTGCGGAAGAGTGGCTCACCCAGTGGAGTATGGGGGAGCAATCAACTAGTCTTCATCGAGCCAACACAATGAAGAAAGGTGGTCCAACTTGAGGAAGTCAAGATCGTCATCATCTAGCTCAAGTAGACTTTGTGCAAGACAAATGTTTGCCCTTGATAAGTTTTCTATTTTACCGGTCTCATAGTGCTGGTTGGGAGACCGGGTTATAGGATCGATTGCCGTACTATCAAGGGGGGCTCTCGATGAGTAGCTTGATCGTATCGTTCGTAGAGAGCTCACACCATTGCATCCTTGCATCATCTTTATTGGTTCTTGTTTGGTTCTTCTCTTTGTGAGTTTTGGAGCTTATGGACATCTTGGTGACAAACTCGAGTTCATCGAAAACGGAGTTCACTCGCATCTTCTATGATGTTTTCGATGTTGGAGGTTATGCCAGTTCTTCTCGGTTGGAGGTTTCACTCCTCTATTTGTTGGCATACCTTCCTTGCCTCTTCTTACTATAACCAGCCACTGTTTTGATGCTACTCGTCGTCTTGTATCCAACAAGCTTGAGTTTGCTCAATTCGGAGCTCTTATGAAGAAGTTATGGCAGTTCTGGTTTTCTCCCTGCGGTAGTACCGCGGTCGGCAGCGGTAGTACCGCTTATAGCATCAAGCGGTAGTACCGCTCCAGTACCGCCTCGATTTTGGGTCCTCCTCTTTTCGTGTCGGGTTTAGCAGTAGTTGCATGGCAGTAAGGCACGGTAGTTCCGCCTATAAGCGGTAGTACCGCTCCGGACGGGCGGTAGTACCGCTACTACATTACTCCCGCCATACGCTGCTCTGCCCTGCCTCTTTTGGTCCCGTGTTATGCCCCTCCAGCGGTAGTACCGCTGGGGTGAGCGGTAGTACCGCTTTTATGCGGTACTACCGCTTATATGCGGTTCTACCGCCCCAAGGTTCATGTTTTGTTGCTCCTTTTCCCTGCTTCTTCCGCCCGAGCGGTAGTACCGCTCGTGTGCGGGCCGAGCACATAACGGTTGGATTTTTCACCTCCTATAAAAGGGGTCTTCTTCCCCAATGAACCTTATCCTTTGAGCTTGTGTTCTTTCCCCATTGTTGACCTTCTTCGAGCTTGCTAACTCTCAATCCCTCCATGGATTCTTGCTAGTTTTTAAGGGAAAAGAGAGAGGAGATCTAGATCCACATTTCCACCAATCACTTTCTCCTCTATGTGAGGGGAACCCCTTGGATCTAGATCTTGGAGTTCTTCATGTTCTCTTCTTCGTTCTTCCTCTCATTTTCCTCCCTAGCATTTGTTGCTTCGG
Source organism: Triticum urartu (assembly GCF_003073215.2). Classification (NCBI taxonomy): domain Eukaryota; kingdom Viridiplantae; phylum Streptophyta; class Magnoliopsida; order Poales; family Poaceae; genus Triticum; species Triticum urartu. The sequence continues at coordinate 564,203,997 of NC_053024.1, forward strand.
TGGGATTTGGGAGAGAAGGACTTGGGCACTCCGCGTGCCCTTGCCATTGCATTTGGTGCATCGGTTTGAGTTCTCCACGGTGATACGTGGAAGTTACAAGTTGAGAAGCTTATTACTCTTGGGTGCTTGGTGCCCTTGAGCTTGTTCCTCTTGGGTGCTTGGACGCCTGAGGGAGTCCTGGATTAGGGGGTCTCCAGACAGCCAGACTATATCCTTTGGCCGGACTGTTGGACTATGAAGATACAAGATTGAATACTTCGTCCCGTGTCCGTATGGGACTCTACTTGGCGTGGAAGGCAAGCTAGGCAATACGGATATGTATATCTCCTCCTTTGTAACCAACCTTGTGTAACCCTAGCCCCCTCCGGTGTCTATATAAACCGGAGGGTTTTAGTCCATAGGGCAACATACAATCATACCATAGGCTAGCTTCTAGGGTTTAGCCTCTCTGATATCGTGGTAGATCAATTCTTGTAGTACTCATATCATCAAGAACAATCAAGCAGAACGTAGGGTATTACCTCCATCAATAGGGCCCGAACCTAGGTAAACATCGTGTCCCCTGCCTCCTGTTACCATCCGTCTTAGACACACAGTTCGGGACCCCTACCCGAGATCCGCTGGTTTTGACACCGACATTGGTGCTTTCATTGAGAGTTCCACTGTGTCGTCACCATAAGGCTTGATGGCTCCTTCGATCATTGCTAGCGATGCGGTCCAGGGTGAGGCTTTCCTCCCCAGACAGATCTTCATATTCGGCGGCTTTGCACTGCGGGCCAATTCGCTTGGCCATATGGAGCAGATTGAGAGCTACGCCCCTGGCCATCAGGTCAGATTTGGAAACTTGAACTACACGGCCGACATCCGCGGAGACTTGATCTTCGACGGATTCGGGCCCATGTCGGACGCGCCGTACAGTCTTGACGAGCATGACGTAACTCTGCCGTCGGATAGTGTTCGGGAGATCGCATCCGCAGATACTCCGTCTATCAATCCGGAGCAAGTCGCGCCATCGGAGAGCGGAGGGATGGACCCCGCCATGGAGTCCGCACTCTCAGTGGCGATAAAGCCGGATACTGACTTCACCCCTTACGAGAGCCATGTCGCCGAACCACTGGATTTGTCTCCGGCCACGGACTCCGAGCCGCTCATATCTGTGCCCATCGAGTCCGACTAGGCGCCGATCATGGAGTTCACCTCCACGGACATCTTTCAGCACTCACCCTTCGGGGATGTGCTAAATTCATTAAGGTCTCTCTCCCTGTCAGGAGAACCTTGGCCGAACTATGTCCGGCTAGAATGGGATGCGGACGACGAAGAAATTCGCTGCCCACCCACCACCCACTTAGTAGCCACTGTCGACGACTTAACCGACATGCTCGACTTTGGCTCCGAAGACTTCGGCGGTATGGACGACGAAGCCGGAGACGAACAGGATCCACCGCCCTCAGGGCACTGGACCGCCACCTCATCATATGATATATACATGGTGGACACCCTCAAATAAGCCAATGGCGACAAGACAGCGGAGGACGACCCCTCCAAGAAGCAACCCAAGCGCCGACGTCGGCGGCGCCGCTCTAAGTCCCGCCATAGCAAGAGCAGTGATACCGGCATAGGAGATAATAACACTCTGGATAGCGCTGAAGACAACAAAAATCCCCTCCATCACGGTGCAGGGCTAGAGGACGAACAAGCTAGCCCTCCAGAGCAGGCAGCAGATGGAGAACCGGAGGAGGACAATTACATGCCTCTCTCCGAAGACGAGGCGATCCTCGGCGACGACGAGTTTATCGTGCCTGAGGACCCCGTCGAGCAAGAGTGCTTCAAGCGCCGGCTTATGGCCACGGCAAGTAGCCTAAAGAAGAAACAACAACAGCTTCAAGCTGATCAAGACTTACTAGCAGACAGATGGACCGAAGTCCTTGCAGCCAAGGAGCATGAACTCGAGCGCCCATCCAAGAGTTACCCAAAACGCAGGTTGCTACCTCACCTCGAGGAGGAAGCATTGAAACCTCATTCACCAGTGTACGATGCGGCTGACCGGCCACTACGTGGCCGAGCCAGAGAGGCGTTTCGGCCTAAAGTTCAGACCGCACCCCGTCGCCACTCAATCAAAGATACTAAGGCCTGGGGCAACACAGAGGACCTGCGAGACATCTTGGACAGTAAGGAAAAAATCGCAAGGTCAATATACGGGACACGAGCACGTGCGCCCACATGGGACGATGATCGTCGCATCGGATACACCAATAGTAAATCCGGCCGGGCCGAATACAGCAGACAAGACTCATACGAACTACGTCGGGATATAGCCCGGCATAGAGGCGTCGCACACCCCCTATGCTTCACTAATGAAGTTATGAATCATGAATTCCCAGAGGGTTTAAAACTCGTAAATATCGAATCATACGACGGCACAACAGATCCCGTTGTATGGATTGAGGATTTCCTCCTTCACATCCACATGGCTCGCGGTGATGATCTACATGCCATCAAGTACCTCCCACTAAAACTCAAAGGACCAGCTCGGCATTGGCTGAATAGATTGCCAGCAGATTCCGTTGGTAGTTGGGAGGATTTGGAAGATGCATTTCTTGACAACTTTCAGGGCACTTATGTGCGGCCACCGAATGCTGATGACTTGAGCCACATAACCCAGCAGCCAGGGGAATCGGCCAGACAATTCTGGACATGGTTCCTGACTAAGAAAAATCAAATTGTAGACTGTCCGAATGCAGAAGCCCTAGCGGCATTCAAGCATAACATCCGCGATGAGTGGCTCGCCCGCCACCTCGGCCAGGAGAAGCCAAGATCTATGGCAGCCCTCACAACAATCATGACCCGTTTTTGCACGGGCGAGGACAGCTGGCTGGCTCGCAGCAACAACACATCAAGGAATCCGGATACCTCGGATACCAAAGACGTTAACGGTAGGCAGCGTCATAATAGACCAAAGCGCCACAATAACGACGATAACACCGAAGATACGACAGTCAATGCCGGATTCAGAGGCTCTAGATCCGGTCAGCGGAAAAAGCCATTTAAAAGAAATACTCCGGCTCCGTCCAGTCTGGATCGCATACTGGATCGCTCGTGTCAAATCCACGGCACCCCTGACAAGCCAGCCAATCACACCAACAGAGAATGCCGGGTGTTCAAGCAGGCCGGCAAGTTAAATGCCGAAAACAAGGACAAGCGGCTGCATAGCGATGACGAGGAGGATCCCCGACCGCCAAACCCAGGAGGACAGAAGGGGTTTTCCCCACAAGTGAAGACAATGAACATGATATATGCAACCCACATTTCCAAGAGGGAGCCGAAGCGTGCACTAAGGGATGTCTATGCGATGGAGCCCGTCGCCCCGAAGTTCAACCCATGGTCTGCTTGTCCGATCACCTTCGATCGCATGGACCACCCCACTAGCATCCGTCATGGCAGATCCGCCGCATTGGTCCTAGACCCCATCATTGACGGATTTCACCTCACTCTAGTCCTTATGGACGGCGGCAGCAACCTGAACCTGCTTTATCAGGATACAGTGCGAAAAATGGGTATCGATCCTTCAAGGATCAAACCCAGCAAAACCACCTTTAAAGGCGTCATCCCATGTGTAGAGGCCCATTGCACAGGCTCAATCACACTGGAAGTGGTCTTTGGATCATCGGATAACTTTCGAAGCGAAGAGTTAATCTTCGACATCGTCCCATTTCGCAGTGGCTATCATGCACTGCTCGGACGGACATCATTTGCAAAATTCAATGCAGTGCCGCATTATGCATACCTCAAGCTCAAGATGCCAAGACCCCGCGGGGTCATAACAGTAAATGGAAACACAGAACGCTCGCTCCGTACGGAAGAGCACACTGCGGCCCTTGCAGCAGAGGCACAAAGCATCCTGTTCAGGCAGACCACTCATTCGGTGTTACAGCCCCCGGACACCTTCAAATGAGTCCGGAACAATCTGCAACAGGATCGCCTGGCGCGATCAGCGCTCGCCTAGCAATCCAGCCCCCGTCCCAGTCCCAGTGCAGCGACGAAATTCGTGCCGCGTGTACATAACTATGCATTGGAAATACCATGGACATAGGCGGGGGCACAATCAGGACACGCCCCGCATTGTGGCTTAACCACACCAGGGGTTGTATACACTACAAAAAAAGACACATCTGTGACATTTTGGGCCGAACAATTTTTTTTCTGTCATACATATGACACTTCTATGATGATAATTGTGACAAAACCCGGTATCATCATAGATGTGGTGGGCTCCTACTTCTATGACAAAAAATCATGACAGAAAATGGGATTTTCGTCCTGGGCGGGCCGGAGACGCAGCTGCATGACAATCTTTGGGCCGTCCATGACGGAAAAAACCGTGGTAGAAGCAAGGGGGAGGAAAATTTCGGGGAGTTCCCGGTTACGGTGGGAGGTCGGGGGCCGAGCGATGCGCGTTTCTCTCATACACGTACGCGCGTGTGTGCGAGGCGTTGGCTCTAACTGAACCCGAGCGAGGCGTTGGGCTCTAACTGAACCCGAGCGATTGCACTGCAGGCTACGCGTTACTGAACCCGATCGATCGATCGATGGCTGTTAACTCAACCCGATCGAGCGATTCCTTCGCTACTGCTGCTAACTGAAGCCGATCGATGGGATGAACAGTGAGCGTTGCGGGGGGTTTGGATGAACAGTGAGCGGTGGCGTTGCCTCTGGATGAACATGACCCCGTGGTGTGGTGGAGGGCTGGATAAACAGTAGACAGTGGAGGGGTGCCCGTGGAGGGGTGGATGAACAGGACCCCGTGGTGTGGAGGGCTGGATGAACAGTAGACGGTGGAGGGGTGGTTGAACAGGACCCCGTATTGTGGAGGGCTGGATGAACAATAGACGGTGGAGGGGTGGTTGAACAGGACCCCGTGGTGTGGAGGGCTGGATGAACAGTAGACGGTGGAGGGGTGGTTGAACAGTAGCCGGTGGAGTAGCGCGCGGTGGAGGCTGGATGAACACGAGCCCGTGGAGGCTAGATGACTAGGAGCCCGTGGAGGCTGGAGGAGGTCGACGGTGGAGATAAACAGTATCCCGTGGAGTCCCGTTTTGTGGTACGCCACACCCCTCCCGATGAACAGGACCCCCGTTTCGACCGTAGTGCTCCAACACAAGTCCGTTTCGTCCGTTTTGCGGTACGCCACACCCCTCCCGATCAACAAGACCCCCGTTTCGATCGTAGGAGGTCCGTTTCCTCCGTTTTGCGGTACGCCAGACCCCTCCCGATGAACAGGATCCCGTTTCGAACGTGGCCGGCCGAACACAAGGCCGTTTCCTCCGTTCTGCGGTACGCCAGGCCTCGTTTCCATCGCCTGTTCTGTCCAAGCTCTCCCGATGAACACGACGCATTCCGTTGCCTCCCCATGAACACGACGCATTTCGTTGCCTCCCCATGAACACGACGACGATGCTGTTTCTCCGTTCTGACCCAGCCATGTACACGAGCCCTGGCCGTACGTATGCGCGGGTAGGCGTTCGAGACCCCGCCCATATGTACACACACGTGGCCGTATTTTCTTTCTTGCACCCTGGCCGCTGTACGTAAGTGTAAATGCTACGTGCGCGCCTCTACTACGACACATGCGCGCCTCTACATCGACCAGTATGTACGTACACGTTCGCGACCAGAATGACAACGCTACGTATGCTTCGACCAGGTGGGTCCCGACTGTCAGGCACTTCCTTGCCTGTGAAGATGTAGCTGGTCGGTCCCAGTAGTCAGGGGGCGAATCATTTTTTTACCCGGACGCACTTCCTTGCGTGCGAATATGTAGCTGGTGGGTCCCAACAGTCAGAGGGAAACGTTTTTTTCGCAAAATACAGTGGCCCGTCCGGTGGGTCCCAGCTGTTAGGTGGAGGAATCATTATTTTCCGCGTAATAAGGAGGCACTTACTTGCTGTGGCCATGGACCCAGCTGTCAGCCTCTCCATGTACAGTCCACGTCCGATGGAAGTCGTTCCTTGACCATGTTGACCACGCCGCGCCGAGAGCACCAGGGCGGTGGACGACGGCGAGGCCTAGAAAGGGGACGACATGGAGGCAGGGAAGACTCGGCAGTTGTTTCCCACACGGAGGGGAGTACGACTATACGAAGGTTTACTAGTTCGTCTGCCGTCGCCGGAGAATAACAGCAGGTGTGAGTGAGTAGAGGGATGGCTAGGCCAGCGATGAGAGTACGGTCGGGCGGTGAGGCCTGCGCGGCAGCACAGCCGGCCGCGAGGAGGAGGGAGCAGGCAGTCCCGCCGGCGCTTGTTTGAGCGGCTGGAGCAGGAAGAGCAGAGATTGAAGAAGCACGGCGGCCATTGGATGGACATCCAACAGTCAATACTTGTGCGTCAACATTTTTTTAGGAAAGCCTCAAATCTGTGGAAAACAGCATACAATCCACCAGCCATTATTTCTAATAATTTACGGCCCATTTGCTAATTCTTAAGGTTTTTTTGGAGCCCATATTCTTTTTGTTAGCATTACAGCCTATATTGTGGCAACGGTTAAAAAATTATACGAAATTTTGCATATTTCGGTGCGGTCTGAACTGTTTTTAATCCCAAAATTTCGACTCACATTCGAACTGATTTTAAAAATAAATGTATATCAATATAAAATCCAACAAATTCTCCACGCATAAAAATTAATGTAATTTAAAATCTTGAAATGAAAAAAAAGATATTTGAAACTAATTACCGGTTTGATGTGTTTTAAAAATATACAACCCATTTCTCATTACTGATGGGCCATTTTCTTGGCCAGCCAAATGAAATCTCTCCTCGTCTTGAAAGATTTCCATCCCAACAGGCCTGACAAAGCGACTTACTTGGCAAATCACAAAAAACTGGGCTGTGGCCGTGGACCTAGCTGTCAGCCTCTCCACGTACAGTACTCTTCCGATGGAAGTCGTTCCTTGACCATGTTGACCACGCCGCACGGAGAGCACCACGGCGGTGGACGACGGCGAGGCCTAGGAAGGGGACGACGCGGCAGTGGAAGCCCGCGCGGAGAGGACTACGAGGGTTCACTGGTTCGGCTGCGGTGTGAGGCTGCCGTCGCCGCAGGGCCTGGCCAGCGGTGGGAATAGTAGGGGGCGGTGAGGCCTCTAGGGCAGCACAGCCGGCCACGGGAGGCAGGAGCATGCGGCACGACCGGCACTGCTTTGGGCGGCTGGAGCAAGAAGACCAGAGGTTGAAGAAGCACTACGACCGTTGGATGGATATCGTACGGTCACTGGAGCTAGAATCGTTCATATTGACTAAGTTGACAAAGCTCTTCGTCCCCGTCAACTTAGTAGGCCCACAAGTTAGCCTCCCAGCAAGGTGGGTCCCAGCTAGCCAGGGGAGTATTCATTTTTTTGTGCATAATAAGGAGGCACTTCCGGTGGGTCCGAGCTGACAGCGGGGGAACGTTTTTTTTCGTGAAATACGGTGGCCCGTCCGGTGGGTCCCAGCTGTCAGGGAGAAACGATTTTTTTCGCAAAATACTGGTGGCCCGTCTGGTGGGTCCCCGCTGTCAGGTGGAGGAATAATTATTTTCCGTGTAATAAGGAGGCACTTCCTTGCGGCCGCCGTGGACCCAGCTGTCAGCCTCTCCACGTACAGTACTCTTCCGATGGAAGTCGGTCGTTGACCACGTTGACCACGCCGCGCCGAGAGCACCAGGGCGGTGGACGACGGCGAGGACTAGGAAGGGGACGACTCGGAGCCGGGGAAGATGCAGCAGTGCATGCCCACGCGAAGAGGAGTACGAGGGTTCACTGGTTCGGCTACTGTGTGAGGCTGCTATCGCCTTAGAATAACAGGGGGTGTGGGTGAGTAGAGGGATGTCCTGGCCAGCGGTGGGAGTAGTAGGGGGCGGTGAGGCCTCCGCGGCATCACAGCCGGCCACGGGAGGCAGGAGCACGCGGCACAACCGGCGCTGGTTTGGGCGGCTGGAGCAAGAAGACCAGAGGTTGAAGAAGCACTATGGCCGTTGGATGAACATCGTACGGTAACATGAGCTAGAATCGTTCATATTGACTAAGTTGACAAAGCCCTCCGTCCCCGTCAACTTGGTAGGCCCACAAGTCAGCCTCCCACTATGCTGGGTTCCAGCTGGCAGGGGGAATATTTATTTTTTTGTGCGTAATAAGGAGGCACTTCCTTGCGTGCAAAGATAGCTGGTGGGTCCGACATGTCAGCGGGGGGCACTTTATTTCGCGAAATACAGAGGTCCTTCCAGTGGGTCCCAGATGTCAGGTGGAGGAATCATTATTTTGCACGTAATAAGGAGGCATTTCCTTGTGTGTGGCCGTGGACCCAGCTGTCAGCCTCTCCACGCACAGTCTACTTCCGATGGTGTCGTTCGTTGACCACGCCGCGCCGAGCACATCCAAGGTGGTGGACGACGGCGAGGCCCCGGACATCAACAAGCTGGAGATGGGAAGACACGGGAGTAGAGTCGTAGACAGAGAGGTGTACGAGGGTTAACTGGTTCTAGTGCGGTGTGGGTTGACAGTCGGTGGAGAAGGACAGGAGGTGTGGAGGGGTGGAGGGATGGCCTGACCAACGGTGGAGTAGCGCTTCATAGCGAAGCGTGCTAAGCAGAGCTGCTAGCAGCAGGAGGCGGGAGGTGGTCCTGGCGGCGCTGGAGGAAGAAGACGAGAGATTGAAGCTGGATGCCAGTCGTTGGATGTAAATCCAACGGCTAACATGTCAGAATCATTTGTTGACTAAATTGACAACGACTTGCATTGGCTTCGACCTATTGGCCCACATTTCAGCCTCCAAAAATGTGGCACGTATTCAACCCATTTTTCAGAATTTACAGTCTTTTTTTTGCGCGGTAGAATTTATAGTCAATGATCTTTTTTTTGAATTACAACCATTAGCTGGGCTGGGTGAACAAATAATGTAGCATCCATGCGGCCCGTTTATTTTATTTCCTAAAAAATTACAGCCCATTTGCACTTTCTCGAAATACACGATTTTGCTGGGCTGATTCTAATTATAATGTTGGGTTGGGCCAGCAATGTTATCAAAAAATAAAAAGGGGTTGAGCATTTTGTTATAAATATATTTAAATAATAAGTGATATTATTACATTCGTCCTTAAATCTTACCAAGCTTTTGTACACAATCACTAGGATTTTTGTGCCAAAACAATCCAGGATTTTATTTGTTAAGAAATTATTTTTATAAGTTAATAAGATGTGGGATATTGTTTTCTTACATATGTAAGTATCTGTTAAATATATGATGACAATAAAAATAATATATAAAATAATTATTTTTTTAGAAAAACAGGGAGCATCTCCCCGGTTCCATTGCTGAGAACGAAACCACAACATATTCTGATATAGTAGCTCAAAGAGCAGTTCGAAAGCAAAGGTAGAAAAGCTACAAACTAAGGGGGGTGGATGAACAAGTTCTCTGAGTAACACAAATCACCCGAGCGGTGCCAAAGGCAGAGCGGATAGAGCAGTCAAATGACACAAAGAGGATCTAGCGAAGCCTTCATGGTCTTCAGCCGAGGGGCCGTGTCAGCCTGCGGCGACCAGTAAGAAAGCGGAGACACCGGGCTGGAAGGCGTAGCATGGTGGATGTCCCTCTTTTTCGGCGCCAGGTGCCCATCATCTTCATCAAAGATCTTGAGACGAGCCCACGGGTCCAGCCCCAGAGCAGGTCGAGCCTTGTTCAGCCACAAGTGATCGCCAACGGTTTCTGGAGGGATCTTGTTAGGGTTTCCACGAAGCTCATCAACTTGTCCTTGTCCGATCCGGAGGAGAGAATCGCCCAGTTCCTCACCATGTTCCTGATCAACCTCAAGACCCGCCGAATGGAAATCCAGGAGGTGTTACTGAAAATCATAACATTTCTATATTTCCAGAGGCACCAAAGGATAGCTGAGCTAAAAGTGTTTAAAACTGAGCACTTTTTGGTAGCAATCCAGAATTTGACAACAGATTCAAAGGATGAGCCAATCTGACTAGAGAAATATTCCTCAATGTGGGCACAGAGATGTTTAGCAACTATACATTCAAAAAATAGGTGAGAACAAGACTCTTGTTCCAAGCAGTAAACACAATCAAGGGGTTTGATGATGTGTCTCTTCCTAAGGTTATCCCTAGTCATCAATTTGTTTTTGGAGAGAAGCCAGAGAAATACATGAATTTTAGGGGGAACTCTCAATTTCCAGACAGCAGGGATAAACACGGGTTGAACCCCTCTAAAGTTGATAACATGATAGAGGGAGCTGGAGGAATACTTCCCCTTATTGTCCAGCTGCCAAATCAGGGCATCCGGCTCAGCAGTAAAGGTAATGCTTTTGGCAATTTCCTCCAACTGGAACCATTGTTCCATGAGACTATCACTAAAGTTCCTTCTAAAAGAGAGTTTTAGGCATTGACCGTCCCAAACTTCATTGACACTTTTGTTAAGCTCATTGCGGACAGAGTAAATAGGCCAAAATTGGACTGCTAGGGGGGATGTGCCAAACCAAGTATCTTCCCAGAACCTGGTTCTGCTCCCATCCCCTATGTTCCATCTGTAGCCAAATTTCACAGCATGCATAATAGATTTTAATCCTTTCCAGAATCTAGAGGTCTTAGGGTTGGAGGAAGGGACAAAAATATTAGGTTTATTTCCTAGGTATTTATGGGCAATAAGAAGCTTCCAGGGTTTCAGGTCTTCCTCATAGAATCTTTTAATCCAAGACCCTAGAAGACAGATGTTAATTTCTTGGAGGTTAGGTATGCCTAGGCCTCCAAAATCTTTTTTCATAGAGACTAGGGCCCAATTAGCAAGGTCTAGCTTCCTATTTCCCTCAAAATCATTCCACAAGCAATGAGACATCTGAGAATTGATGAGGTTCACCGCCCATTTAGGGAACTTGAAGAAGGAGAGGAGATACACTGGAATGCTAGCCAAACAAGCTTGTATGAGGATCAATCTACCTCTGTAAGAAAGAAGTTTGCCCCTCCACCCAGCAATCCTTTTAATGATTTTATCCAGAAGGGGTTGGATATCCTCTCTCCTCAGTTTATCATAGTGGAGAGGGATACCTAGGTACTTAATGGGGAAGTTACCTTTATTACAGACTAGAATAGAGAGGAAGTCAACTAACTCCTGATCATCCATGTTGATAGGGATGAGTTCACTTTTAGAGTAGTTGATTCTCATGCCTAAGACTTGTTCAAACCAGGTTAGAACAATTTTCAGATTGTTAGCATGTGTGGAGTCATTGTCTAAGAAAAGGATGGTATCATCTGCATATTGAAGGCAGATGATGCCACCAGGGCAGACCTCAGGACAGAGCCCTGCAATTAGACTATGATCAGTAGCTTTGCTCAACATTTTAGTAAGAACGTCCACTACTAAATTAAACAAAAACGGGGAGATGGGGTCACCTTTCCTAAGGCCTTTACCAGCAAGGAAAAAATCACTTTCACAGTTATTTAACTTGACCCCAACAGAACCCTCATGAGTAAGTTGCTAGATCCAACTCTCCTTTATGAAAGGCTTTGAAAAGATCTAAGAGATCATTTTTCACCAAGTCCCAAAAATGCTGGTAAAACAAGAAGGGAATCCCATCAGGACCAGGAGCCCCATCAGGATAAGAGCTAAAAATGGCTTCCTTCACCTGTCTCTGAAAAAGGGGCTTCTAGCAGCTCATTTTTAGCAGGAGAGACTTTTTCAGAAGCAGAGAAAAAATTGTTTTGTAGAGATAACCCAGAAGGGTTTTCTTTCTTAAACAGGTCTTTGTAGAAGTCATTAGCCACTTTCAGCATCTCATCTACCTCAGTAACAGGGCCATTAGGGCCATCAAGGGAGTGAATGAGGGTTTTCCTCCTCCTCTAGTTAGCTACTGCATGGAAGTAAGCAGTATTTCTATCACCCTCCTTAATGTTCCTATCTCTAGACCTTTGTTTGGCTTTGATTTCTTCTTGAAGCCAAATTTTCTTGAGCTCTCCATGGACAAAGTTTAATCTATTAGTCTCAGCCTCAGAGAGGTCAGTGGTTTCTGCCTTAATATCTAGAGAATCAAACTCAAGGAGGAGAAGCCTTTTGTATCTTCTAAGATTAGCTTCCTCATTGGAGTTCCACCATTTGGTAGTTCTTCTAAATCTCCTGATTTTGATCTACCAATTTTCTAGGGGCAGCTGCTCCCAGTAGGCTCATTCCAGATTTTCTAGCTCAGTAAAATCTTCTCTAAGCAACCACCACTTTTCAAATTTAAAACTATTGCTCTTTGGAGTTTGGTTAAGACCAGAGTCCCAGAGCAAAGGAGTGTGGTCACTACCATATCTGGGCAGAGCTCTACAACTAGAAAGGGGAAAGAAACTATCCAATTCTGTGTCATAGAAAATTCTGTCAATGGTGGACATAATCCTGGAGCAGCACTTCCAACATATCTAGCAGAACTGTGGGTTTTCCTTCTCACAGGGAAATCCTCAACTTTATGGGTAACCATTTTGCAGATAAAACAACTCTTGGGCTTGACACATTTATCCAAATGATGCCCTAGTTCCCCACAGTTGTAGCAGATCACCTCAGAGTATGCCATAAGGCCCGAAGCAGGGGCAGGAGCAGTTTTTTGGATGTCCTATCTCTTCTTTTGCTGATTCTTGCCTTGAGATTTCCCACTAATCTGAGAGTCAGAACCACCAGCAGATTGATCTTGGGAAATTACAGGAGCCTGCCCAGATTGTGCCCCCATTTGGGGCGGAGGTGGGCCGTACCATTGCCCAACCGGCGCTCCCCCTAATTGTGATAGGGGAAATTCATCGGAGTTCCTGGTTCCTTCTCATCCTCCAGCCAGATGTTGTCTCTCAGGAAGTAGAAATAACCATCAGACAGCTCAATTGAAGCAGATTGCAAGCCTAATTTCAATCTTCTGCAGGTTTGGGGGAGAGGTAAGGTAGGGGATCCACCTGCTCCGGCTCCGGTGGCATGCTGGTGGGTAGGAGTCCAGTCAAGCATTCCCATCTCGCAGCACGGCGTGGATCTCCTAAATTCACTTCTCCTTTCGCCCATCGAACGAACGCAATCGGCGGCTCACTGGGGTGGGGCATCCTGTGCTTCTCTGAGAAATCTCCTTCGAAGTAGATCCGCAGGGCTAGATTCAGCGACTCCCAATCCACATGATCCTTGCACATCCGAGCATACCTGCGCGAGTGAGAGAACGGATTCGGTCCCTCCTCGGCTTCCTCCCTCGCAACTTCCTCCTCTGCTTCCCTCCATTCGCGCGTGCACTGGGTCCAGGAGAGAGCGTCGTCGCGGATCCGCATCGCCCGCTCCCTCCATCTCCTCCCTCAAGTCTCCCGCAGCACCGCCGGCGCGACGGAGTCGAGCGGCTGGAGCATCCGCGGGAAGGCTTTGTAGACATGTGGGAGATGCATCTTGTACATCTGCCTGTCTTCCAGCCATTCCCCCGTGGATATGGCCGGCGACTCCATGGGGCGCACGAGCGGACTTGCTGAGGGGGGCAGGCGCGCCCGGAGTCAGGAGGCGGGGGGTGGCGGCGAGATCTATGGCGGCAGCGAGGGTGGAGGTAGTGGCGGGGGCGGTGGCGAGGGTGGAGGTGGTGCCGAGGGCGAAGGGGATCGCGAGAGCGGTCATCTATTTGCCAATTATTATGTGAACTAAACAGTTAACATATAAAATAATTTAAATATATATAATATAGTTAGAAGGGAAACATAAGTTAGACCTGGCGTTCCTATTCTTATATAGAAAAATAGAACAGACCTCTGCGTTTTCTTCAAAAAAATACATAAATTGGGCTGCCAAAAATAAAACCTCGGATGGGAGGTCCATAGGCCGGTCGATACATGACGGCCCTAAGAAAATACAAACAGGCCTATGGACCTCCCATCCGAGGACGTGGGCTGCGCATGTTAAAAATGAAAGCCTAGACGGGGCAGCCCAAAACCATGTCCAACACTTGCCAAAACTTCGTCCCTCGTTTTCTCTGTGTTTCGCACACTCGACATTGTGTGGGCATTTTGACTGTGCATCATATGAAGATGTGCTATGCATGAATGTTGATCAACATGATGTTAACTGGCTGGTAGTTTCATTTTCGACCATGAATAAAACTTCCAACATGATGTTAACCCTGTTTGAAAAGGCCGTGTTAATATAAATGCTCTGCCTCTGAAAGTTGCAGTTTCTTATCTGAAACTGAACTTGCAGTTTCTTATCTGAAACTGAAACTTGCAGTTTCTTCTCTGAGAATCACATTGTCTGCACTTTTATACTCCTATGAAACCAAATTATTTTAAGTGCTAAAAATAGATATCTAGAATTCATAAAATACTTCATATGCTCAATACTGCAAATCTGAAATTCAAGAGACATTCATATCTGAAAGTACTCTCAAAATACACAACACAAAACACAATTCACAACCTGCAAATACTGACAACCCTAAGCTCCTCCTGACAATTCACAACCTGCCCGACTATTGGGCTGGGGGGCAGCCCCCTCCTATTCTTCGGCGGTAGACAGCCGCCCCGTGAGGCGATGTGAACGGCGAGGGAGACGATGGCGGGGAAGCGTCGTCGGGCCAACTGCTTTTCTCCTCTTGCAGTTGGGTTCGGTCGACGGAGACTCCACCGGCTTGCTCTGGCAGGACACCCTCACAAACGGCACCCTGTAGATGCTCGATCCTTCAATCTCTGGTGGATGCTCCATCTGGGATCGATACTCCCACCACCGCTCCCTCGCGATCGGATTCGGTGAATCTGTTTGCTCCATGGCCCAGAGGAGCAGCTCTATGTACTCCGGTGCGACTCCCTCCGGGAGTATCGCCGCCTTTTCGCTCTGTTGTAGATATTTGGCCATGGATGTCACCGTCGCCGCTAGTTGGTCCTTGTTGTCAAACCAAGACTGTATCTCCAACATCCTAGCTAGCTTCACAGGGTCGCCGTCTGCGATCCTCATGTATCGGTTGTACTCCTCCATCGATCTACTTCTCCACAGCACCTTCACTCGCCGGCGGTGGTTTTTGAATGGAAGAGGAGAGGAGTAGCGCTGGTTTTGGATTAGAACGAGAGAGGAGCGACGCTAGTTTTGGACTGGAACAGGAGAGGAGGGGCGGTGGTTTTGAAATGGAAGAGGAGAGGAGTGGCGCTACATTTAGATTGGAACAGGAGAGGAGCGGCGGTGGTTTAAGAGGAGAAGAGCGGAAGAGCGGCGCTGGTCTTGGAAGTATTTTTTTGTTGTTTCACGTATTTTGGGTCAAAGTTTGACCATGTACTGTATTTGACAAGAAAAATGTGAATGCATGTCACCAAAAATTGTATCATTTGGTTCGTATCTGAATGTACTTTCAAATTATACCCCGTCCATTTTTGTATACAAGGCCACAAACTCATATTACAGGTACCAAGGTAAAAATCAATGCTATGTTTAAGTCAATGTTGCAAGCTAGCTTGTCACCTTGATTGTCGTGTTAATTAATGTGGTTTTTCTCTCCCAAGCACAACAAGCCAACCCTCTTACTCCTCATTGGTTGGTTAATGTTGGGAATGCAAGCTAACCTTCTCACTCCCGCATGCACACAAGGGATATTAATGTCCTCGGGTGCTAGTACGAGGCAAACGCCATTAATTTTGCCTCGATTAATGTTAGTGGCCTTGTATAGTTGCAAATTGTAATTTTGATAGTGGCCTTGTATACAACGTATAACATATATTTTATGTGCGAAAATCATGGTCAATTATGACCCAGAATAAAAGGGAGACTAGTTAATGTGGGGTCGCTTTCTTAATTGAAGGGTAAATTGATTTTGATTTTGATCCAGTCAGAGCGCGCCGGCCCTCTTGTCCAATCCTAAATCGCTGCCGCACGCCTCCTCTCCTCTCCATCATCTCCATTCCAAAACCACCGTCTCGCCTCCCCCTCTTCTCTATTGCAAGACCACCGTCTCTCCTCCGTTTTCTAGACGCTTTGCTCCATGGCGTGGGCGCAATCCATGGATACAAAATTAGTATACTGTATACTATTTAAAAGTCGAGGGCGGGGCTTTTCCTGCGCGGTAGGCGGCGGGGCAGTTCCGCCTAGTTGGTTCGACAAAGACGCGAGAAGACGAGGGAGTAGGCTGCTGCAAACGTAGGGCTATGTGATTTGACAGTGAGTTACTGCTGGATAGGTGGGGCCCCGTGATTTGACTTGCCATTATCATTTTAACTACGACGCTACGACCGGCGTGAGTCTTCCAGATTCCTGACCACCTCCATACAGGTGCCTCTCCCAATGCTCCACCATGTAGTAGAGGCTGGCTCTTGCATGAGAGCCCACTTCTCCACTTTTTCCTTGCCTCTCTTTCCTCCACATATGCAAAAATTCCATGTAAAGCGCACTATTGTACTTACTTTTACTTGCTCCTACAGGTGCTTATGCTTGCCACATAAGCATAAAGTCTGATGTGGCAAGTTAATCAAGAAGAGAGAGACTAGTTTGGTGACCCAAGGAAGAAACGGTGCTAAGCGTGTGTACCTAGGTGAAAAGACAATTTTGAGTCTATAGCTAATTAAATGAAGCAAACTTAGCAACACCATTTCATTGGAAGAGGTCACTCCTTGGCAAATGAAATAAATACACGCGCTTAGCACTGTTTCTTCCTTGAGTACGAAGAAAGAGATAGAGAGGAGTAAAAAATACACTTATAGCCAACCTTGTTGTAGTATGAGTGACTAAGTGATGACTATGTATGACATGCCAACATCAGATAGCCTAACGCACCGTGTTAAATCTCCAAGGGCGCGACCGCGCGAGCGATGCGACGATCATGGTAGGCGCGACCATGATACGGGCTGCTGGCAGCCCTTGGATCTGAGATCAAACGGTCGCATGCTAAGTTGCTGAAAATTTGCAGAATAACCCTCCATGATAGGATATTCACCCATAGGTCTAGAATCATGCCATGCAACCATTCGATCTCAGATCCAAGGGCTCTCGGAAGCCCGTATCATGGGAGAATGGAAAGCCACTACCCTGCCGTTCGCACGCTAGCAATTCTCTCCTACTCGTCCCCGCACGTCCTTCAATACTATGGTGGTTCGCTCCTAGTCGTCCCGTCCATTCACATTACGGCGGTTCCACTAATCCTAACCCTCCTCCCAAATCCATGGCGTCCCAAATCTCCACGATCGGCGGTGAGTACAAGGTTAGAACCATCACCGGCGATGAGTTCGACGTCATCTACACCCGTTCTTCCGCGACGGTGAAAGGATGCCTTTCTCGCTTCAGACGCATGTTCGAAGACTCAGATGATGAGTGGGTCGGTGGGCTAGATGTTGAGTACACCACAGTCCTGGGACGAGAGAAGGATCTAAAGGACGAAGAGAGGAAGAAGCCCGCCGTGATCCAGGTTTGCATGCATGACTTATGCTTGGTCTACCACATATGCCATGCCGACGTTGAGTGCCAGGATTTTAAGGAATTCCTCGAGAGCAACCTAGTCAAATTCGTTACTGTAGACTTTGGTAACGACAAAGAAGTCCTGCATCGGATAGGCCTCATTGTAGGCAACACCTTCGACCTCCAGAAGAATCGGCTGGTGTCCTCTTGTCAGCCTTCAATGCTGACCCTGGCAGGAGCCATGGTTCATCCTTCGTACGGTAAACTAGAGAAACCTCATTACACATTTCATCGTCATGCATGGCAGCGGAATTTACTAGATATAGATAACATCCACTATGCTGCAATGGATGGCTACCTTTGCTTCAATATCTACAAGGGTTGGATGAAGAGCAACAGCCAAGTGTGCGGTTCAAGCAAAGAAGTATTGGCCAAGAGGAAGAGGGACAAGGACGAAGTCGAGGACATGGACGAGGACTCTGAGTAAGGTGGCAGTGTCGTTGCTCATGGTGGTTCTAATGCAGTGTCTACCGGAATAGTTGCAAAGTTTAATTTCAAGTGTGCTTAATTTAATTTGAGGGGTGTGTTGTGCTGAGCCCCCAGCAGAACTATGTTATGTTTCTTCTCGTTACTTTAACTCTTCAGTACGTACATACTAGTATTTCTTACATTTCATCTTTTAGTTGGTATAGTACTACCACTTGTTTCTTCACATTATATACGTACAATATATATGGCCAACATCATATAGCCAGCAGTTTAGTTGTCAAAGAATTTCAGGGTGCTTAGTTTTGTCAAAGAATTCCAGGATGCTTAGAGGGTGCTTGGATCCAAGGGACTTATTTTAGTCTGAATAAAAATAGTCTCTTTAAGAGGCTAAAGTTCGAAGCACCCCTCACTAAGGAGGGGCTAAAACTAGTCTTGCGACTAAATTTTTTTAGTCAGGGGTACCCCTACTAAAATGTGGATTAGTCCTCTCTCTACTCATTTAACTCCTCTCCTTTAACACAGGCGAGTTCTGGATTGGAGGGTTTGGAGGATAATAAATGCTCATTAACTTGATTTTAGCCTTTTTAGTATTTGGATCCAAGCATGGGTGAGGCTAGCATGTTTTAGTTCCACTACTTTTAGTCATGGGACTAAAACGTATCTAAGCACCTTCTTAGTTTTATTTGAGGGGTGGGTTGTGCTGGACACCATTATTGTGACTAGCCTTTTTAATAGTACTATATGCATAATTTTGTGACGAGGGCTCTCTATATGTACCACCTTTTTTAATTTCAAGTTTTGCTCCATGGCGCAATCCATCGATACTACTACCGCTGTACAAAAGTATACATGTTTTAAAAGGCTAGAGGGCGGGGCAGTCTAGCTTGGTCGGTTTCACGAGAGGCGAGGGCCTTTGTGATTTGACGGCTCATTACTGCTGGAAGGCGGGGCCTTGTGATTTGACTGCTCGTATAAATGCGCCGACGACCTGATCGAGAAGGAGCAAAGAACCGTGCGGTATACTCAAGTTTTCCACTAGAGTAGTACTGCGACAGAGGAGCACGAAACACGGCAGCCCAGTGCCATATGGCGATAAAAATGATCTAATTTGCTAGTCATCTCATTGTTAGCATTGTTCTATTCATTCCCTAAAAAAACATTGTTCTATTCATGCCTCATAGAGAACGTGACACGTACGGCGAAACACCCGAAGCAAAAGATGAAACATAGGAGCAAAAGAAGAAGGAAGATTATCACCCCAAATGATCTAATTCGCCGCGGAGTCGTAACTGCTTCTTCATCGCCTCCACGACCTCCACCTCCTTGAGCGTCTCCTCCACCATCTTCATCATTGTGTCCATGACGCGGCATTTCTCGACGCGAGCCTTCATCATCTGTTCCACGGCCATATTACGTACCTTGACAGCAGTTGGGTGCTCGATGTGGAGCTTCGCCAACTCTTCCTTCTGTTCCATGGCGAGGGCCTACAACATCTTCATCGAGGAACTACTATTCTCATGCAGCTTCTTCCAGCCGGCGTTCTTCTCCTTCAACAGGTCGATCTCGTGGCAGAGCTTCGCATTGTCCTCCCGAAGTCGCAGGATTTCATCGGTCACCTTCTTCTCCGAGGCAATGCTCTTCTTCAGCAGCATCACCAAGCCGGCGGTCAACTCCCCCTGCTGATTGAGCTCAACGGGCATGTCGTCGACGCTCTCCTTCAGCAACTCCATCAAGCCTTGGATGAACTCCTTCTGCTTATTAAGCTGATCGGGCATGCCGTCGAGGGATAACGACTCCAGCTCCGCCGGCTCGGCATGTTCGCCTCCGTGGCTAGGGCGCTCCTGGGAGCCATCGCCTGTCCGTGAGAGATCTTTCGAGGTCTCTGCATGGCGGCGAGCCCTCTCTTTTTTCCGCAGCCTTGGTTGCCGCTCCCTTGTTACGAGTAGTTCTTGACCTAGAGCCCTGCTCACCGGCCATGGCAACGACGGATGAAGAAGAAGCACTTATGAGGAGGAAAGGTAGAGTGATTTTCGGTTAGGTAGTTCCCCTTTTTATAACCTAAGTACTAGCACTAGTACTAATACCTGCATAGTGGGAACATGTTCAGGTTTGGTACGTACTACTAGTAGGTGTGAGCAGGCTTTCGAATGTGATGGGAACAAGGTAAAGATTAATTGATGGTTTTAGTTTCGAGGCCCAAAACGGCTCCCGATGAGTTTAGTGGAACATAAATTTCAAGTACTACATTGCTCAAATGCGTAAATATTATGTTACAGTCAAAAATTGGCACAAAATACGAAGGAGACCAATGGAAGTACTACTAGCAACCCACGATTTAACTACTCGCATGCGCGCAGTGGAGTAATAATGTCTTTCTTCCGCCCTCACGTCCACTCAATTTGCATGCGCTGTATTAATTGACCATCAATGAAGTGAACGACTTTACACGCGTCAAATTATCACATGGGGTGGATCTTGGTACAAAATTGCGTCCGCCCGTGTACCCGTGTGTGCGTGCGAGGAATGAGTGCATGCATGGCATGCGTGCACATCTTCGCTTCGTGCATGTACCGCCAGTATGGCTCAGGGAGGACGAGTACATTCTTCTGGAACCAGCAGCACGTCACTGTGATCAATCCATGCAAGGAGGTCGCGACAACGCCTACACATGTGCCTTGTGGCTTCATGAACTGTAAGAGAGACACTGTGTAGCGTGCCATTGGTATTCTAATTTACGTGTTTTGCACATACTCGAAGTACTAGTAAGGTACATGTGCATTGCACGCATCAGATTTTGCAACCAAATTATGAATAAATACCACACTATAGCATGTAAGCTCTGAGTCATATATGCCTGATGTAGCCCTTTGTTTAATTCTTATAGTTCATCTCATTCAAAATCAATTAGTTTTTATAAAAAAGCTAAGAACGCGGGAATAGGAAAAACATGGGATTATAGTGGAATGTCGTCTTGAATCCTATAGGATTGTACGAGTGTTTGATTGTGCATAAAAAACATAGAATTCTTTCAAAGAGGTTTGAGTGGATGGGATGTTTCCTATGAAATCTAGTGCAAATGAATCATATGAAAAAATTCCTATGGTTTACAATCCTACGAATCAAACAACCAAGATAGGAAAAATTCCTAATGATTAGAATCCTCCAAAATTCCTTTGAGAATCCTTTGAATCAAAGAAGCCCTTAATCTATTTTATGATTCATGGAATTGTGCGTTGTAAAGCATAAAGTAAAAACAAATAATGGCAATTCAACTAGAAAAAAGTTTGGGCAGTTATGATACGGAAGATTCTAGAACAAAAGAGAACCACTGTTGTTTTGAGGTTTGTGCATTATGCTTAAGTTCAACCATGGAGTCTGCTAGATTGTACATGTGGCAAAATTCGGTGGGGGGATAGAAGATGGTGCGAGGGGCCGAGTGGAGGGAGACTATGAAGGAATGCACAAGTGCGAGATCGATATTTAGAGAGAGGGGGCGAACACGTGCGTTGATGCGCGCAGTGGCGGAGCCATGAAAAATAAATGAGCTAGGGGGCCAAGCATTGCTAATCCTTTACGAGGAGGGTCAATTCATGAACTTAAACCATTTTTAGCAGCAATTGTCTAATGATCACATTCATATTAGCCTTGATATATAGTGATGTTAGGGAGAGGGGGCAGGGCCCTTACTGCCCCCTGTCTTCGCCATTGTGCACGCGTCTGAGAGATGAAGCGGAAGGCATGGATGATGAGAGGGGGACGTTGGATACATAATTAATGTGGGTGTATTAGCTATATATGTTAATCCTATATAGAGAGGCATAGATTGATCGATGTGGACGTGGGAAAGAGGGTGAGACCTCACTGGATATATCGATTGATCGGTTTGTATGGAAAACTATGAAAGACCTAGATATATACACACATACATAGAGGAACATTGATCGTTGCGCATGCATGCGTGAGAGATAAAGAATGCCCGATATGATGGAGAAGGGGATGTGTGTTGGTGTGTGCCTTCATGGGAGACCGACCTAAAGAAAAAGATTTCATGCGTGCGATGAATAATGCCGACTGGTAGTGTGTGTGCATGCATGCACGAGATAAAGTTAGTGGTACAATTATAAAGAGAAGACTATTGTGTGGGTGTAAAAGAATGCTGAATAGGTGAGGTCACAATCAATGTAAAGTTGAATTCAAATATTTGAATAAGAGATCCCGATGTTTGAAACCCATGCATGCATGAATATAACGGAGATCTGCGCGGTGTGGTTTGGAAACGAGCATGTTGTAATGTATACACATTGAACAAGGTCAGACTGATTTGAATTTGAGATACCGATGGAAGACATCATTTGGCCACGTCGCATCCGTGCATGGACACACTATTCTAATTGGAGATGATGGGCGGATTTTGCATCACATATCTATATATATACCCCTATATATATTATATTTTATATTTTTTTTATTGTGTGCGGGTAACTTTAACTTTGAAAGATGGTCGTTGGATGAGGCGAATCCGAGGGTCCAAAGTTGGCAAATTTGAGCACTATTGGCCGTTGGATATCATGTAGATTCCACCAGATTTCGCCACATGTATAATCTAGAAGACTCCATGGTTGAACTTAAGCATAATGTACAAACATCAAAACACAAGCACTTCTTATTTGTTCTAGAATCTTCCGTATCAGAATTGCCCAAATGTTTTTCTACATGATTTGCCATTATTTGTTTTTTACTTTATGTCTTGCGACGCACAATTCCATGAATCTTAAAATAGATTAGCTTTCTTATAAAAACTAGATGATTTTGAATGAAATGAACTATAAGAATTAAACGAACATCTACATCATGCATATATGACTCAAAGCTTGCATGCTATAATGTGGTATTTATTCATAATTTGGTTGCCAAATCTCATGCGTGCAATGCACGTGTACCTTACTCTAGTCTTAATGGTGTTTGTGTGTGTGTTGTGCGTGTTGAGGTGCAAATTGTCTTTTTTTGGGTACACGTTAAGCCTGTTCTTCCGAAATTTCAAGCCGCGCCTTGTTATCCGGAAAATTCAAGCTAGCGTCTCTGTCTATCGTGCTGCGAAACTCCCGCCTCTTCAACCCGTGCCTGTTAGCCCGAAATATTTAAGATATATCTTTGTCTCGTTGTGCTCCGACAACTCCCTCCATCTCAACCCGCGCCTTGCTATTCCGAAATTACAACGCACGCGAAAACTCCCACCTCCTGTGAAATCCCGACACGCGAAATGCCCGTGGTACCCCTGAACCGAAAGAACCACCTCAAATCGGTGGGGGTACTTTCGTAACTTACCCCACATTTCGGACAAGCGCGTCTCTAAGCCATGGTTCCCCACTGCCATCCCATCCACCCACCCATTCGTACACCGAGGCCGCGAAAACCCGCGACGAAACCCCACAACCTGCTGCGTCTACCACCCAGCCGGAGCCTCTTCCCCAACGACATCGTCCACAGCAACACCTCGACGTCCCTCATCCACCGTACCGGATGAGGATCCGTCGTCGATCTCATCGTCCCGCCGGTTCAGCCACCCCGTCCTCCACCTCCAAGGAGCTGCTCCAATGTTCCCCTCGTCTATCGCGCCACCTCCATTCCCACACCGCCGTCTTCACCTGCACCACCAAAAGAGCATCATCATCACCGTTTCCTCGGATGAAGCTGCGGCCTAATCGGTGCCACCAAAGAGGTTGTACACTAATCGCCACATTTTCTCTTGATTCGATCTCACGGTGCTGCCGGCGCTCGGTCCCGAGCCGACACGGCACGGCTCCATCCACGGCGGCGTAGTCGGCCACTTCCTCCACGGTGTCGCTCCCTCGGCGGCGACGTCCACATCAGTAGGACCTGCTGCTGCTTTAGCTCTCGCTCGCGCTGCTGCTCTGCTCTTGCTCTCGGTCCCCTGCCTGGTCTGCTCTTGCTATTGCTCTTGCTCGCGCTGCTGCTCTCGCTCTTGCTCTTGCTTGCGATGTTGTTCCGATTTAGCTACACTTCACTCCGATGCCGCCGGGGTGAAGGAAGAACTAGCCGCAGCGGGGAGGGGGGCTTGCTGGAGAGGTACCCCACTATCTATCTTAGGGGTTCAGATGGGGGCGGTGGTCGCCGGCGGGGTGGCGGGGCGGTGGCGTGGGGATCGCCGGAGAAAAAGCTCGGCTGGGGGAGGGCTAGAGGGATGGCTGGGGCGGCGGCGAACCGGCGGTGGGGAGTGTTTTCGGGGCAGGCGGGGCGGCGCACCACCGGCCGTGGGCGGCGGGGGGCTGCTGTTTGGCCAGCTCAGGGGGGTGGAGGTTGAAGATGAACCGCAGGCCCTTGATTTCGTATCCAACGGCTACAAAATCAACTGACCAGAGATGTAAAAGTCAGTCGACCGACGTGTAGCCTCACCTTGCTAGTGCATTCAGTTTCGACAGCAAAATTGAGTTTCGACAGCAAAATTCAGTTTCGACAGTTAAGTTCAGTTTCGATAGTTAAGTTTAGTTTCGACAGTTAAATTCAGTTTCGACAGTTAAGTTCAGAGATGAGCGGCTGATGTATTTTACATCTAGCACTTTGTGGTTATGTATTTTACGTCATGTATTGGAGATGCTATTAGAATTCCACTCAGGTTAACGTTGTTTGTTGTCTCTCTTGTCCTGCTTCAGCCTCGGCGTCGTACAACTCACCGGAGCTGCTCCAACAACGAAACCCTCCATCACAGCGGAGCAGTACCTCGGGCTCCATCTCCAGACGCCTAAGATCTTCTTCCCCTCCTTCGACAGCCAAGTCCGCCGGTGAATCCTCACCGGCCAACCCAATCACGCTGAGATCGACATGGCTTCGCCAAAGAGGTTGTACACTTGTTGCATCTCTTTTTTACTCTACATGTTATATATATATATATTGTCCACTGAGCACTCGTAGTAACGGGAAATACGATTATTTTATCCTACTATATGACAAGCAGTGAGGTACCAGGCAACTTAGCTATCCATGATGGACTCTCTTGAACGCCATCATTATTTATCTCTGCGCGTTTGAGCTGTGCATTTGTCGATGGGCCTGGGAGTTGAGCTAGTATGGCAGTGGCCTGGGTCCAAAGTAATAGAAGTAGCACAAAAACATTTTTTTAGTGTAGGATTTTCCTTGCTCAAGCCTGCCTACTAGAATCGCCAGTGCTTGAAAGGAAAAGTGAATGAAAAACATCGGAATTGGAAAGTTTCCTATGGTACTACTTTTCATGAATTTGGTGCAAAGGAAAACTGTAGGATTTGTTCCTTTAGTGTCTCCTTGAAAGAAAAACCGTAGGAATTCTAATTTCCACTTCTCCTCCTTTTCATATTCCTATTCATCAAGCACAAGACTAAGAGATAGTAGAATAATAGCACTATAACCGTACATTTTCTTGTGGTTTGACTTAATCTCACCATGCTTTTTTGCATCCTGTGATCTTCCAATTGTTGTGAATCAAACACCCAGATTGGCAGAAATCCTGTGTTTTTAAATTCTTTGTTTTGCACATGCATTCCTATCCTATTCATGCCTATTTCCTATTCCTGCATTGTTAGAATCCTCAAATTCAAACAAGCCCTTACTCAATTACTTCTGTTACAGATATGTGTCAAAGAAAACCTTGTGTGGTTTGTCCTACTCCTGCGGTGCTGTGTTCCACCCCAGCTCAGCTGCTCCAACGACGGAAGGGTTCACCACCGCAGGGATCCGCTCTCCAGACTGTCTTTCGCCGCCTCAGATCTTCTTCCCCGCCGCTGGCAGCCACGGCAACTGCATTACCATCATCAACTGAGCAAATGACCTTGAGGACTACACGGGTCCGCAAGAGAGGTCGCACTCTTCCGTGTCTGCTTACGTTATGCGTCGCTTAATATGATGACATGCTACATTATCGTCGTGTTCACCTATTAGACTCTGAGTCAGGTCCAAACTAATGCTGAAACTTGAGTTTTTAAATGGTTGTGGGGTACATATTGGGGCAGCAATCAGTACTATCTGTCTACTATCTGGTTAATCTCCGGTGTCTACTATGAGTTTCATGTTGGGTGCAAACAAACATTAAAGGAGCCATTATCTATATTTTTAACTAAAGCTATTATCTGCCTGCTATCATTGGTTTTGGGTCTATCCACAGTTTGCTACCATCACTCTGGATTTGTGCATGCACTCCTTACATAATCTCACTATGTTTTATTCCTATGCATGCCAGTTATTGTACACAATGGAACTGATCATGTAGAGCAAAAGAGACGAGCCTTGTGTGGCAATAAAATTTCATGCAGACCTCGTTCCATGGTGGGCGCAAAGGCAGCCCCCCTCCACCCATTTAGGATCGTAATCAAGAGGAAGATAACTGTTATGAGGGGGATTCAGAAGGAGAAGACCACTCCTATTTACCCCATGAGGTCTTCGCTCTAACTTGGCATGCTGATGTTGGTAATATCATGCATATGGTGCCTTGCATTGCTTACTATATACATTAAAGATGTCATCTGCTTAGTTTAGACATGCTTTGTGTCAATGCCATCTGTTTAGTTTCTTTATCGTATATGTGAATCATGCAATTCCATCTTGTCTAGCCAGGCATCATATATGTGAATTTTGCAATGCCACCCTGGTTAGCCAGTCATCTTATATGTGAATTATATCATGCCATCATTTTTTTATTACATGTTAAATTTGTCAACAATTTTAGTACATTCAATTACTCTTCCTGTGCATCAGCCATTTGGCACGGTCATGGAAAAATCTAGAGTGGAAACAAGGTCTTCAGAGCAGACAATGCTATCTGACGAAGCGCGTGTCTTGCTGGTTACCGATAGCTCCTCAGAGGAGGATTCAGAGACAGATGACCAGTCATATCCCCCCAGGTGCATGCCCTAACTTGGTAGGGTTATGTTGCTCATATCATGCGTATGGTACCTTGCATTGCTATGTCATTTGCTTAGTTTAGACATGCTTTGTGTGAATGCCACCTGTTTAGTGTCTAATTACCATATATGTGAATTATGCAATGCCATCTTGTTGCAAGACATTATATATGTGAATTATGCAATGTTATCTTGTTGCAAGGCATTATGTATGTGAATTATGCAATGCCATGTTGTTTAGGCAAGCGTCATATATGTGAATTATATCATGCCGTCCTTTTTTTGTATTTCTCATTGCTTTTGTCGACAATGTTTGTATATTCAACTGCTCTTCCTGTGCATCAGCCATTTGAATTGGTGATGGAGAAATCTGGAGTGAAAACAAGGTCTTCAGAGCAGACAATGCTACCTGCTGAAGCAGATATCTTGCTGGTTACAGATAGCTCTTCAGAGGAGGATTCAGAGGCAGATGACCAGTCCTATTATCCCCCTGAGGTGTATGCTCAAACTTGGCAGGGTTATATTACTCATATAATGCATATGTTGTATTGCAATGCTTAGTTTTTACATCATATACACAATATTGAATGCCATCTCCTTAGTTGACACATCATATATGCGATTGCCCTCTGCTCACTTCCTTAGTATATAAATCATATATTTGAATTATGTCATGCCATGATGTTTACATAGACAGCATGTGTCTGAATTATGGCATGCCAACCCATTTTCTAAAGACATAATATAGTTATATCATCTCATCCCGTTTACATAGTCATCATATTTAAATTATGTCATTCTATCCGTGAATTATATCATGCCATCATGTTTCCATCGACGGCATGTTTGTGATTTATGGCATGCCAACCACTTTAATAGACACATCGTATAGTTATATCATGTCATCCTGTTTACATAGTCATCATATTTTGAAGTATGTCATTCTATCCTGTTTAGTTAGCCATCATACATGTGAAATTGTGTCATGCTATCCTATTTAATTAGCCATCATATATGTGAAATTATGTCCTGCTATTCTGTTTGCTTAGACAACATAAATGTGAATTATTTCATGCCCTGTTTTCTTCCCTACTATCCATTGCACCTGTCTATCTTACAATGTCTATACATTCAATTACTTTTCTTGTTTATCAGCCATTTCAATTGGAGGGAGTGATGGCAGTATCTGTGGGAGTAAAAACACGACCTTCAGAAAAGATCATGCTACCTGTCGATGCAGATAGAACCACGGTTGTACTTTCCCAAGAACCAGCCCCACCACACATAACCCACACTCATGCAGATTGTACCCCTACCCAGTTGGACAGAGAACCAGCTACACCCCTTCTAACCCCAACCCCAGTAGATAGACACCCAGTTCCCATTGACACATCACTGTCTCCACCACAGAGCACCCAAACACGAGCAGTTAGTAAGGCAACTGCAGTGCCCAAATCACGAGGACCACCACTCCGAACCCGAAGTCAACGCTTAAAGCAGAAGAAGAATTGTTCTCAGGTCAGGTTCCGTAGCTATGGTTCATACTACTTTGCTCTTGCATAACTGTATTTACTGATACCAACTAATTTCAAATTTGAAGGATGCAATTGAAACTCCAATGGCGCAACAGGTATGTTTTAAACCTGTTTCTTCAACGTGTTTGGCTATTTGCTGTTGTAACTTGCTCTATGTTGATTTCAGTTTCAATTGAATAAACAGTTATGTTCTCATGCCATGCACATTACAAGTGTTGTTATTGCTGTGTAGTTTCCCACACTTATATTCTGTCTATGCTGCTTTGTCTTAAATAGATATGATTCGAACTGTATCTATCTTGATTTGGCAACATAAACTAGAATGATATAGACCATACAGTGACCATACTACATAGATATATGTTTGTTTCATGCTGTTATCCTGTCCACCCTACTACTGAACTGGTTTACCAAAATGAGTTTCATATACTACATTGTAAACCTGATATGTGTTTGTTTGTTTCTCTTTTAGAACGCGGATAAAATATTGGAGAAGAGTACCCTGTTATACAATGGTAAAGGAAGTAATGCAGATAAGGTTCAAGATAGTGAGACATCCATGTTGGTCTCCAAGAAAGCTGATAAAAACTATATTGAAGACACCGAGACAACCCCAATGTCCTGTCTTGATGTAGTGTTCGAATTACTGGCTACCACTGCTGGCACCAGCTCTTCGAACTCATTGCCTGAATCAGTTCGGCTTCTTGAGTCTCAACTTCAAGTTGAAAGACACCGATCAGATGTTATGCGACAGGAAGTCAAAGGACTGAGGAAGTCCCTGCAGAATTCAGATGCATACTTTCTGGTGCAACAGCAAGCGCTGGAGGACTTAAGCGCCAAACAAGAGAAACTTAATAAGCTTGCTAAGCATCTTTCCAGCATTATGGGTACCCAGGATATTGTTCCTTGAGCTCTTTTGAAGTGGTTTCAGTTCTAGACTTGTGTTGCTGTGGCGTTTATATGCTGCTGTGTTCCCTATATTTGCACTGGTGGTCAACTTTGATGCCCAGTGGATGTAATATGTGTAATAGCCGTGATAGCCTAGTGTAAGTTGCTTGCTTATTTATTTCCTTGTTGTCTTGTTTATTTGTTTGCTTGTAATCAGTGCAGTTCTTTTTCTGCGGTTTGCTAGTGGCTGCAATAACCTATTTTTTAAAACTAGGCCACAATAACCATGGGCTAATATTTACTGTAGTGACACTGGGCTTCCTACGGGCCATAGAAACAGTGGGCCTTCTATGGGCCATATAAACAGTGGGCCTTCTATGGGCCGTAGAAACAATGGGCCTTTTATGGGCCGTAGAAACAATGGGCCTTCTACGGGCTGTATCATCAATGGGCCTTCTACGGGCCGTATCATCAATGGGCCTTATACGGGCCGTATGATCGATTGGCCAAACATGGGCCAAACAGACCGCATTCTGGCCGTAAATGGGCTAGAGTTGGAATCGTCCGTTCATGGGCCGACCATAACGGGCCATCGTTAATAGGCCGTATTTGATGACGCTATGAAAATGGCCCAACGTATTAACGGGCCACAAACGGGCCGACTGTAACCACAGGCTAAATTTGGCCCACAAGCAGAAAATGACAGTAACGGGCCGTAAGTAAACGAATGCTGGAAATGAGCCCAAGAATAAATGGGCTCTGAGAAGGCCGAAAGATAACATGGGCTAGAGACGGCCCAACAGAATAACGGGCCGTTAATGGGTATAAAGTGATACACTGTTCATTACGGGCCAGTTTAACCACGGGCCGTTAATGGGTGTAAAGTGATACACTGTTCATTACGGGACAGTTTCACCACGGGCCATTAATAGGCCAAGAGTTACATAGGGCCTCATATGGGCCGAAAGACGTCATGGGCCATACATGGGCCAGAAGTGAAAACGGGCTGGAATCATATTGGATGGCCCAGATGACGCTACTGGGCCTAATTCGAATAGGGCGTAACGGGCCTTGGGTTAGCGGGCTGTAAATGGGCTATATGCGAACACGCGCCTTCTGTCCAATGAGTGGATGACATCTGTCCCGACGATGAGCCGACATGTGTTTCCTCCAGCCAATGATGATTTTACACATGGAAAATCCCCATTGGTCAGGGCTGTTAACGGGTTATCGGATCCAAAACCCGACCCGATAGCTTAACGGCGTTCCGTTACGGTGGATGCCACGTGTCGGTCACCCTTGACGAAAGCACTTCTGTGACGCGCGATTTATCGTCATGGAAGTGGACACTTCCGTGATGATAATTTTGGTAATGTCATGGAACACTTCTACGACAGCACAGGTATGACTATCTTGATTCTGTCATAAATTTGTCATGGATGTACATGCATGACAAAAAAAGTGACCTACTGTGACAAACACGTATCATCACGGAAGTGTATTTTTTTGTAGTGATACCTTTGACATTCCTTTTCTCTTTCAGGGCCTAACTCTTCGGAAGCCCTTTCCGGCAGTTCGATTTCCGGACACATTCCGGAAGCAACAACCAAGGTGGCAAGAAGCTAAGATGAACACGCGAACCGCCAGGTGGTCTCTAGTAATACTTGATATACCCGCTTTTCACTATTTATGCGTAGCTTGCCTTTGGATAGGACATTTCGAATTGTCCTACTTTATGCTTATTGCACTACTTGTACCAGTACGCTTTGACGTATTATTCAAATAACAATGCATATTATTAATCTGTCATTGCATTATTTAAGTTTTTATCTTTCTCTTATATGTCCATTTACGACATTCCGCACCTGCACGCTCGGGTATGGTCAGTACGCTAGGGGCTCTCGTTTACCCCATAATACGGCGCAAGAAGTCCGAACACTTTCGACAGTGCGGCACCCCGAACTTATAGCATTATATGCATCAGCTCCGAATCATGTCTTGGGTCAAATGTTGGGTTGCCCGGCTCCCATGCTTTGGTACCTTACGTTCCGCTATATCGGCTAAGGTAGCGATGGGAGAACTACTGCGATTGTATCCCGGTTCTTCCGGACGAGCACCTCAGTAGAGAAAGCCAAAAACTGACTGTCATGATAAGGCGAGAGACTGGTCGCTGTTCGAGAGGTCTCAAGTCCTTAAAGACTTTTTCTGCTTCGGGCGAGGAGTCAGCCTTTTCCGGCTTAGGCGTGTATAGCGCCCCAAATTCGGCCCTCCGAATACCAGGGGCTTCACCAAAAATTTAAAATCATAGACTTCTATGGCTAAGTGAGAGTAATAAAGCATTATAGTCCGATTGCCTGGTTCGTTACGCTGAACACCTCTCTTGAAGGACCCAAAATTGGGGTAAAGAGTGTTCAGGTTTACCCCGAACACCACAGTACTAGTTACATGGGGGTAGAAGCCGACGACTGGCCAACTCTCAGATTTTATAAACGGCCGCACAGAAGGTAATATTTTAAATTAAGAAAGCGTCGCATGGCGCAAAAGAACTGGTTTCATATTACAGGATCACATGGGCATGTTCATTCAAAAATTACATCCTTGGCACACTCATCTGCCACTAAGCGGGAACCCTTCAGGACGCTCTCATAGTAATTCTCAGGGCAGCGATGCTCCTTGCCCTCCGGCGGCCCCTCCTTCACAAGCTTCACGGCGTCCAGCTTCACCCAGTGCACCTTTGCCCGGGCAAAAGCCCTGCGTGCACCTTCGATGCAGATGGACCACTTGATGGCTTCAAGCCGTGGGCAGGCTTCCACCAGCCGCCTCACCAGACCAAAGTAGCTGCCGGACAGGGGCTCGCCAGGCCACATCCGGACTATAAGGCCCCTCATGGCCTATTCGGCCACCTTGTGAAGTTCGACCAACTGCTTCAGCTGGTCTCTCAAGGACACGGGGTGTTTGGTCCCAGTATACTGAGACCGGAACAACTTCTCCGTTGAGCTCCCCTCCTCAGCCCGGTAAAACTCCGCGGCATCCAGCACACTGCGGGGAAGATCTGCAAACGCTCCCGGAGAGCTCCGAACTCGGGTAAGAAAAAGGAAAGTCTCCTTCACATGCTTGCTTTGCATATTGAATGCCTTACCCGCTGCTATCTTCTTCACCTCATCAATCTCCTGGAGGGTCTTGTGGGCTTCGGCCTTGGCGCTCCAGACGCTTTCAAGCACCTGCGTGAGCTTGGACTCTCGCGTCTTGGAGTCAAGCTCCAAGGACTCGTGCTTTTTGGCAAGTGCCTTGAGCTCTTGCTGCACCTCGCCCACTCGGGCTTCTTGTTTCTCCCGTTCAATGCGTTCTTTGGCCGCTTTGTCTTCGGCCTCAGACAACGCCTTCCTCAGGGTCTCCACCTCGATCGTGGCCCCTGACAAATTCATGATGATCCTATTACTTCACACCAAACTTCTTTTTTAACTATATAAACTGGGGTATATCTTACCTTTTCTCTCTTCGAGCTGCCCCTTGGTAAGGCCGAGCTCGTCCTCGGACCGCTTCAGGGCCTGCTTCCGCGCAGAGACCTCCGCAGTACGTGCGGCAACGGCCAGCAGGGAAGCCTGCACATAGACATAGACATACTCTAATTAGACTCCTGAGTTATCATTTGATACTCTATTTGGCTTTTCTTCGCGAACACCGAACAGAGCATCAGGGGCTACTATCTATGCAGTAATATTTTCTTATATTTTGAATGCTTACCTCAAAGCCTGTTAGGAGGCTGGCACAAGCTTCGGTCAGTCCTTTTTTGGCGGACTGGACCTTCTTGACCACCACACTCATGATAGTGCGGTGCTCTTCATCGATGGAAGCGCTGCGAAGCGCTTCCAGCAAGTTGTCCGGTGCCTCCGGTTGGACAGAGGACATCGGCACGGATGGTTGGCCCCCTGAAAGTGCTAGTGATCGACTAGAGGGGGGGTGAATAGGCGATTTTTATGAAAGTCTTGAAAACATGGAAGTTTCAAAGACAAACGATAGAAACAAACCTATTACCATGCAACGGAAGGTAGACTACACTAGGCAAGCCATAGTCAAGTATTCAATGAAGTGAAGGCACAAAGACTAATAACAGCTAGGCAGTATAGATCAGGACGGAAGATAGTATGAAGCCAATCAGAACAAGCAGTCAGACAGTGAAGACAAAGGGATAATGCAAACAGGCAATGACTTTAGAAGGACCAACTGCAAATAAAGAGATGTGAAGGATAGAACCAGTGGCTCGTTGAAGACAATGATTTGTTGGACCAGTTCCAGTTGCTGTGACAACTGTACGTCTGGTTAGGGAGGCTGAGATTCAATTCAGAAGACCGCGTCTTCACCTTATTCCCCTTGAGCTAAGGACACCCAGTCCTAGCCCAATCACTCTGGTAAGTCTTCAAGGTAGACTTCCAAACCTTCACAGACTTTGTTCACCGGCGATGCACAGTAACTCTTGGATGCTCAGAACGCGACGCCTAACCGGCTGGAGGATTCACAGTCCTCAAGTGTAATAAGTCTTCAGATCACACAGACAAGAAGACTTAAGTGATGCCTAACACTCTTTAGCTCTGGGTGTTTAGGGCTTTGTCCTCGCAAGTATTTCTCTCTCAAAGGCTTCGTGGTGGGTTGCTCTCAAACGACAAAAGCCGTGCAGTAACTCTGAGCAGCCAACCAATTTATGGTGTAGAGGGTGGGCTATTTATAGCCACTAGGCAACCTGACCTGATTTGTCCGAAATGACCCTGGGTCACTAAGGAACTAACACGTGTTCCAACGGTCAGATTTCAAACACACACGACAACTTTACTTGGGCTAGAAGCAAAGCTGACTTATCCAACTCTGGATAAGATTTGCTCTCATTGTCTTCGCTCGAAGACATAGGATTTTGGTTCAGCATCACTTCAGTCATTCTGACTGGTTCACTTGGACCCCACTTAACAGTATGGTGGTTCCTATGACTCAACAAAGAAGAAAAAGAATGACGAAACAACTAAGTCTTCGCGCTCCATAGTCTTCACGCGATGTCTTCTCTTGTCATAGTCTTCAATGTGAATGTCTTCACATACCACCTTTGACTTCAATGTCTTCATACATTTTTAGGGGTCATCTCCGGTAGGAAACCGAATCAATGAGGGACTTCTACCTGTGTTATCATGCAATTCTCACAAACACATTAGTCCCTCAACCAGGTTTGTTGTCAATACTCTAAAACCAACTAGGGGTGGCACTAGATGCACTTACAATCTCCCTCTTTTTGGTGATTGATGACAAACTGGTTGAAGTTTTCAACGGGGATAAAAGTATGTGAAATTGTAAAGGATTTAAGTATTGTCTTCGTAAGTAGCAGAAAGGCTCCCTGTTGGGGATATTACTACTGGAGGTAAACCGGCCTTATGTAAAGGATTAGAAGCCCATGAAGATGCAAGGTTGATGGCGCTTCACGAAGGCCCAAGGCCCAAAGGTGGATTAAAGCCTGTAAATGTAAACCGACCTAGTCATGTAACTTGTGTTGTAAGATAGGAAGGATAGAGACCGAACCGGACACGTTTATGATCCGGCTCAGGGACTCTGTAGCCCGGCGGGCGTCAACCTATGTATATAAAGGGACGACCCGGCAGTGGTTTAGGGACAGACAACAACTCGAGAGCCAGACAAAGCGGATTCGCTCCCTGGCCTTCGAAACCCTAGCAATACCAATCACAACTAGACGTAGGCTTTTACCTTCCTTGAAGGGGCCGAACTAGTATAAAATCCCCGTGTCCCCCTTGTCCAGTTTAACCCCTTTAAGCTAACCCGTAGCGATGGCTCCACGACTAAGTCCTTTCACAAGGACATCTGCCGTGACAAACCCACGACAGTTGGCGCCCACAGTGGGGCTATCGCATGATGGTTTTGAGTTCTTGAAGGGCAGCTTTGATGGACTTAAGGGATACGTTGTGGGCCGGATGACGAAGAGTCATCGCAGCAAGCTCTACATCGACAATGCAGGATGGGGTCCCGAGGCCGATTCAATCGAGTACGGGTACTGGGTCCCCTTTGGTGGGATTCACATCTTCATCGGCAAGATCGGCGAACCGGCCCCTGAGATGGACATCTGCACCGACATCATCGAAACGGCTCGGCATGCAAGTTCTTCGCCGGTTCAGCCCGAGGCAAGGCATGTTTTCATAGGTATCATCCATGGATCGAGATACGAGGACGGGCCGGTGTCCGATGGAGAGACCGTGGTCTGTTCTGTGATGAGTCTTCTGGAGAGACCGAATTGCTTTATCAGTTGTAGGACGGCCGGATTGATGGAGGATCCGAGGGCAACAGTATTCCGGATTCCCCTGATCTGCCAAACCGGGCCGCCATCTTCATGGCCGGCACACAATCAGCGCCTCATTCATCGACCGCCACAGCAATACTCTCCGGTTCAACAACGGCTACACCGGAAGGGGCAGGAAGCTCTGCGCCGCCTCCATCCCAAGTCCTGTCTGATTTGTTCGACGCTTTGGCAACGTTGATAGCCGCAGAGGTGGATGCAGCAGCCAGGGATTAGCACAATGCAGAGATTGCAAAGGTGAAAGATCAGATAGCTTAGGCTAAAGCAGACCTGGCGACAGAGAATGCCGGGATGGCTACAGAACAGGCTGAATTGGAAGCACAAGCCTACCGGATTAGGCTGGATCAGAATGCTTCCAAGGAAGTCATGAGAAGAAGGTACTGATCGCGTCTCCCGTCGGTTTATGAGCCGCAAAATCTCTTCAACACACCAGGAGCAGGAGCTGGTAACCAACCCATATTAAACCGGGCGGAGGCACCGGGAACAGGAGCGCCGGTTCAACCACGCATGATGGGCCCGCCTCGCCAGAACAACATGGTGCCACAGTATGTACCAACACCTCCCAGGCATTATTCCAACCCGTTGAACAATATTGTGGCCGCCGCTTCATGCCTGGCAGCCCTCCCAACCGACGGCGAGTCACCAGTTGCGGTGGAAGCACGTCGGGCCAGGGATCTCCTTCAAACAACGCTAAATCAACAGCAGGCATATTCACACAGTCGTGAGAGGATTCATTCCACTCCCTGTCCAAGCTGGAGCTATAGCAGACACGTGGAGGACGAACCGGCTGTGTCCAGCAGTGCACGTCGCCGAAATTCACCGTGAGGAAACAACCCGGCAAAGGGAGGCGCTAATGCGCAGGATGTTGTGGACCATGGCCGCGCACGTCGGGAGGCCGAGTTGGTAGCTCAACACGGAGCACGACAACATACTCCGGTTCACCCTACAGCTTCAGTAGAGCCAGGTGTGGTGTTCAGTTCCTTAGGGGTGCCGTGTCTCACCCCCGCTTTGCGTAATGTGAGACTGCCCAAGGACTTCAAGGGACCTCGTAAGGTACCAAATTACACCGCCAACTTGCAACCAGAGGCGTGGGTGGAGAGCTATGAGATGGCAATGGAGATGTTAGATGTGGATGAGGCAGTGTGTGCTAAGTATTTCACCATGATGTTGGAAGGAACGGCTCGTATTTGGTTGAAGAGCTTGCCAACTAACTCTGTCGGATCATGGGCTGAATTGAAGCACCGGTTTATCTAGAACTTCAAAGATACTTGTAAGCAGCCAATGTCAATCGTGGATCTGGCCGCTTGTGTCCAAGAGGAAGGGGAGTCCACGACCCATTGGGTTAAACGGGTCTCAGTGATTTTGCACTCATCAGATCGTATCAATGCAGACACCGCAGTGTTAACATTAGAGGGCAATTGCCGTTTCCTACCACTCAAACAGAAATTAGGAAGGCTCAAACGTCACTGCAATGATATGTCAACGCACATGGCCGCTTTGGTTAAGTACACCGATTCAGATAATACCAAGGACCCGGATTCAGAGGAGGACAAACCGAGGAAAGGGAAAATGAACGGCAACGCCAAGGGCCAGCAGCATAATCCGGCAGGCCATGGGAACAGCGGTAAGCGCAAGGCTGACAACAGCTTGGACTTTGTTGCTAACACCAATGCTCAGGGGAATGGCCAGCGCCGTAAGGGCAAGCAACCCCAGAGGGGTGGAGGCTCATGCCCCAATTTGGAGCGCTTGCTAAATCAGCCCTGTCCAAAGCATGGATCAAAGGAGAAGCCAACATCGCATCTTTGGAAGGATTGTTATATCATGCGGGATTTCAAAAACTCCAATATGTTCCAGTATGATAACGGCCCGCCCGGCGGTTCAGGAGGTGGTTTCCACGGGCCGGTTTACGGAGGTGGTGGTTCCGGTTTAGGGTTTCAGGGCAACCAAACCAGACACATCAATCAAGGGCACCAAGGCAATAAGGAGGCTATAACCATCAGGGGAATCAGCAGCAACAGCAGCAGTCGGGTTACCAGAGCAATCCCAAGTAGCTAAATAGCGGGCAATATCATGTTTTCACTACTAGTTTGCGTAAGCGTGATCAGAAGCTTCACAAAAGGGCGGTAAACTCTGTTGAACCGGCAGTGCCTCAGTATCTACGCTGGTTTGAGCAACCCATTTTATGGAGTAGAGAGGATCACCCACCCCGGGTTGATAATCCGGGTCACTTGGCCCTGGTGGTAGCCCCGCAAGTTGGGGGTTACAAGTTTACTAAAGTGCTCATGGATGGGGGAAGCAGTATCAACATTCTATATTATGACACATTCCGCTGTATGGGGTTGACAGATAAGAATCTTAAACCGTCAAATACAGTCTTTCATGGGGTGGTGCCTGGTAAGTCTGCATATCCTGTTGGCAAGATAGCCTTAGAGGTAGCTTTTGGAGATGATTATGATTCAAGGTCAGAAACATTGATGTTTGAGGTGGTAAAGATCAAAAGTCCGTACCACGCCTTGTTTGGACGGCCGGCTTATGCTAAGTTCATGGTGAGGCCATGCTATGTTTATCTACAGCTTAAAATGCCAGGTCATAAGGGGACTATCACAGTACATGGAAGCAGAAAGATCGCTTTGGAATGTGAGGAAGGTGATGCGGCTTATGCTGAGTCGGTTTGTGCCACGGAAGAATTGAAATTTTATAAGGAGCAAGTTGATCCGGCAGATATGACCTCTTTGAAAAAGCCGACTACAGAACATGATCCGGCATTGAAGTTCAAATCGTCTACAGATACTAAGATGGTTGACTTTGTTCCTGGCGATTCATCCAAACAGTTCAGCATCAGCGCTAACCTGGATCCCAAATAGGAAAGCGCGCTCATTGAGTTCATCCGTGAGAATCGGGACATCTTTGCATGGAAACCTTCTGACATGCCAGGTGTACCGAGGGAACTCGCTGAGCACACACTCAACATTGATCCTAAGTTTAAACCGGTCCGGCAGTTTCTCCGCCGCTTCAATGAAGAAAGGCGTAAGGCTATCGGTGAAGAGGTAGCCCGTTTATTGGCCGCAGGGTTTATTGTAGAGGTCTTTCATCCAGAGTGGTTGGCTAATCCGGTGCTGGTTCTCAAGAAAAATGGCACTTGGCGTATGTGTGTGGATTACATAGATTTAAACAAGGCTTGCCCTACAGACCCCTTTGCTCTCCCTCGCATTGATCAGATAATTGATGCTACGGCAGGTTGTGACCGTTTGTGTTTTCTGGATGCGTATTCTGGTTATCATCAGATCAAGATGGAAGTTAAGGACCAGGAGAAGACAGCTTTCATAACTCCCTTTGGAGCCTTCTGCTATGTTTCCATGCCTTTTGGACTCAAGAGTGCCCAGGCAACTTACCAGCGATGTGTTCAGAATTGCCTTCATAAGCAAATTGGGCGCAATGTTCATGCATATGTGGATGACATTGTGGTAAAGTCCAGAAAGGAGGAGACATTGATAGATGATTTGAGAGAAACCTTTGACAATCTCCGGGTTTACAAGATGATGCTCAATCCGGAGAAGTGTGTCTTTGGTGTCCCGGCAGGCAAGCTCTTGGGTTTTCTGGTGTCAAATAGAGGCATTGAGGCTAATCCGGAAAAGATTGCAACAATTCAGATCTAGTGGCGCAACAGGTGTCTGGCACTTGGGATTCTAAGGACCCACTCATGGCTGCATATCGGCGAGAGGTGGACACAGTGGCTGGTCACTTTAAGGGTTATCAGGTGGACCATATAGACCGGCAGAAGAATGAAGCAGCGGACGCTTTAAGTCGTCTTGGTTCCCAGCGTAAACCGGTCCCGCCCAACGTCTTTCTTGATGTATTGCATAATCCGTCAGTCAAGGTGCCAACCGAAGAAGATTTGGATATTCCTGATCCGGAGGCTCAGTTGGTGGCAACTCTGCATGCCATAACGGATTGGAAAATCCCCTATCTGGCTTACATGAACCGGGGCGAGTTACCAGACGATGAAACGTTGGCCCGACA
This sequence comes from Triticum urartu, assembly GCF_003073215.2. Lineage (NCBI taxonomy): Eukaryota > Viridiplantae > Streptophyta > Magnoliopsida > Poales > Poaceae > Triticum > Triticum urartu. The sequence goes on from NC_053024.1 coordinate 564,243,544, forward strand.
GATAATCCGGCGTTCCAAGTCCATGACCATACTCAACGGGGAGTTACATCGCTACAGTGTTTCAGGAGCAATTCAGCGTTGTGTTTCTCCTCAAGAAGGTTGTGAGATTTTGCGAGAAATCCATGAAGGGGACTGCGGTCACCACGCCGGTTCAAAGTCTTTGGTGGCTAAAGCTTTTCGCCACGGTTTTTACTGGTTGACGGCGCATGCTGATGCAGAAGATTTAGTCAAGAGATGTGACGGGTGTCAAAAATTCGCCCGCCGTGCGCACATTCCGGCTCAAGAGTTGCGGATGATTCCAATTACCTGGCCGTTTGCGACTTGGGGGCTTGATATGGTTGGACCCTTCAAGCGATCCAAGGACAAAAAGACCCATCTATTAGTAGCAGTTGATAAATTCACCAAATGGGTGGAGGCAGAGCCAGTCAGCAAGTGTGATGCAGCCACGGCGGTTCAATTCATCAAAAAGGTGATATTCCGGTTTGGCTTTCCACACAACATTATAACTAATAATGGTACTAACCTGTCAAAAGGGGAGATGGAAGAATTTTGTCAACGTGAGCACATCCGGCTTGATCTAGCATCGGTGGCTCACCCCCAGTCTAATGGTCAAGTAGAGAGGGCAAATCAGGAAATTCTATGAGGTATCAAACCCAGGCTTATGGTTCCCTTAAAGCGGACGCCGGGTTGTTGGGTTGAGGAGCTACCTTCTGTGTTATGGAGCATCAACACCACACCCAATAGGTCTACGGGTTACACACCTTTCTTCATGGTCTATGGAGCGGAGGCAATTCTTCCTAGTGACATCCATCACGACTCGCCCCGTGTGACAGCTTATGTTGAAGCTGATAATGAGAAGGCACGTCAAGATTCTCTGGACCTGTTGGATGAAGGGCGTGATCTGGCCGCAGCACGATCGGTGATTTATCAAAAAGATCTCCGACGTTATCACAGCCGTCGGGTTAAAACCAGAACCTTTCAAGAAGGCGATTTGTTGCTCCGGCTCATCCAGGATCAGACTGATATGCACAAGTTATCCCCACCTTGGGAAGGACCCTTTGTGGTCAGCAAAAATCTGCACAACGGATCTTACTACCTCATTGATGTTCGAGAGCATAAAGACTCACGTCAATCGGAGGAGGAGACCAAGCGGCCATGGAACATAGCTCTCCTTCGGCCTTACTATACTTGAAGCCATAGGCTCTTCATCTGTACATATTTATGACAGTGTATATATTATATAATAAACCAGAGACTCCGATTAAGCGGGATATCTGTTCTTTTTACATCCTGTGTATGCTATATGAGTTTATTGACAAAGCGGAGTTTTTTAATCCGGTCTTAGCAGTTGCACGGGTATAAAGAAAATCACTAGGGGGCTTGGTCATATTTGAACTACAGCTACACCTCTTGATCGGTTTTGAAACCATGAAGGGATATCACTAGGGGGCTTGGTTGTTATCACACCATAGCTACACCTCTTGATAGGCATTTAGGCCACAAAAGAAAAATATGTGGAGCCAAAGAGAGTGTTGCACAAAGCACAGACTCAAACATGGGCACGCACTTAGCACAACTCACAAAGTTACTTGGGGGCTCTTTTTGCAAAGCAACAAAGAGTTTGAAAGGACCCTTGTAATTGTCTATCAAGCCACGGCTTGGAAGCCTGGTGTATTCACCTAAAAACCCGGGTTAACCTGCCTTCATCAAGTAAGCCACTCCTGTCTAGGTAATCCTGGTATGACCCATCGAATGTTTGACATGTCAATCTTTTATAGACCCTGAACTTGTCAAATTAAAACGATGATTGGTTAATTGGAGTCCCACCTTAAAAGGCTTTGTTAAATGGTTTAACTTAGAGGCCTGGCAGCCCATGAAAAGCCTCGATTTGGAGCCTGGCAGCTCGTAAAAAGCCTTGCATATTTTCCTTTTTGAGTTTTATTTGTTGAAGTTCATAAGTATTTTTTGATAAACCGGCGTCCTTGACCCGGCTTGCTTTTAAACTACAAGTTGTCGGCACATCATCAATTATAAACCGGTGTTTATTGACCCGGTCTGGTGTGATTAAATCACCAGTGTTATAAAGAAAACCCGTTAGTTATCCCGGTCCGGTTTAGTATATAGACCGGCATTACAAAGATGGGGTTATCAACGTTCCGGATTGGTATTAACACCTTTGCCGTATGCACCGTTGGTCAACCAATGAGGTATGTTATGTATATTGCTTTTTGTACAAACACTTCGATTATTTCATCTATGTACTATACACTTTCTGGACATTATGACCCGTCTAGCGGTAGACCGCTAGATACTTTTAAGTTGTTGTACCCAGGAACACAATTCATCATGGGTTATGCATCAATGTATCCCAAAAGGTGGCACAAGTTGTCATGAGGCATTACAAAACATGCTCGATGACATGGCAAATAACGAAGTTTTGGCTATCCTATTACAAGAAGCTTTCAAAGCGGCTCCAATAGCATAATTGTTTTTCATAAGATCGGCACATGGTAGCTAGTAAACTGGCGACCGGCTTAGGACGCTTCGTCTGGATGGTTTGATGGTTGAGGGTCAGTTGGTGTGGGCACTTCTTCATCCCTCCCCAGACGCTGGAAATCAACCGTCGACCAATCGATTCTAGTTAAAGCTTGAAATACTGTTTCCTCATGGATAAGATTGGAGGGGTTAATATCAGGAGCATAAGTGTGCTTACGAATCGGAGGCATGAGTTCTTCAACTTCATGGATGTCGGACGGCTGTCTTTTCCCTTCAGCGTCGTAAACCGGTTGGAAATGGGACAAGTCTGTATCATCGGCCAGTTTGCTGGCTACTGACCGCATCTGTTTGGTCAGCCGCCGGAGGTCATCATTATCAAAGTTTGAACCGTCTTCCTTCACATCTGGGTATCCTTTAATGATATCCTTCGCTTCAAGATCTGGAATCCAGGCTTTGGCTCGAATAAGTGCGGTTAAAGCTCCTGACCTGGCAGCTGCTTTCTTCAATTCGGCAATACGGGCTGGTAACATGGACAATTTCTCAAGTGTTTCCTTAATCAATGTTGGGGCCGGTTTGTTGTAAGCTTTCGTGCAAATAGCCCGCTGAGACCCAGAGTACAGCTATTCAACCAATGTGTATGCCGCTTTGAGCTTCATACGCATATCTGTACCAAGATGAGCAATCCGAGTACCTGCCAAAGATTTTTCCAATGTGCTGGTCAATGATAAGGTTCATTGACTTACGCAAAACACATAAGTAGACACTTACCAAAGATAGCAGAAGTCATAGCATTGATTTGCCGTTTCAAACCAGCTAGTTCATCTGCAACTGGTTTCAGGGCTGCCTCGGCGTCTTCAGCTCTTTTGGTTAAACTGGATTTTTCGGTTTCCCAGTTAGCCTGATCATTGTTGAAAGATTATTTAAGTTTCTCCATTGCGGCCAGGGCTTGGGTCAGCTCCTCTTTGGCTTTTGTAGCCTCTTCTTGTTGTGACTTTACATTCTCTTGCAAGTCAGAGTTTCGGGCATCTTTGCTTCTCAGTTCAGCCTGCAACATTGAAGGTCTATTAAGAAACAGGTTATATATGTTCTAAGTACAAAGCGTATAACAAGTTATGCACTTCATACTTGGGGGCTAATGCCTATTTGCTCTAAAGTGGTACATGTTATACAAGTCTCCAGAACAATGCAAGCATTATCCTTGACACTTGGGGGCTAATGTGCGTCTGTTCTAAAACGGATGTATGGATTAAAATTCGGATTAACTTGCCAAGTTAAAGCGGCCTTTGGGGGTTATGCTGCAGAAAGTTATTTAATTGTTAAAAGATGAGTCTTGTCTCTTCTTAGAGACCTGCCATTATGAGGATCAATGATAAGAAACTTAAGCTGTTACAAAGACCCGGTTTATGATTAACATCATGAAACGGCCCTTGGGGGCTACTTGGGATAGTGTTTCGGCTATAAATCAATACATAAAGGGAGAGGAATTTACCTCATATCGCTCTTTCATCAAGTTCACCAAACCGGCCTCATAGTCCCGGTTTGAGTGCAGACGGTTCAAAAAGCCAGAGTGAAGCTCTTCAGTGTTAAGATGAGCATAGCTTGATAAATCACTGATCCATTTCCCTTTTTCCCTAGCAGCTTGCTCTTCTTTGGCATTATGTTGAGCCAAGATAACGGGATGGCTAGGAGAGCTATGGCCCATTCCAGTAATGATAACATCGTCTCCTTGATCTTCAGTATGTTTGGCTGGTGACAATGGAGTATCACCATTTCTCACCGGACTAGCCCAGTTTTGCTCTGCCGGTTCAACATCAGGTGCTGCAGGTTCAGCATCAGCTGGTTCATTGGTATTTTGGCCTTAAAGGGGCGGTTCGCCTGAGGCGGCTTCAGGATGAAAGCCCTCCGGTTCACAAGTTTGTTCCGGTTCACCTCTGAGTTCTTCTTCAAAAGTGGCCGGGTCTTCGGGCGGATTGGTGACCCGAGCTTTCTTGCTAGGTCTGGCTTTGGCCCTGCAAACAAAATTACAAAAGGATTAATATCTTATTCAAGTTCTATGATGCATTGAAGGAAAAGGTGTTACAGCTTACCCGGCCACAGTTTTCAGAGGAGGGAGTTGAGTTGCTGTCGACTCGCCAGATGATGAGGGAGGTGTCACCTGATAATTTGAATCAGACGGATTAATAGGTTGTCTGAAATAACCTGCCTTGGGGTAAGAATGGTCAGAAGTAGGAGAGACCTCAGACCGGCGCTTCTGAACCGGGGTATCAGGTAAACCGGCTGAAGTGACCTGTTGGCCACTGTGCCGGGTTGTCCGGCGAGCTTCATGCTGCTGAGTCTTCAAAATAAATGTTGGATCCAAGTGAGCAATAGGATGAGAAAAGCCTACTTTCCGGACTGCTTGGCGGGTTTTTTGTGTTGGCATAGAGTCTGAACCGGAGGAAAGGATAATTACCTCTACATCATCAGCTTGACTAGCTTCTGCGTCCTCCTGAGGAAGATCATTGTTAATGAGATGCATGAAAAGAGAACCAAGTGAGTCAAGTTCTACCTCAACTTCTGGATCATCAGTGTCATCATCAAGCTCCATGTTGATCCGGTCAGCCATTTTCCGTTTTGACGTTTGTTTGACGGCTTTGGTTTTTGGGCGAGATGGTTTGACCGCTTTGTCCCCAGTTGGTTTTACCGCTTTTTCTACGGTTTTCCATTTCTAGAAGGGGTCATCACCCTATACATACATACACAGAAGAAGGATTACAGGTTGCACAAGATAAAAATATTAAAGGTGAAAAAGAAGTATAATGCTTACAGCAGGCGGTTTGTTCTTGGCATAGAAGGGACTCAAACCGGTTTGACTACAGGCCAGTTCCGATTTGTTCAGAATTTTCTTTACACCTTCAGTGACTTCTTCATCAGATAATTGAAGGTTGCAATGGCGTTGAGGGTCGTCAACCTCACCGGTATAGTCACACATTAAACCGGGACGCCGGCTTAGAGGCAAGATGCTCCAAGATATCCAACAGCGCACGAAATCCACACCTGTTAAACCGTTGGCCATAAAGGCTCGGAGTTTGGCGAGTTGAGGGGCATATTTCGCCCTTTCGGCGGACCTCAAGCGTTGCGGCATCGGATGAGTATTGGAAAGCCGGTGATCACGAAAGCCTGGAAGGGGATTTTCGTCTTCAGGCGAAGTGTCTCTGCAATAAAACCAAGTTTGGCTCCATTACTTTGGGTGGCTATGATGTTTGGCATGAGGAAACTCAACTTCTTTCTGCTTTTGAATCGAGACACCACCAAGTTCTGTGTTCGGACCATTTACAAACTCTGTGCGCCGGTTTAAGTGAAAGAAATCCCGGAACAGTTCTGTAGTTGGTTCTTCCTGTAAGTGTGCTTCACAGAAGACCTGGAAGTTGCATAGGTTGGATACTGAATTTGGCCCAATATCTTGGGGATGGAGTTGGAAATTGGCAAGCACATCTCGGTAAAACTTTGATCCTGGCGGTTTGAAGCCACGGCTTATGTGGTCAACAAATACCACCACCTCACCCTGCCTTGGGGTCGGAGGATTTTCTGTTCCTGGAACTCGCCATTTAATTTTAGTTTTCTTAGGCAAGCAGCCGATGCTAACCATCTCATTCAGCTGAATTTCAGTAACCCGGGAACGAGCCCAGTTGCAAGCAGTGAATTGTTTGGCCATTGTGAAACAAACAAGCTGAAAATGAAAGGCCGGTTTATAAATCACGCATGAGGATATGCCAGATACAATGGAGTAAGAAAAGTACTGATATGTGAAATGGCATCAACCGGAGACCAATGCAATAAGGGAAAAAGGTAATACCAGGACAGGGGTATTCAGACACTGTTAAACCGGAGTATAACTATAAAGGTAAAGGGCTCCTCCGGTTTATCAGAGGGCTAATGGTATAGATTGATTATGCAAAGTTAAACCGCCTAGGTTGGCGTGAGGAGAAACAGATTTCATAGAGACATATGAAAATTTCAGATCTAAGGTAAGACAGAAAAGCAAAAAATATTTTGACCTAAAAAGGGGGTTAGACCCGAAACAGTTTATGAAGGACTACATCAGCTTTTGCGCATAAGGATCTATGGTGGTAACAGAAGATTAGCCACGGGAAGGGATACGATAAGTGCGAAGCATTCATCTACAGGCCAAGGAAGAACAACACCAAAAGCTCTGATGAACTTCAAGAACCGCGAAGAACATGGAAACCCTAATGGATCTAGAAAGGAAGGGGGGAAGGACTTACTGCGGCCGCGGAAGCAGCGGAGGTGTGCTGCGGAACTCTGGTGCGAACAGGTCGATGCAGCGGCCGACGGTGAAGCGGAGGTGAGGCTTGGCGATGACGGCGGCGCTCAGGTGCGAAGACGTTGCGAGGAAGAAGAAGGGAGGAAAGGAGAGCATAAAGAAAATAAAGGGGTCCGCTGCCCCTATTTATAAGATGAAGCGATGAAACGGCAAGTGCGGGAATCGAGGAGCCCAAAAATGGATAAGTTAATAAGGGTGTCGCCTCGGTGACTGAAGACACATTAAATGAAGGTAATCTTCGACACCAACGGATGGATGACGTCAGGGCGGTTTATCATAATCTTGAAGTATGACGTCACGGCGGTTTACAAGATCAAGGTGAAGATATGAGGGAGGAATTTTTCTAAGTGTAGAAGATTGACATGAACAAGTTCAAACCAATCTGGGGCCTAATGTTGGGGATATTATTACTGGAGGTAAACTGGCCTTATGTAGCCGGGTTAACTCCTTGAAGATTAGAAGCCCATGAAGATGCAAGGATGATGGCGCTTCACGAAGGCCCAAGGCCCAAAGGCGGGTTAAAGCCTGTAAATTTAAACCGACCTAGTCATGTAACTTGTGTTGTAAGATAGGAAGGATAGAGACCGTACCGGACACGTTTATGATCCGGCTCAGGGACTCTGTAGCCCGGCGGGCGTCAACCTATGTATATAAAGGGACGACCCGGCAGCGGTTTAGGGACAGACAACAACTCGAGAGCCAGACAAAGCGGATTCGCTCCCTGGCCTTCGAAACCCTAGCAATACCAATCACAACTAGACGTATGCTTTTACCTTCCTTGAAGGGGCCGAACTAGTATAAAATCCCCGTGTCCCCTTGTCCAGTTTAACCCCTTTAAGCTAACCCGTAGCGATGGCTCCACGACTAAGTCCTTTCACAAGGACATCTACCGTGACAAACCCACGACACTCCCCCTGAAGATGTGCATATAAGTATTTTGCTTTTGAATGCAAATGCACATGGCAGATTGTACTCGCGGAGCTCCTCTTCTACTTATGAAGAAAATTCATCATGCATGAATTGATATAATGAAGATAATGACATGCATAATGAAAAATGGACGTCTGCAAAATGACTTCGTGCGGAATTTATCGTCGCACATGCGGAATTTATCATCGCATCACATAGTGTCGAAAAAGGTAGCAGACGACCATCAAGTTTAAGTGTTACAACTCAAAACGAACCAAATGTTTCAAAAGCGAGAGTTGTAAGCACTTGGAAAAAGTAGCAAAAAGTAAAGCAACCACCCATATGGACCCGCTTGAAGACTATCAACTCATATGCTTCTCCCCCTTTTGTCAGTAATGACCAAAAAGGTTTGAAGACATAGAGCTTCTACTCGTTCCCATGAGGAGTAGGTGAAGCAGCAGGGTCGTCGTTGAGGTCCGGTGGTGCAGAAGACCTTGGTGCAGTGTCGAGACGCGCTGAAGGTGGAGGTGGTGAAGTGGCATCATCTTGATCATCGATAACTCTGGCATTCACCGTTGCAACTGAGGAAGAATAGTCAGAGTCTTCAAGGGAGGGAGTTCGACGCAAGTGAGCATTCCTTGGAGGAGTGGAGTCAAACTTGAATCCTTCTGTGAAGCCATCGCCCTGAAGATCTTCTTCAGCAGTGAGCAAAGTCAAACTCTTCCAAGACCTCCGACAGGTTTCATGTGTAACAAAGGCATTCTTGGTGGCAAGATTGCGAATGCGATTGACGTCCACCAAGAGGCTTTGCATCTGACGCTTAATCCAGTCATGATGCTTATCCTGTTTCTAATGTAGCGCGACGAGAAGCTCTCGGTCATTGAGAACACGAGATCGCTTCTGAGGCCTTTGGGAAATGGTGCTTCCAGTTGCGTCAGTTTGGGCGCGAGGGGCACATGTGTTACCAGCCAAGGGATAAACACAAGAGACTGCCTGAACTCCTTCAATGGGCTGGGTGAAGCTTTGATGATCAACTTTGTGAAGATAGATTGGATCCTTAGCAGGCTCTGGGCAAATAGCTTCAACATACAGATCAACCTTTGGCAAGAATACAAGATGATTGCGCGCAGACGGCTGATAGTTGAAGGCAGAATGAAGCTTGATAGGGCGCATCACCCATGGAGCATAGAACTTCAGACCAAAAATGTTGGAGCCAGATGCAGCCAACTGCCTGAGAAGAAGTCTTGAGCATTGAAGCTTATGCCATTGAAGATATAGAAAACCAAAGTCTTCATTGCTCCTTCAAGCTTCGCTGCAGATGAATGTCCTTTGACAGGCCATAGAGTTTTTCTGATGATATGGTAAATGGTGCGGGGCAGATACTCTAGGTCTTCAACAAAGAATTCGGTTGGGTATTCAGCGTCGTGAGGCAAAGGCTTCATCATGCTCAGCATTTGCCTCATGTTGGGTTCTGGCTTCTGGAAAATGCTCTCCAAAGCATTCTGGTGTTGTTGACAACCTGGTTCATAATATTCACCAGGGGTGGGCAGGGCTGTGAGCTCAATGATGTCTTGGGCTTTAGCTTCATGATGAACATCGCCTGTCATCCACTCAAGGATCCAAGTCTTCGGATCCCTGTTGTATCCACGAATGTGGAGGGTAGCATAGAATTGAAGCAGAAGTTCTTCATTCCAGTGTTCCTTTGCAGTCACAAAGTTGAGCAGACCCGCATCACGGAAGCAATCAAGGGCTTCTTCAAGGCATGGCAGTCCAGCAATGGCTTCACAATCAAGATGCATATGAGGGAAGATGCGTCCCTAATTGTACAAGATGCATGAATAATAGCTTCGCTGCTGATAACTCCAGGATCGGTCCAAAGATATTCTTGGCCTTGTGTAGGGGTTCTTATCACTGTCGAAGAATTTGTTGTGTGCCTTGAATCCATTCTGATTAAATGATCCTGGTGAAGTTGCAGTACCTGGAAACCGTGGTAGCATTGGCTTTGGCTTCTGGACCTGAGGACTGTGCTCCACATGATAGGCAAACTGAGGTCCGGGAGCAGGCGGAGGAACCAGGATTGGCCAGCGGACGGTAACAAGATTTCCATGATCATATGCTTGCTCGATGGTGTGTGGCCTTGGAGGAGGTACAGGAGCAGAGGCATTGGCTTCAGGCAGCGGATTTGCTTCGGGTGCTGCATTGGCTTCAGGTGCATTCACTTATGGCACCACAGTATCTTCAGGCGCCACATTAGCTTCAGCCATGACAACGTCATTGGCTTCAGTGTTGATGTTGGTGGCCGCCTCAGTATTGGTAACCCCCACTTCAGGAGCTGGAGGGTCGGACACGTTCTCCTCGAGAACAACTTCAGGGTTGGACGGGGGTGTACCAAAACGTTCTTCTTCTCTTGGTTCTTCTTCATGGTCATCGGCTGATGCAGCCGGAATATCTTCAGCCGTTTTGGATTCAGATTCAGGGATGTTTGTAGTAGGAGAGGCTTCAGGAAAGACTTCACATGAAACAGATTGGCGCTCTTCTCCTTCTGGAACACTTGACAATGTGACCTGTGGCCTTGGTCCTTTGCGAAGCCTGTGAAATGCTGGCGACGCCTGTGGAGATGGAGTTGGTTGGGCCTCAAAGTCTTCATTGTCAATCACCGGAGTGGTGACCTGTGGTGGGGGAGTGACTGGTATTTCTTCAGCATGAGGGGATTCTTGAGGGTGATCAGCCCATGAGTCATCCTGAGCAATTGGCGTCAATGGACGACCAATGCTGATGAGTTCGCTATTCATGAGAACATGCGATGATACCAAATTGTGCTCGATCTGAGGAAGGACTTCATCATCTTCAGCATTGTCGTGAGGACCAATGTCTTCAGCTATGGTGGGGTCAACAACTGGATTCTCTTCAGCTTCAGGAGCCTCTGTGGAAGAAGGCTCATGAGCTACCAAACGACGTTCTCGATAGAAATTGGCTCGACAACAAGGGGCTCTGTGGAAGCAGCCCAGTCTCTCTTCTTTGTTTTTCTTTTCTTGGTTGGGGGAGCATCATCAGTGGTGGCTTTGGTCTTGCGCTTTCTGGCTTCGGCTTCAGCTGCTCTAGTTTTCTTGAATTCTGAAGCCACTGTGGGGACCTTAGGCTTCGAGCCTGTCATGCTGGCTGGGAAGACAATGCGAGGTTCTTCCTGCCTTGATGCTTTTGGTTCAGCCACAGCTAGCTTCTTCTTCTTCTTGGCAGCCATTCTGGGGTCGATGCCTGGTCGCCCCAAAGCCTTGTGCTTTTCAGCTTCATTGTAGCCTTGAACACATTTGGCAGCAAGATTCTTCATGCGCTCACGAGAACCTTTTGCTTCTTCTCGTTTCTTGTGGAACGCCTCCTTGAGCTCATGCATCATGACCTTGAAGTTTTGAATGTCTTCAACATTGAGCTTGGCCATGTGCTTCTTGAACTAAGCCTTTTCATAGTCAATTTTGTGCTTTAGCTCAACAATCTTCTATGCTAGAGCCAGCTCAGGAGCAATGGCTCCGTGGAAAGAGACGCTGAGGCCAATTGGAAGTTGAAGATCATCAAAACTGAGATCTGGGCTGTCAAACCACTCATCAATAAACTTGTATAAGATTTCCACATCAAAGAGGGGAAGATCATTGAAGATTTCCGCCTCTTGCTTACTCTTTATTAATTTCTCAAGAGCGTCATGGCCAAGATCGTCGTCGCTGGACAGATCAATGGCGTCATTCTCGTTTCTCAAAACAATAGCAGGAGTCAGTGCTTGGCCAGTGGGTTGCATGGGCTTTTTCAACTTGTCAGACTTGGAGATGCGTGAGAGATCTTCAGACTGCACACTGACTTCAGGAGGTGCAGTGGCCAGAGGCTTTGCCCGTGAGACCTTTGGTGCAAAAGAGGGCTTTGAAGCCTTTGGTTTCTTTTGCTTCACATGATTCGGTGGTGCAGGTGCTTCGTCCGAATCAGTGTCATCTGCAGAGTGGTCCACAGCTGCCCCTTGAACCTGAATGTGAGTGATGAGACCTTCTAAGTTGTAGAAGGGCCCAATAAGATTGGGTTCAGCTTCGCGTGTGCCGTCAGCACGTGGCGCAGAGGGTCCTGGGTTGAAGTCTAATCCCAAAGACTTCTTGCTTTTCTTGGTCGAGTTCTTTGCAGCCTGATAGTTGCGCTTGAACAGATTATCTTCACAACACCATAACACAGAAGATGGGTCAGCATTAGCAGGCTGAGGTCCACGAATCATGCAGGGGTAGAAGCCTTGAGTAATAGCTTTGGACTTCGACTTGGGCTGAAGACCTTTGTATATTATATCTCCCCAGGGGCCCTTTAAGGCATTATTCTCAGCATACTCCTTGGTGACGAATCTGTACTTGAACCATTCCTCTGCCCAATGTCTTCGAATCCATTAGATTTGGTTCTTACGTTCTCCATAGGTTTCTTCTAGATCTGACTTGTATAACTCATAGAGATCCGGTGGCAAGTCCTTAGCAGTGTTTCCACGGCGTTGTCTGCCGCCCTTCCTAACTGATTTTTGAGTTGTCATGAAGTTTAGACTAAAAGGCTTCAACACTGTTGAAGTCTTCCGTCTACTGGTCAGACAGGAACTGGCTTCAGGAGAATTTATGTGACGTTGTAAGAACTCTGCAAATGAATGCAGACTATGAGAACCAAGGGATTCTCCCACGGACATGTACCTGTGACAGCATTAGAGATGTGAGGGAAGGGGAAGAGGTCATATGCATTCTTAGAAGATTTTGAAGATAAATCAGTTTAGAAGACATTGACCTCATAGTGCGAAGACATTCACTCATATGTAGTGAGTTGGTTCCAGATTTGTACGAATCCACAAATAAGTACAAGTGAGGAATCTAACTACTTTGTGAAGCATAAGTGAACATACTAGGCATGCTATGAGATGCAGAACAGGACAAATCCAATTTTGTAGCAACAGAAACCACTTGTGGTTGGAAAGGATGAATCTATCGGATCAAAAAGACTGTAAAAATAGGTTTTATTCACCACACGAGGAACTGATAGACAGAGTGGGAGAGGAGGCCGAGCAGTTTGATCTTCTGTGCCCTAACTTGGCGACGGAGGACACCTACGGCGACGGCGGAGAAGACGATGTCCGCGGCCGGCGTGATGACGGCGTCAGTGAGGTTGCGGCAGCTAAGCGCTTCGTCGCCGGCGTCGTCGAGGGGTAGCGGTGGCGCTAGGGTTTGTGCGAGAGTGGAAGAAGAGATAATGACTAGGGTGAGGCGTGTATTTATAGGAACAGGGGCGGCACAACGTTATTACATAGGTGCCCCTGGCGGTTCACATCTGAAGGACACGTGGAGATCATGCAACACATAGGAGGTTGTTCCACGTTCCCATGCATGCCTGGATTGTCGGGTGGTCGTTCCTGCTTCTCCGGGTTTCAGGCAAAAAGGATTGATCATTTAAAACAGATTTAATGTTTGTCTCTATATCTTTTGCTGACAAGGACGCAGCGAAGACATTCGACAGTTTCAATAGAATGCATATGATTTGGATAGGTAGACTTAAGACGGGAGCATAGAAAGGTCAGGGTCCGATCACATTCACTTAGTTCAAAAGATTCAACTAGAAGACATAGCTATAAGTGAATGTTGTAGAGGACAGAAACCAAATCAGTACATTGAAGATAAACATGAAGACATGTTAACATTGAAGACAAACAAAATGTGAAGACTTTGCAAATGTAAAGCCAACAGAAAGTATTCCAAACACAAGTGTGGTGGTAGCGTTACCCACCATATAGGAAGTATTAGACCCAGACACGTCGCACAATTATCGTGGCGCTCCGAAGTCAAATTCTGCGTTAATGTATTCACACTTAGAGTGTAACTCTTCATTTGTTGAAGATATACGTTACTTCGTGTGTTTGCACATCTAAGTCATCAACATGCATCAGTGTTAGGATGTGTGCATGATCACAGGACATTTGAGGATTCCAAGATATTTAGCTCACATCGCAACTTGCAAAACCTTTTCTCATCCAAGGGCTTTGTGAAGATATCTGCCAGTTGCTCTTCAGTGCTAACGTGAATGATATAAATATCTTCCTTATTGACATGATCTCTGAGAAAGTGATGACGGATCTGAATGTGCTTTGTCTTCGAGTGCTGAACTGGGTTGTTGGCGATCTTGATGGCGCTTTCATTGTCGCAGTAGAGTGGCACTTGCTTCAGATGAATGTCATAATCTTTGAGTGTTTGCTTCTTCCATAGAAGCTGAGTGCAGCAAGATCCAGCAGCAATGTATTCAGATTCAGCAGTGGAGAGATATACACAGTTCTGCTTCTTTGAAGACTAACACACAAGTGATCGTCCCAGAAAGTGACATGTGCTTGATGTAGACTTGTGATCCACCTTGTCACTAGCATAATCAGCATCCGAGAATCCAAGTAGATCAAACTCTGAGCCCTTTGGATACCATAATCCTAGTGTTGAGGTGTGAGCCAAATATCGAAGAATTCGCTTCATAGCTATGTGATGTGATTCCTTTGGTGCCGCTTGGAATCGGGCACACATGCAAACACTAAGCATGATATCTAGCCTAGATGACATAAGTAAAGCAAGGAAACAATCATGGAGCGGTATACCTTTTGATCAAACTCTTTACCATTGGCGTCAGAATCTAGATGACTCTTGGTAGGCATTGGCGTCGTGTAACCTTTGCAGTCTTGCATTCCAAACTTCTTCAGGCAATCCTTGAGGTATTTCTCTTGAGATATGAAGATGTCGTTGCGTTGCTGTCGTATTTGAAGACCAAGGAAGAACTTTAGCTCACCCATCATGGACATCTGATATTGCTCTTGCATCATGTATCCAAACTCATCACTATATTTCTGATTAGTGCGGCTGAAGATAATGTCATCCACATATATTTGGCACACAAACAGTTCACCATCATATGTCTTCGTGAAGAGCGTGGGATCCAGGGAAGCAGGTTTGAAGCATTTGCTCTTCAGGAAGTCCTTGAGTGTGTCATACCAAGCACGAGGGGATTGTTTGAGTCCATACAGTGCCTTGTTGAGCTTGTAAACCATGTCAGGATGTTTTGGATCTTCAAAGCCAGGCGGTTGTGCAACATACATTTCTTCTTCAATCTTGCCATTGAGAAAAGCACTCTTCACATCCATTTGATACAAAAGGATGTTATGATAATTTGCATAGGCTAGCAGTATGCGTATGGCTTCAAGCCTAGCCACAGGAGCAAATGTTTCATCGAAGTCAATTCCTTCAACTTGAGTGTATCCTTGAGCAACGAGACGAGCCTTGTTTTTGACAACTTGACCATGCTCATCTTGCTTGTTGCGATATATCCATTTAGTGCCTATGATATTGTGTTTACGAGGATCAGGACGCTTGACCAGTTCCCATACATTATTCAGCTCAAACTGTTGAAGCTCTTCTTGCATAGCTTGAATCCATTCAGGTTCCATGAAGGCTTCATCAACTTTCTTGGGTTCAGATATTGAGACGAATGCAAAGTGCCCACAGAAATTTGCTAGTTGTGTTGCCCTTGAACGAGTGAGTGGACCAGGTGCATTGATGCTGTCGATTATCTTCTCAATATGTACTTCATTTGCAACACAAGGATGAACTGGACGAAGATTTTGCTCTTGCTGATCATTGTCATCGTTTGAAGGATTGTCTTCAGGCTGAGTATTGTCTTCAGGTTGATCAGGTGCAGAGATGATGAGTTCCTCTTCAGGCTGTGCTTCAGACAGTATGATTTCTCCAGTTCCCATAAGCTTGATGGATTCACTGGATGGAACTTCATCTAGCACATTTGGTAGGTGCTCTCTTTGCGAGCCGTTAGTCTCATCGAACCGCACATCCACAGTTTCAACCACTTTATAGTGAAAGAGGTTGAAGACTATGTAGGAGTGCGAATCCTTCCCGTAACCAAGCATAAAACCTTCATGTGCTTTCGGTGCAAATTTTGAAGTGTGATGAGGATCCTTGATCCAGCACCTGGCACCAAATACTCTGAAGTAACTGACATTTGGCTTCTTACCAGTGAGGAGCTCATACGATGTTTTGTTCAGAAGCTTGTGAAGATAAACACGATTGATGACATGGCATGCAGTATCAATGGCTTCACACCAGAACTTCCTTGGAGTCTTGTATTCATCGAGCATCGTCCGGGTGATCTCAATGAGTGTTCTGTTCTTGCGTTCCACGATGCGATTCTGCTGCGTCGTGTACAGAGCTGAGAACTCATGAGTGATGCCAAAGGTATCAAGATAAGTGTCGAGGCTGGTGTTCTTGAATTCAGTGCCATTTTCACTTCTGATGTGCTTGATCTTGACGCCATAATTGTTCATGGCTCGATTGGCGAAGCATCTGAAGACATCCTGCACTTCGGTCTTGTAGAGGATTATATGCACCCATGTATATCTTGAATAATCATCAACAATGACGAAGCCATAGAGACAAGCAGTAGTAGTAAGAGTTGAGTAGTGAGTGGGACCGAAGAGGTCCATGTGTAGCAGTTCGAAGGGTTGAGTCGTTGTCATGATTGTCTTCGAGGGATGCTTGGCCCTCGTCATCTTTCCTGCTTCGCAGGCACCGCATAAGTGATCCTTCTTGAACTTGACGCCCTCGATGCCTATGACGTGCTTCTTCTTTGCAAGAGTATGCAAGTTCCTCATGCCAGCATGCCCTAGTCTCCGATGCCAGAGCCAGCATTCTGAAGCTTTTGCAAGAAGACATACGGCAAGCTGTGGTCCTGCTGACAAATCTACCATGTACAAATCATATTTCCGATACCCTTCAAAGACTAGAGACTTGTCAGATTCCATTAGAACAAGGCAACGATATTTTCCAAACATCACAATCATATTAAAATCGCAAAGCATTGAGACAGACATTAAGTTGAAACCAAGGGATTCAACAAGCATCACTTTATCCATGTGTTGATCCCTTGAGATTGCAACTCTACCTAGACCCAATACCTTGCTTTTACCAGTATCAGCAAATGTGATGTGACTCTTGTCAGATGGACGTAAGGTTGAGTCCATGAGAAGACTTTGCTTGCCAGTCATGTGATTAGTACATCCACTATCAATAATCCATTCTGAAGCACCTGGTGTCATACCCTACAGTGCAGTTAGGGGGATAGGCTTCACGAAGAGAATTGTGAAGCATAAACATTTGACGAGCAAGTGGATTATGAAAGCTTAGATCGAGGTTAGTACTGATAGGGCAAGTAGCAAGCGACTCAGGAATAAAATACATAATAAGACCATTTGGGCATTTGATCTTGCGCCCTACAAGATGTTTAAGGTCCCCAGCGATAGCTTCAGACGCATTGGATTTTCGGCTGGAGACCCTTCCCTGCAAAAGAGAGTTAAGCTTTCTTAGCCACCCACATGTTCAAGGGTGGCTTCGAAGCAATGAGTCTAAGTGTAGCATCTGAGAACTTTGGCTTTGGATCCCTAGCAAATAGTCTTGCAGGTGGACAATAGTACTCATAAGAATAAGCAGAGTAGTTCTTGGTCTTATGAACATGGCGGTTTGATGAAACGCGCTCATATTCATAGGCCTGAGTATGGTTTCCCTGCAAAACATTTGCGTTAGTGCGACTCAGATGAGTCCTCTGTCTGTATGAAGCCTTTGGACCATATGAAGCCTGTGGTCTGGGGTTTGTCTTCTTCACTTGTGGTGTCATGACGGCATTCATAGGAAGATTTTCTAGACACTTTTTCAGCACCCAAACTTTCTTCATAGGTGGCCCATTCCTGCAGTTAGTACCAATATACCTGGCAAACACTTCACCATTCTGATTCTTAAACAGTTTATAGTTTGCATCAAAGGATTCATCAATGACAATGGGATTAGTACAAGTGAAGCTAGATAGGGTGGATGGATCCACTGAAGGTTCCTTTGCAGCAACCCATGTGGTTTTGGGGTACTGCTCAGGTTTCCAGTAAGAGCCATCAGCATTCATTTTCCTTTCGAACCCAACACCCTCTTTCCTAGGGTTTCGGTTCAGGATCTGCCTTCTGAGGACACCACATAGTGTCTGATGCCCTTTGAGACTTTTGTACATCCCTGTTTCAAGCAATGTCTTCAACCTAGCATTTTCATCAGCAATAGAAGTGGTATCCTCAGCAGAGGGGTTAGTTACCTCATCAACAGTTGAAGATATTGCAACAGTAGCAGCAGTAGAACATCCAGCAACAGAAGTAGCATTGTCACGCTCAATGCATTTAAGACATGGTGGTTCAAATCCTTCCTGAGCAGAACAGATCTGTTTGGCGCGAAGTGACTCGTTTTCCTTTTGAAGATCTTCATGAGCCGCTCTCAATTTCTCAAGATCTTGCTTCCTTTGAAGATAATCATAGGAAAGCTTTTCATGAGTTGTTGAGAGCGTTTCATGATGACTTTCAAGTTACTCATACTTAACATGAAGATTTTTAATGTCTTCAATTAAGGACTGAGATCGAGTTATTTCAGCGTCTAACAGGTCATCGCTTTTGTCTAACAGTTTTTGAATATGTTCCATAGCTTTCTGTTGTTCAGTTGCAATTTTAGCAAGTGTTTTGTAGCTGTTTTGTAGCTGGGTTTGGAACCACAATCAGAGTCATCTTTACTGGATGTTTGATAGTGACTAGTGCGTGAGTTTACCTTAGCACCGCGTTCCATGAAGCAGTAGGTGGGAGCGGAGTTGTCCTTATCATCAGCATCGGCGTCGGTGACGAAGTCATTGTCTTTAGTGTTGAATATGGACTTGGCAACGTAGGCTGTAGCCAGACTTGCAACACCAGAATCGGACTCCTCCTCAGACTCCACCTCCACCTCCTCAGAAGCAGAATCCTCCTCTGAATCCATTTCCTTGCCAACAAACGCACGAGCCTTGCCAGATGAGCTCTTCTTGTGTGATGAAGACTTTGAGGAAGACTTGGAAGAAAACTTTGAGTATTTCTTCTTCTTCTTCTTGTCATCAGAATCATATTCCTTGCTCTTCTTCTTCTTCTTCTTCTTCTTCTTGTTCTCATTGTCCCACTGTGGACACTCAGAGATGTAGTGACCAGGTTTCTTGCACTTGTGGCATGTTCTCTTCTCGTAGTCATGGGCAGAAGCTTCATCATTCCTTGAGCTGGATCGTGAGGACTTTCTGAAGCCTTTCTTCTTGGTGAATTTCTGGAACTTCTTCACAAGCATAGCAGCTCCTTTCCAATGTCTTTAAGATCATCAGAACTGCAGTCAGATTCTTCTTTAGATGAGGAAACAACTTTGCCTTCATAAGCGCGAGTTCGCCCATAGTTGGGACCATAGATTTCACTTTTATCAGAAAGCTGAAACTCATGTGTGTTGAGCCTTTCAAGTATGTCAGACGGATCGACTGTTTGAAGTCAGGGCATTCTTGAATCATCAGGGCTAGGGTGTCAAATGAGTTGTCAAGTGATCTCAGGAGTGTCTTAACGATTTCATGCTTGTTATCTCAGTAGCGCCGAGAGCTTGAAGCTCATTTGTGATGTCAGTGAGTCGATCAAACGTGAGCTGAACATTCTCATTGTCGTTCTCTTGAAGTGGTTGAAGAGGTTGCGAAGGACACTGATCCTTTGATCTCTCTTGGGTTGAGACGCCTTCGTTAACCTTGGAGAGCAGTCCCAGACTATCTTGGATGTTTCCAGAGCACTCACACGGCCATACTGTCCTTTGGTAGATGACCACAGATGATATTCTTGGCAGTGGAATCCAGTTGAACGAACTTCTTGACATCAGCAGCGGTGACACCTTCACCAGCCTTGGGGACGCCATTCTTGACGACATACAGAGGCTCGACATCATGGCTTCAAATGCATGCGCATCTTATTCTTCCAGTAGGATATTCAGTTCCATCAAGACTGGGCACGCATGGAGACTTTGATTATCCCTACAGTCGACATAGCTAAAACTCCAGGTGGTTAAACCGAATCACACAAACAAGGGAGTACCTTGCTCTGATACCAATTGAAAGAGCTAGTGATCGACTAGAGGGGGGGTGAATAGGAGATTTTTATGAAAGTCTTCAAAACATGGAAGTTTCGAAGACAAGCGATAGAAACAAACCTATTACCATGCAGCGGAAGGTAGACTACACTAGGCAAGCCATAGCCAAGTATTCAATGAAGTGAAGGCACAAAGACTAATAGGAGCTAGGCAGTATAGATCAGGACGGAAGATAGTATGAAGCCAATCAGAACAAGCAGTCACACAGTGAAGACAAAAGGATAATGCAAACAGGCAATGACTTTAGAAGGACCAACTGCAAATAAAGAGATGCGAAGGATAGAACCAGTGGCTCGTTGAAGACAATGATTTGTTGGACCAGTTCCAGTTGCTGTGACAATTGTACGTCTGGTTAGGGAGGCTGAGATTTAACTCAGAAGACCGCGTCTTCACCTTATTCCCCTTGAGCTAAGGACACCCAGTCCTCGCCCAATCACTCTGGTAAGTCTTCAAGGTAGACTTCCAAACCTTCACAGACTTCGTTCACATGCGATCCACAATGACTCTTGGATGCTCAGAACGCGACGCCTAACCGGCTGGAGGATTCACAGTCCTCAAGTGTAATAAGTCTTCAGATCATACAGACAAGAAGACTTAAGTGATTCCTAACACTCTTTAGCTCTGGGTGTTTAGGGCTTTGTCCTCGCAAGGATTTCTCTCTCAAAGGCTTCGAGGTGGGTTGCTCTCAAACGACAAAAGCGTGCACTAACTCTGAGCAGCCAACCAATTTATGGTGTAGAGGGTGGGCTATTTATAGCCACTAGGCAACCCGACCTGATTTGTCCGAAATGACCCTGGGTCACTAAGGAACTGACACGTGTTCCAACGGTCAGATTTCAAACACACACGTCAACTTTACTTGGGCTACAAGCAATATCCAACTCTGGATAAGATTTTCTCTCATTGTCTTCGCTCGAAGACATAAGATTTTGGTTAAGCATCACTTCAGTCATTCTGACTGGTTCACTTGGACCCCACTTAACAGTACGGTGGTTCCTATGACTCAACAAAGAAGAAAAAGAACGACGAAACAACTAAGTCTTCGCGCTCCATAGTCTTCACGCGATGTCTTCTCTTGTCATAGTCTTCAATGTGAATGTATTCACATACCACCTTTGACTTCAATGTCTTCATACATTTTTAGGGGTCATCTCCGGTAGGAAAACCGAATCAATGAGGGACTTCTACCTGTGTTATCCTGCAATTCTCACAAACACATTAGTCCCTCAACCAGGTTTGTCGTCAATACTCCAAAACCAACTTGCTAGGGGTGGCACTAGATGCACTTACACCCCCCTTAATGGGGGACTGCCTGCCGGAGTCCGGAACCATCGAAGGTTCCGGCGCAGTGTCCGGCTGGGGCCCGAACTCGAAGCCTGTAGGAGCCTCGCTCCCTTGGTACCCAGGGTCCGGGAGGTCGCCGTGAGGCGCCCCCAGGATCACCTCCCCTTGGCTCGGTGCCTTTTGAGACACCACCTCAGTGTTGTCCGTAGGGCAAGGGGTGGAAGCCGTCGGAGGAGAACCGCTGTTCATATCCGACGAGCCCAAAGAGCCGCTCGACAAGGGTACGTCGAGATGAGCTCGGGCCGGACTGCATAATCATGTTCGGCATGAGCAAAGGTAGTACAATAAAACATACCATGAAGTACTATGGTGTCCGGACACTTACGACTTCGCCAGGGGCTTGTCCCTGTGTAGCCACTCGTCGCCGCTGTCGGCGGCCGTCGTGGCACAGGCCGGAGGGAGGGTCTTTCCCTTCTTGGACCCTTCGGCCTCACCGGATGGGTCGGCCTTCCTTTTGTTGTCTCCCCCGGCTGGGGGGGGAACTTTTCTCCTCCTCCTCATTTCCGTGGGAGGAGTGCGCGTCGGACTCATCGGACAATGAGTCCGATAGAACCTTGCGTCGGAGACCCTTTCGGGTCCCCGTGGCCTTCTTCTTGGCCTTCTTTTCTGGCACCTCGTAAGGTGCCGGAGTCAGCATCTTCGTTAGAAGAAAGTTTGCGGGATCTTCGGGCAGGGGGATGGGCAATCAAGCTGCTCCGCTGTCTTTATCCAGTCTTGTTAATGACATGAAAGCTTAGATCCAGGACATAACTATACCAGGGCAAATAAATACCCTGAGAGATATAAAAGCCTACCAGATGGGCGCGGCGCTTTGCGCTGAGTCTGCGGTCCTCGGTGAGGGAAGGAGGCATCTCGGCGCCCTTGAACAGCACCCTCCAGACGTCCTCGTGCGTCGTGTCGTAGAGCTCTCGCAGCGTCTGGTGCTGGGCCGAGTCGAACTCCCACAAAACAAATGCCCGTCGTTGGCACGGAAGGATCCGGCGGAAGAGCATAACCTGGACCATGTTGACAAGCTTGATTTTCTTGTTCGTCATGTTCTGGATGCAGGTCTGTAGTCCGGTCAGCTCTACCGAAGAACCCCAGGACAGACCCTTCTTTTTCCAGGAGGTGGGCCACGTGGGGATTCCGGATCGAAATTTGGGGGCCGCCACCCAGTTGGAGTCGCGCGGCTCGGTGATGTAGAACCACCCCGATTGCCACCCCTTTATGGTATCCACGTAGGTACCCTCGAGCCAGGTGACATTAGGCATCTTGCCCACCATGGCGCCTCCGCACTCTGCTTGCTGGCCACTTACCACCTTCGGTTTGACATTGAAGGTTTTCAGCCATAGGCCGAAGTGGGGCCTGATGCGGAGGAAGGCCTCGCACACGACGATAAACGCCGAGATGTTGAGGATGAAGTTGGGGGGCCAGATCATGAAAATCCAGCCCATAGTAGAATATGAGCCCGCGGACAAACGGGTGGAGAGGAAATCCTAGTCCGCGGACGAAATGGGTAAGAAAAACTACCCTCTCATGGGGTTCGGGCGTTGGGACGATCTGCCCCGCATTCGGCAGCCGGTGCGCGATATTCGCAGCTTGGTATCCGGCTTCCCGTAACTTTTTGATGTTCTCCTCCATCACCATCCACTTGCCTCCTGCTCCGAACATGATTGGAGTGGTTCGAGAAGAAGAACGCGAGCTTGGGCGCTAGAGCTCGGGGGTGCGGGAATGGGTAAGCGAGAAGGAAGAAGGCGTGGGTGAAAAAAGTAAATCTTTGTCCCTTTATAAGGGCGGAGGAGGCGATGAGTCTCCCCACTTGCCTGGCAAAACCGCTTGTTCCCCAGGCGCCGTAATTGATGGCGCGGTTGGGTTACCCACGTCCGTATTGATGAGAAGCCCGTGATAAGGGGAACACGATCTCTGCTTTGACAAGACGTGTCGAGAAAACCGCCTCGCGATATGTGCGGAGCTGGTTAGAAGTGATGTCATACTGTCAAAACGTGTCAGCAGATTAGATTTGTGGAAGTATTATTCTCTCTACGGTGGTATGTGGAACTTATTTTGCAGGGTCGGACACTATCCTTGCATTCAAGCTCTTCCATGCTGTATTCGGAGGAGGAACCCGCCTTGCAATGCCGAAGACAACACTGCGCGCCGGACTCATCGTCATTGAAGCCTGGTTCAGGGGCTACTGAGGGAGTCCTGGATTAGGGGGTCTCCGGACAGCCGGACTATATCCTTTGGCCGGACTGTTGGACTATGAAGATACAAGATTGAAGACTTCGTCCCGTGTCCGGATGGGACTCTACTTGGCATGGAAGGCAAGCTAGGCAATACGGATATGTATATCTCCTCCTTTGTAACCGACCTTGTGTAACCCTAGACCCCTCCGGTGTCTATAGAAACCGGAGGGTTTTAGTCCGTAGGGCAACATACAATCATACCATAGGCTAGCTTCTAGGGTTTAGCCTCTCTGATCTCATGGTAGATCAACTCTTGTAATACTCATATCATCAAGAACAATCAAGCAGGACGTAGGGTATTACCTCCATCAAGAGGGCCCGAACCTGGGTAAACATCGTGTCCCCTGCCTCCTGTTACCATCCGCCTTAGATGCACAGTTCGGGACCCCCTACCCGAGATCCGCCGGTTTTGACACAGACAGCGCCCTAGACGGTTGGTGGTGTTCGGAGCTCAAACATTGTGGTGTAAAGCTCCGAGAAAGCGTCGGGGTCTCCAATTAGGTTGTGGAGATCGCCCCGGGTAATTTGACGGGTTCCATTGACCGCCCCCAAAGGTTTCCAAAGTGTACGGGTTCGGTAACCGCCCCCAAGGGTTGCCATTTGTACGGGTTCGGTGACCGCCCTCAAGGGTCCCTTAGTGGAATCACGGCATCTTGCATTGTGTGAGGGCGTGAGGAGATTACGGTGGCCCTAGTGGCTTCTTGGGGAGCATTGTGCCTCCACACCGCTCCAAACGGAGATTAGCATCCGCAAGGGTGTGAACTTCGGGATACATCGTCGTCTCTGTGTGCCTCGGTTATCTCTTACCCGAGCCCCTTTACTTATGCACTTTGCTTTGTGATAGCCATATTGTTTCTTGTCATATATCTTGCTATCACATAGTTGCTTATCTTGCTTAGCTTAAGTTGTTGGTGCACATAGGTGAGCCTAGTTGTTTTAGGTTTTGTGCTTGACAAATTAACCGCTAGGTTTATTCCGCATTTGTTCAAGCCTAAACCGTAATTATTTTAAAACGCCTATTCACCCCCCCCCTCTAGGCGACATCCACGATCTTTCAATTATCATTTGATGAACGGGATCACATCATTAGAGAATGATGTGATGGACAAGATGTCGGGGAATGCAGTATTTCAAAAAAATTCCTACGATCACACAAGATCTATCTAGGAGATGCATAGCAACGAGAGGGGAGAGTGTGTCTACGTACCCTCGTAGACCGAAAGCGGAAGCGTTTAGTAACGCGGTTGATGTAGTCGAACGTCTCCGTGATCCAACCGATCCAAGTACTAAACGTACGGCACCTCCGCGATCAGCACACGTTCAGATCAATGGCGTCCCTCAAACTCTTGATCCAATTGAGGCCGAGGGAGAATTCCGTCAGCACGATGGCGTGGTGACGGTGATGATGAAGTTACCGACGCAGGGCTTCGCCTAAGCACTACAATGATATGACCAAGGTGTGTAACTATGGAGGGGGGCACCACACATGGCTAAAAGATCAACTTATGTGTCTTTGGGATGCCCCCTGCCTCCGTATATAAAGGAGGGAGAGGCAGCTGGCCCTAGGGGGGCGTGCCAAGGTGTGGAGTCCTACTAGGACTCCCTAGTCCTAATAGGATTCCACCTCCCACACGGAGTAGGAAAGGGGGAAGTGAGAAGGAGAAGGAAAGGGGGGCCGGCCCCCTTCTCCTAGTCCTAACTGGCCTCCTGCCCAAGGAGGGGCGCACCAGCCCCTTGTGGGCTGGTGTGCTTCCCTCTTATGGCCCATAAGGCCCATAACTTCTCCCGGGGGGTTCTGGTAACCTCCCGGTACTCCGGAAAAATGCCCGAACCACTCGGAACCATTTAGATATCCAAATGCAACCTTTCAATATATGAATCTTTACCTCTCGACCATTTCGAGACTCCTCGTCATTTATGTGATCTCATCCGGGACTCCGAACAAACTTCGGTACATCAAATCACATAACTCATAATACAAATTGTCATCGAACGTTAAGTGTGCGGACCCTACGGGTTCAAGAACTACGTAGACATGACCGAGACACATCTCCGGTCAATAACCAATAGCAGAACCTGGATGCTCATATTGGTTTCTACATATTCTACGAAGATCTCTATCGGTCAAATCGCATAACAACATACGTTGTTCCCTTTGTCATCGGTATGTTACTTGTCCGAGATTCAATCGTGGTATCATCATACCTAGTTCAATCTCGTTACCGACAAATCTCTTTACTCGTTCCGTAATGCATCATCCCGTGACTAACTCATTAGTCACTGAAAGTGCTAGTTATCGACTAGAGGGGGGTGAATAGGCGATTTTTATGAACGTCTTCAAAACATGGGAGTTTTGAAGACAAATAGTAGAAATGAACCTATTGACATGTAGTGGAAGGTAGACTACACTAGGCAAGCCATAGTCAAGTATTCAATGAAGTGAAAGCATGAAGGCTAATAGCAGCTAGGTAGTGATGATCAGGATGGAAGATAGTATGAAGCCAAACAACAATAGAAGTCACACAGTGAAGTCAAACAGGTAACACAGGCAGGCAATGACTTCACGAAGACAAACTGTAAATAAAGAGAGGGAGAAGATAGAACCAGTCGCTTGGTGAGGACAAGGATTTGTTGGACCAGTTCCAGTTGTTGTGACAAATGTATGTCTGGTTAGGGAGGCTGAGATTTAACTCAGAAGACCGTGTCTTCACCTTATTCCCCTTGAGCTAAGGACACCCAGTCCTCGCCCAATCACTCAGGTAAGTCTTCAAGGTAGACTTCCAAACCTTCACATACTTCGTTCACCGGCGATCCACAATGACTCTTGGATGCTCAGAACGCGACGCCTAACCGGCTGGAGGATTCACGGTCCTCAAGTGTAACAAGTCTTCAGGTCACGCGGACAGAAAGACTTCAGTGATGCCTAACACCCTTTGGCTCTACAAGACATGATTTGCATCTCCTCGAGTTCAAGAGTGGAAACCAAAAGAATGGAGATGAACATGAGGCCGAGGTGGAGATTCAACTAACTCAAGTGGATGGGAAGGAGACTGGTAGTCCATCCAAGAGCCCCACCACATCGTTGGAGCTAGGGGTTGATACCTTAGCTCAGCAATAAGGGAAACTATGGGGAAATGACCAATCGGGCACATGGTGGAAGCGGTGCATTAGCCCTGACTACCCTGAGGCAAAATTCCGCAGCCACTTCCGGATGGGTTGGGGCACCTTTGACATGATCTGCGATGCATTGGCTTCCTCTATTGCCAAAAAGGACACCCCACTCCGTCCTGCCATCCCCGTGCGCCAATGTGTTGCTATTTGTGTCTGGCGCCTCGCCAATGGTGAGCCCCTCAATGTCGTCTCTCAACGCTTTGGCATTGCACTCTCTACCTGCCAAAAGATCTTTCACGAAATTTGTGCGGCTATCTGGCACATACTTATGCCCCGCTTTATCCAGTGGCCTGACCAGGCAATCACCTTGAAGGACGACTTTAAGGCCATCTCTGGTATCCTAGACGTCGTTGGTGCCATCTATACCACCCATGTCCAGATCATCCAACCGATATTGTGGGCCAGTGATTACACTACAACCAAATATGTCAGTAGATACGCTTTTTCTAGGACGCTTTTATATTCATCCCTACATTAGGAAGTACCTATTATGTAGAGACGCATTTTAGAACGATATGCATAGCGTCACAAATTTTATTTTTACAGGTGCATCATATTCATTATTTTTTTCATGTGTAAATAGGTAGGGACGATTTTTGAGACGTTTAGAATAAGACGCTAGGGCTTAGAAAAGATTTTAACAATAATCTATAATCTTTTTAAAGAGAAATAACATATAATTTTGTAATAGTAGGTTTCAATGAAATCAAGCTAATAAAATGGAGAAAACATGGATTGGAATTGACCTGCCCATCTCTGCCCACAAACGAAACAGAAATCTCTTGACGAAACTCAATTTTTTGGATGAAACAAGGAACTGAAATCTCACTACCTCCCTGGCCTTGCGTCATAAAGGAGCGCGACGCACGGGTCCAGACGACTGGGCTGGCTCACCAGATGCAATGTGAGTATTTTTGTTTAACGTGCGACATAAAAAGCCCAAAAAAGGAGTGACCTGGGGAACATGAACTCGGAACCTGCCGCTACTTAACTACTCCCTCCGTCCCATAATATAAGAATATTTTTTACACTATACTAATGTTAAAAACATTCTTATATTATGAAACAAAGGGAGTAGATCTTTCCTATTTGCCGCTCGGGAGCTTCTATACTGCGCTGCAGGCGCCTGTTCGCGCTCCTGACGCCTACAGTGCCCCGCGCTGGGCCAGCCCACGAACCATGGTGACCAGTGAACTCGGAACCTGCCGCTACTTAGATCTTTCCTATTTGCCGCTCGGGAGCTTCTATACGGCGCCCCCGTTCGCGCTCCTGGCGCCTACAGTGCCTCATGCTGGGCCGGCCCACGAACCATGGTGACGCAAAAACCTCGCCAAAAAAATGGAAAATAAAACTGCTCCATACTACTCCCTCCGTTTCTAAATACTTGTCTTTCTAGACATTTTAACAAGTGACTACATACGGAACAAAAACAGTGAATCTACACTCTAAAATATGTCTACATACATCCGTATGTAGTAGTCATTTGAAATGTCTAGAAAGACAAATATTTAGGAACGAAGGGAGTAGATTCGAACTCATCACATCGTGTTAACGTGCAGGTGCCACCAGCCAAACGAGCTACTTCCCGTTGTTGATTAGTAATAGAGGCAAATGCAAAATAACAAGGCTGCAGCACTATTTTATTCATCTATTATACCATTTATTTTATTTTTGAATTAATTGGAAAAAGATCGTGTTTTGAAAAAAGCTCATTGATTTTCGAAAAAGTTCATCGATTTTGCAGAAAAGTTCAACAAATTTGAAAAATGTTCACAGATTTTTAAGAGAAAAAAAATCAAATTTGTAAAATGTTCATCAAAATTGAGAAAGGTTTATCATTTTTGATAAAAGGTTCAGCGATTTTGATAAATGTTCATCAAATTTGAAAAAAACGTTAATCAATTTTTGAAAACAGTTCATTGAATTGAAAAAATTCATAACTTTTTCTAAAAGTTCACCGAATTTAAAAAAAAGTTCACGAATTTGGAAAAAACTTTCATCGAATTTAAAAAGTTCATCAGTTTTTTAAAAGATCACCGAATTTTAAAAGAGTTCACGAATTTGGAAAAAAATCATTGATGATTAAAAAAGTTCATCAAATTTGAAAAAAAAATCATCGATTCTGAAAAAAGTTCACAAATCTAAAAAGAGTTCATTGATTTTAATTTTTATTTGCAAAAATTGATGCATTTGCAAAAGAAAAAAGAAAACAAAAAAGAAACAGAAAAAAAGATAAGAAAGAAAAAGAAAACCGGTCGCGATTTGGAGAAAAATAAGCTACCTGTCACATGGGATGGGTTGTCCCAAGTGGTTGTTACCCTATGGTACTAGTAAGTGTGCACGTGCAACGCACGTCTATTTAGACTAATAAGTGTGCATATGCAACACGCGTCTATTTAGATTAACACATTATACTAAATTAATACAAGACAATTTATTCATAAATTTGAAATTTCCCTATAAAGTACACAATCTCTTATTCCCAACTTGTACAAATAATTTGAAATGTCGTTTCTCCTTAATCAACATGTCTCTTGTATTAAAAGACCACCCACTTTTCCCAATGTATAAAACTTAAAAATATTTAGAAGATTCATCATGATTCTCCATATGCACACATTTATGCAAGCATAATCACACATGAAATTGTCACTTAGGACAAGCTAAGGAAGCATTTCAGTGCCAACAAACTCCAATCAAGAATTATTATTACAATTAAGTGTCAACCACAATAGTGGGAAGAGACCTCTATGGTTTGTTGAAAAGAGGAAGCAATTGTCAGATAGAGAAGTGTAGAGATGTCTTGACTGCATAGAATCAACTGTGAAACAAGACAAAGAAATGCTAGTTGGACCATTCGATTCTACTATTGCACCACAAGTGTCGTAATGTCTGGAAGCAAGAAAAGTGACTTACTTTATTACGAAAATAGAACATGTAAACCAAATAAAAATTACAATGACAAATTGCATAATTATACTTGTTATTCACTGGACAAAAGCAATAATATGACAATTTGGAACAATTACTTGAGTACTACACATTTCTTTAAGGGCTCATCATTCTAAAATTTTGACAATATAAGAAATATCCTCTCAGTTTGTAGTAATAATGATACGAAGATAAATAATTTGGAAATGGTCTTCAACATGCGTAGGCTACCACTTGTAAGAATAACAGTGGCAAAAAAGGCCAGCAAATGCCGGTTTAGAAAAAAAAAACTGTAGACATGTTTTCAATTTTAGCAACTCTAGTGGATAAAACATATCTTACCTCTCAAGTCAGGAAATAGTCAAATGAAAAAATGTACTTCTTATAAGTAGTAGAGATGAAGTCATAAGGATCATGATTCAAGATATTCGGAGAAACATGGTTGGTCTCTCTGATGCGAACTCGTCACCTCTACCAAAGTGGTCGTGTGTAGTATGTAATGTAGAGTGCAATAATGAAATAAAATAAATGATATGAGAATTTACCATGACCACAAAATATCCTACATTCGTCATCATCATAATCAACATGCATTTTTTGCTTTTCTTGTATGTGTCCAAGTTTTCTATCAAGAAAACATGTTAACTCAACTGTAGATAAGGACGGTATGAAAATGCGCATGTAAAATTACAATTGCCATGTATCTGCTGGACAAACAAATAACACTTATGCAAACTTCAGGTTTTTTTTAGTAAAACTTATGCGAACTTTAGTTTCTTTTCACTAAAACTTATGCAAACTTCTGGGGTTTTTTCAGTGAAACGCAATTTCATGACTGCAAGTAAGGTCTAGGTTCAGTGAATTTGTCTGTGAGTTCACTGTGTAGTCGTGAGTTGGCCATGTAATAACCGGTAGTCAATACTTAAGAAAACAGGGATGTCCGTTGCAGGTACACGAAAATCAGTGAAAAAATAATAAAGAAAAAAAAAGAAGGCATTGGTTGCCTGAAACCCAATTGTGTGTGCTCCAGCGTTCCTCTGTTTCTCATTGCCTCATCTCTAGTTCTTGTACTTCTAGATGTGTTACCACAAGCGAGGTAGCGATGACAATAAAAAAACAACACTCGGTACTTACCTGATTAGTGCGTGCGTGCGACGCATTCGCGTGAAGGCGAGCGTCTCCGTCGTTCAAGCCTGCGAGCGGCCGCGGCGACCATGTCATCTCACCAGCTAGGCGGCGTTGTCGACGCAGGTGAGTCAGTCGTCCAGCTTTGAGGCGCGGCCTCCATGCACCGGGGCGTGGGGAGTTCCAACGTCCGACGAAGGTAGGATGTCTTTGGAAGACGTCGTCCACGCATGAGTACTGGACAAGCGTGTCCAACGGAGCAGCACGCGTCAGAGTTGAGGGAGTCGGCGGTGGCTTCGGGTGAGTGAGATGGGGCCGTGATTAGCTTCACCTGCTGCGCAATGGCCGAGACCTGCGCCGCCCTGGGAACGACGATGGTTGGCGACCAGGCGAATCTACATGCATGGCCCGCTTATACTGGTCCAGGATACCCAGCGTTGCCCCCACTTGAAGGGCGTCGGCGGTGGGTGGTTGTCAGCGTGGGTGTTGTGGACGCAGCTGAAGTCGACGCGGATGCCGGTGGTTCCCGGAGAGCATGCCCAGGACGTGGACGAAGTCGTTGCAGTCAGTAGAAAGAGTGACCTGGCCTCCAAGCAGAAGACGAAGGCGACGACGGCACGTGTGTGTGTTCGGAGAAAGCCGCAGCTCCTCCTCGCGTGTCTCCCACTGTGGCTTGCATGGGTGGTGGGCTGGTGATGGCATGCGACTCGCGATCGCAATTCCCTGATAGGAGACAATAGGATGCGCTCGCGATTAGTTTCCTACTAATAATTAGATGTGTTCATGATTAGTTATCTAATAGGATGCATTCGTGATTAGTTTCCTAATAATTAGATGCGTCTGTGATTAAATTCCTAATAGGATGTGCTTGTGATTATTTCCTAATAATATGATGCGTACGTGATCATTTTCCTAATAATAGGATGCCTCCGTGATTAGTTTTCTAATAATAGGATGCGTTTGTGAATAGTTTCCTAATAATTAGATGCGTCCGTGATTAGTTTCTTAATAGGATGTGTCCGTGATTATAGTTTCCTAATTGACCAGACGCTATTATATTTTCCTCCGCGGTGGAATACGATCAGTCAATATAAACTGCTAAGTGCATACAGAGAATAGATTACGTTAAGGCTAGCCGTTAGATTGAGTTTAATGAAACTAATTATGCGATGATCATGTATTCGTGTATGTTTTGTGAGGTGCATTTAGAAAAGATAATGTTTGCTCTTTTATAAGTATTATATATATAGATTAGTTTTCTAATAATTAAATGCGTCCGTGATTAAATTCCTAATAGGATGTGCTTGTGATTATTTCCTAATAATATGATGCGCGCGTGATCATTTTCCTAATAATAGAATTCGTCCGTAATTAATTTCCTAATAATAAGATGCGTTTGTAATTAGTTTCTTAATAATTAGATGTGCCTGTGATTAGTTTCTTAATAGGATGTGTCCGTGATTATAGTTTTCTAATTGACCAGACGCTTTCATATTTTTCTTCACGGTGGAGTACGGTCAGTCAATGTAAATTGCTAACTGCACATAAAAAACAGATTATGTTAAGGCTAGCCGTTAGATCAAATTTAATGAGACTAATCATGCGGTGGTCATGTATTCATGTACGTTTTGTGAATGTACTTAAAAAAGATAATATTTGCTTTTTTATAAATAGTATGGATAGGTTACAGGTTTGAATCCTTCGATGCATTCCATTTATTCGAGTTTTTACAGAAAAGGAGAAGGGAAGGGAAGGAACTGGGCTGGACCCAAATCGGGCAGAGGGTGTGCAATGCAGGCGCCCATTAGCAGAATGCCGGGCGCCTGCAGCGTTAATTAGGGTTTGCCTTGCCGCTCGCTGCGGCAAACTGCCGGAACACGCACAGGGAATCTGATCAAGCGCTCGGGATGGGCTGGCCCATTAAATGCTTGAGCGTTTCCGGTAGCTGGTTCCCAGCCGGGTTTCTCCGGTTTTGGGAGCTTCTAGAAGTTCCTGAAACGTTTGTTTTTTCTTTTTTTCCTTTTTATGTTTCTTTTTTCTGTTTTCTGGTTCTTTTTCTTTCTTTTTCATTTTTTCGTTTTTCATTTTTCTGTTTTCAAAGTTATTCTCTTTTTTTCAAAAAATATTTGTGTTGCCCATAAGTTGTTCAAAACTTCACAAAATGTTCTCATTTTCAAATTTTGTTCCTGACTTAAAAAAATGTTCATGCTTTCAAAAAATTGTTTAAAACTTCACAAAATGTTCTCATTTTCAAATTTTGTTCCGGACTTTAAAAACTGTTCATGCTTTCCAAAAATTGTTCAAAATTCAAAAAATGTTCACATTTTCAAATTTCAAAATATTGTTTAAAAGTTCAAAAAATGTTCCTTTAAAATTTTTGTTCACATCTTTCCAAAATATTCTTGGTTTCAAATATTGTTCATATAACAAAAAATTATTGCCTTTTCCAAATATAGTTCGCCAGTTTCAAAAAAATCAGAAGTTAAAAAAATGTTCCTTTCTTTAGAGTTTTGTTCATAAATTCAAAAAATGTTTGCTATTTTCAAAAAAAGTTCACAAATTGGAAAACAAATACTCGTTTTTCTTAGTTTTGTTCAGAGTTTAAAAACTTGTTTAGAATTTCAGAAATGTTCCTGGTTTTCCAATTTTTGTTTACAAATTCAAAAAATGTTCTTGATGTTAAAAAATGTTCGCATTTTCTTAATTTTGTTCACAGTTTCAAAAATTGTTCATTTTAAAATTTTCTTTAGATTTTTAATAAATGTTTCATTTTTTCCAAAAAGTGTTCATTTTTTTAGAAGTTTATGTTTTCAATAAATTTCAAGAGTGTCCATTATTTTCTGAAATTTGTTCAAGATTGAAAAATGTTTGACGTTTCCATAAAAAATTGTATTTTCAAATAATTTACCAATTTGTAGAATTTTTTCACAAATTTGAAATGTTTTTTCCTTAAATATTCACTTTCCTAAATAAAAAGGCGTTCAAAATTTCAAATAATATTTAGATCTGTCGACACTCACAGTTCTTATAAGCCATGCTGCAATTTTTAGACACCAAGATAATGTAATGTACTGGTTATGTACCACTGCGTACTACCAGGAGGTCCCTAGTACGAATCCTCGTGTGTCCTACTGGTTATGGTCAACATTGTACATCGAAACATTATATAAAATTCGATATAATTATTTTATTTCTCTAAAGGACAATCACTTCACAAATATATGTGCAATAAATGATATTTTTCTTAAATTGATAGGATTCCTGCCTTCATTAAGGATAAAAATAGTTGCTCAGTTAATTGGAAAAAACTGAGCAAAAACCAAATTGTCTAGTTAATTATGAAGAACCGGACAGAAACCAACACAACCACTAAGCGGCACATAGAATATACCCCCACCGCACAGTACTCCAATGAGAGCCTCATCAAGCCAGCACGCATGCGTCATCATTATTGCTCCTCACTAGAGGCATCCTCACCATCCCTAAACCCTGAGCCAACGACTTCGACTTTGCCGTAGGCGATCGTCGACCCATCCCACACTATACACTGTGTGTGGAGATGTATGAAGATCCGCATCAGAACTCAGCTCCCACGACCAGACATCGCAACTCCGACTCTGGCGGAGAATCACAAAGGAGAACTAGGCACGGCTGGTGCCGCAGACGATCATTGAACAAACCAGCTACTCTCGTCATCGTATGCCATTCGAGACCCCACCATCACAGATTCGACTTCATCAACAAACAAGGCATCGAAGAAGAGCCGACTACGCCTCAACCATATCCAAGTCTCTCATATTGCTCTCCTCATCATCATTGCCACAAAAAGCCTCGACGCGAACACCACCGTCGTCGACTGATCCAGCTCACTAATACCCAACTCCAAAGAAGAAGCCCCCATGGGAGGGGCGATACGACACGAAGGCCGCGCCATCGTCTGATCAAACCAGATCAAGTGTTTCCTCCGGAGCTGCAGCGATCCGCGCGGGGAGTGGTGTGGCAACAATACATCGATGCCTTCAAGAAGGTAAACGACGACCACGGTCGTCGCCATTGTTGGTCACGCCCACAACTGAGACAGGGTTTTCACCCAAGCTCCTGACACCACCTCATCTACACATCATCTCACAACAACGCCCACCTAGCACCACCATCGAGGGAACTCACAAATCAAAGAAGCTCATCGTCGGAGCAGCCAACCACACCTTGCGGAGGCCGCTGACCAATAACAACTGCTAGATCCACCAACCGCCGATCGATAATTGGGTCACCGGATGCAGCACAAACCAATCCTTATAGATCGATGACCACACCGCCATGGACCAGAGATATGCCATCCGAGACCACGAAGCCCCATCATCCCCAGCC
Organism: Triticum urartu; assembly: GCF_003073215.2. Taxonomy (NCBI): domain Eukaryota; kingdom Viridiplantae; phylum Streptophyta; class Magnoliopsida; order Poales; family Poaceae; genus Triticum; species Triticum urartu. The sequence goes on from NC_053024.1 coordinate 564,278,469, forward strand.
ATGACCAGGCTCCCACGCGCGTTCGCCGGAGAATACAGAAGATCCAACAGCCGCCCGTACGCCCCTGCTCCATCACTATGAGCCACTCCTCCACGCCACCCCTGGGGTGCTGCGCCGCCCGAGCAGCGGCCCCTCATCACGTCGTAGAGTGACCTCATGGTGGCAGAACCACACCGCTGAACCGCTTGTGCCGCACCTCCCCTCGTAGACTCATCGCATCCTAGCCATGACCAGAGCACCACCGGCCCGCACATACCTTTGCGAGGCCCACGTCGTGCCTGACCAGATCGGCCAAAGCACAGGCCACCACCCCACGCCGCCAGGGCCGCCCCTGCTGGCCGATTGCCGCCCACACACCAGATCCAAGCGCGAGGGCCCCGTATCCGCCTCTTTTCCAGAGGAGAGGACCTTCAGACCTCCGACACAGAGCATGCGACGTCCATCGCCGGCACCACACGAGCCTGCCATGACGACGCCCGCTCCTTGAAGAAGAAGCCCGACGCTGCCGCTGCCACACGGGCTTTCCCCGGCAATGCACCATGGTGGCAGCGAGGGGGGAGGTAGCTGTCGGTGGTGGCTAGGTTCACCGCCTATGTTGCTCGTGTGGAGCGACACGGGTCTAATGTGTGCTTCTTAATGGCATACATGCAAAAAGTAATAATAGAGCAAGTGTACGATCACTAACCCCTTTCCTAGTTGTTTTATCTATAACAGAAATAAATTAGCATTTCCCTAAATGATAAAAATTAAGTTTTCCTGAATTTTTTTGGAGGAATTTTTTTTGGCCCTTGGCACTCCTGTTTTTCTTTTGCTGCCAGAAAATAGCTCCCCGTATATATTTTCTCCTCTCACCCACGGCGCCATCTCCCTCATTATCTCCTTTCTTCAACCTCCTAATCCATCTAATGGGATCCCTCCCTGGCCGGTGATGTGCATCTCCTCAACACAGGAGCGGCAATCGATTCGTTCGGTGGCGGACTGAGTGAGACTCGATGGGCGGTGAGCGATTGGATGCGCCGGAGGTTGGGGGACAGAGACCGGCCGACAGGTGCCTCGTGGCGGCGGCGGCGGCGATTGGGCGGGCAGGTCGGAGGAAGCATCTGCTGCGATGAACATCTTCGTCTTCAATCTACAGGTGGAATATGCAGAGCAAGCACGGAAGTACATCCGTGCCGCCTACGGTAACCGCCCCAGATTCGTCGTGCCTCTGCCCATTCTGGTCTGATCACTCAAGCTGGTACGGGAAATCCTCAAATTCTTCTAGTATCTCAAACTTATGTAGTAAATTGATTTCCTGCTTAAGCTCTGTAATTTTTAGTGTTCGACTCTGCAAACTGCAGGTGCTCTGCTCCGTGGTAGGAGTAGAGTAGATATTCACATCAATAAAAAATCTTCTGAACATTGGCGTACATACAGTTCGCTCGGTTTGATTGCTTCTCGGTTGGGTTGCATGTTGTTTACAGATCCTGGGGAGAGGTGAAAAACTACGACAACGCTCGTCGTGTCTGGCGTACAACCTGTTGCGTTGCAATGACGACTTTGCAGGGCGGCGGGCGGTGGTGTTGAAGCCGAGCGCCGGAGACCACCAACTCTAGACGTCGCACGAGGATTGGTGACCATTGACGTTGTTGCCTTGGAGCTACCAGCTCGCGATTTGACCTTTGACGTTTTATGCCCGAGGCTATTTACTGGACTCCTCACTCCACTTGATCCCCTGGTCTGTGTAGCCTCCTCCCTTGTTTGTCCGTAGTTGCTGCTTTTTGGCAAGCAATACAAATTGGTCTACCACAGCCCACAGCTGCACTTGTCCCCTTGCATTGCCAAACAAATGGATTAAGATTCGAAGTTAGTAGAAAATTGACAACATGTTGAGAATTGTCACATCACACAACCAAGTAAAATCTGATAGACAGGGGACACGAAAACGGCGCATCCATGTTTTGATTGCATCCAAGTATTCAACAATCACATAGCATGTTATGTTTCACCCAAGGAAAAAAAGATCACAGAACATATTTACTTAAATTTTCTTTATCACCTTAGTTGATTAGAAAATAGAACAACAATATTATCTTTTGTTATGAGCATGAATAGTACATCTAGTTCAGCAAAAAAAATTATCAGGAGAATATATGATTGTTTGAAACCAACTATATCAGTGATAATATACAAATATGGTAATTATTTGCCTAATGAAATGTTGGCTATATATATTCAGAAGTATAATAGAGTTATATAGGTGTTACTCCAGTGATTTGGCTCTGCTTCTCCTGTTTCCAAAGAGGATTTTCTTCTTTCTGCTATCTGGCAGTTCTTATCTGATAATGGCTATCATTTGCCATTGATGATACTACTCTTAGTTTAATTCTGCCTATAGCGAAGGATTTGATTTCATTCACCGTCCATTATTTAGCTACTTCAACGGCCTACTAGCCTTACTATCTCTAAGGAGAAACATAAATGTCTAACAATGTTGCCATTCCTAGCACTGAAAAATTGTCATGTTTTTCATGCTCAACAGGTGTTACCTTTGATAAAGCATGCAAATTATTTACAACCTCTTAGTCCATTTCAGGGGAGAGCATTTCAAAGGAAGCATGGACTGGAGGTATAAGGTTAGATGGCAAGCTATTTTGCTCATGCATTTTGATGACAAAATTCATGAAGTCCACTTCCCTGTTTATTTGGTTCATGATTAATGGTTATTTAGTGCATTTGTACTACTTGATATCGGAACTCTTGGAAATTATCATTCTTTAGCTGATTATGTCTCTCCATTCACACCTCTTCCTATTTAATTGCAGAATGCTCATACTGAAAATAGCAGTGTAGTCCAGCTAGGTGGTCTTCACCAAGTCACTAAGCAGGTACATATATGCTAGGTATCCAAACGGTTCTCTAATTGTAGTTGGTCTAATTCTCTATGAAAATTTCCTTATTTGTGTAAAGTGAACTCTTCCCAGTTTTATGAATAACAAATGTTTCATTTTTCTTGGAAAAAATGGGATATAACTGAAGTCTTGTTCTTTTTGATCAATTCGAGAAACAAAAACAAACCTGTGGCCAATGGAATTTTAGGGAGTAAAGATAGAACATATGTGGTTGAAGGAAAAAAGCTTGGAGAGCAATATGTTGCAGTCTCTATACGTGGCTAAATCTAGGAGATGAGAACTAGTTAGACCAGATGAAAAGTTCCAAACAGTAGGAGATGCTAGTTATGTTATTGCTTGGCCTTGCTCAAATGCAAGTATGTTTTGTAAGTGCATCTAGTGCCACCCCTAGTTGGTTTTGGAGTATTGACAACAAACCTGGTTGAGGGACTAATGTGTTTTTGTGAGAATTACAGGATAACACAGGTAGAAGTCCCTCATTGATTAGGTTTTCCTACCGGAGATGACCCCTAAAAATGTATGAAGATATTGAAGACAAAGGTGGTATGTGAAGACACTCACATTGAAGACTATGACAAGAAAAGACATCGCGTGAAGACTATGAAGCCCGAAGACTCAGTTGTTTCGTCGTTTCCTTTTCTTCTTTGTTGAGACATAGGAACCACCGTACTGTTAAGTGCGGTCCAAGTGAACCAGTCAGAATGACTGAAGTGATGCTTAACCAAAATCCTATGTCTTCGAGCGAAGACAATGAGAGCAAATCTTATCCAGAGTTGGATAAGTCAGCTTTGCTTGTAGCCCAAGTAAAGTTTCCGTGTGTGTTTGAAATTTGACCGTTGGAACACGTGTCAGTTCCTTAGTGACACAGGGTCATTTCGGACAAATCAGGTCGGGTTATCTAGTGGCTATAAATAGCCCATCCCTACACCATAAATTGGTTGGCTGCTCAGAGTTAGTGCACGACTTTTGTCGTTTGAGAGCAACTCACCTCGAAGCCTTTGAGAGAGAAATCCTTGCGAGGACAAAGCCCTAAACACCCAGAGTCAAAGAGTGTTAGACATCACTGAAGTCTTCCTGTCTGTGGGATCTGAAGACTTATTACACTTGAGGACTGTGAATCCTCCAGCCGGTTAGGTGTCGCGTTCTGAGCATCCAAGAGTTATTGTGGATCGCCGGTGAACAAAGTCTGTGAAGGCTTGGAAGTATACCTTGAAGACTTATCAGAGTGATTGAGCGAGGACTGGGTGTCCTTAGCTCAAGGGGAATAAGGTGAAGACGCGGTCTTCTGAGTTAAATCTCAGCCTCCCTAACCAGACATACAGTTGTCACAGCAATTGGAACTGGTCCAACAAATAATTGTCTTGAACGAGCCACTGGTTCTATCCTTTCCATCTCTTTATTTGCAGTTAATCCTTGTGAAGTCATTGTCTGTTTGCATTATCCTTTTGTCTTCACTCTGTGACTGCTTTTTCTGATTGGCTTCATACTATCTTCCATCCTGATCCATACTGCCTAGCTGCTAGTAGTCTTTGTACTTTTACTTCATTGTATACTTGACTATGGCTTGCCTAGTGTAGTCTACCTTCCGCTGCATGGTAATAGGTGTATTTCTATCGTTTGTCTTTAAAAATTCCATGTTTTGAAGACTTTCATAAAAATCGCCTATTCACCCCCCTCTAGTCGATCACTAGCACTTTCAATTGATATCAGAGCAATGTATTCCCTTGTTCTGTGTGATTCGGTTTAACCACCTGAAGTTTTAGCTATGTTGACTGTAGGAATAATCAAAGTCTCCGCTGCATGCCCCGTCTTCGATGGAACTGAATATCCCTACTGGAAGAATAAGATGTGCATGCATCTTGAAGCCATTGATGTCGACCTCTGGTATGTTGTCAAGAATGGCGTTCCCAAGGCTGGTGAAGGTGTCACCGCTGCTGATGTCAAGAAGTTTGTTCAACTGGATTCCACTGCCAAGAATATCATCTGTGGTCATCTGACCAAAGGGCAATATGGTCGTATGAGCGCTCTGGAAACATCTAAGCTAGTCTGGGACTGGCTCTTCAAGGTCAACGAAGGCGTCTCAACCCAAAGAGATCAAAGGATCAGTGTCCTTCGCAACATATTCAACCGCTTCAAGAGAAACGACAATGAGAATGTTCAGCTCACGTTTGATCGCCTTACTAACATCACAAATGAGCTTCAAGCTCTCAGTGCTACAGAGATCACCCAGCATGAAATCGTCAAGACACTCCTGAGATCACTTGACAGCTCATTTGACACCCTAGCCCTGATGATTCAAGAACGCCCTGACTTCAAGACACTTGATCCGTCTGACATACTTGAAAGGCTCAACACACATGAGTTTCAGCTTTCTGAGAAAAGAGATATCTATGGTCCCAACTATGGCCGAACTCGTGCCTTGAAGGCAAAAGTTGTCTCCTCATCTGAAGAAGAATCTGACTACAGTTCTGATGATCCTGAAGACATTGGAAAGGAGCTTGCTATGCTTGTGAAAAAGTTTCAAAAATTCACCAAGAAGAAAGACTTCAGAATGTCTTCACGATCAAGCTCAACGAATGATGAAGCTTCTGCTCATGACTACAAGAAGAGAACATGCCACAAGTGCAAGAAACCTGGTCACTACATTTCTGAGTGTCCGCAGTGGGACAATGAGAACAAGAAGAAGAAGAGCAAGGAGTATGATTCTGACGACAAGAAGAAGAAGAAATACTCAAAGTCTTCTTCCAAGTCTTCCTCAAAGTCTTCATCATACAAGAAGAGCTCATCTGGCAAGGCTCGTGCATTTGTTGGCAAGGAGATGGATTTAGAGGAGGAGTCTGCTTCTGAGGAGGCGGAGGTGGAGTGTGAGGAGGAGTCCGATTCCGGCGTTGCAAGTCTGGCTACAACCTACGTTGCCAAGTCCATCTTCAACACTAAAGACAATGACTACATCACCGACGCCGATGCTGATGACAAGGACAACTCCGCTCCCACCTACTGCTTCATGGCACGCGGTGCCAAGGTAAACTCATGCACTACTCACTATCAAACTTCCAGTGAAGATGACTCTGATTGTGGTTCCAAACCCAGCTTCAAAATACTTGCTAAAATTGCAACTGAACAACAGAAAGCTATGGAACATATTCAAAAACTGTTAGATAAAAGCGATGACCTGTTAGACACTGAAATGACTCGATCCCAGTCCTTAATTGAGGACATAAAAAATCTTCATGTTAAGTATGAGGAACTTGAAAGTCGTCATGAAACGCTCTCAACAATTCATGAAAATCTTTCCTATGATTATCTTCGAAGGAAGCAAGATCTTGGGAAATTGAGAGCGGCTCATGAAGATCTTCAAAATGAAAACGAGTCACTTCACGTCAAATAGATCAGTCCCGCTCAGGAAGGATTTGAACCACCATGTCTTAAATGCATTGAGCGTGACACCGCTACTTCTGTTGCTGGATGTTCTACTGCTGCTACTGTTGCAATATCTTCTACTGTTGATGTGGTAACTAACCCCTCTGCTGAGGATGCCACTGCTATTGCTGATGAAAATGCTAGGTTGAAGACATTGCTTGAAACAGGGATGTACAAAAGTCTCAAAGGGCATCAGACACTATGTGATGTCCTCAAAAGGTAGATCCTGAACTGAAACCCTAGGAAAGAGGGTGTTGGATTCGAAAGGAAAATGAATGCTGATGGCTCTTACTGGAAACCTGAGCAGTACCCCAAAACCACATGGGTTGCTACAAAGGAACCTTCAGTGGATCCATCCACCCTATCTAGCTTCACTTGTACTAATCCCATTGTCATTGATGAATCCTTTGATGCAAACTATAAACTGTTTAAGAATCAGAATGGTGAAGTGTTTGCCAGATATATTGGTACTAACTGCAGGAATGGGCCACCTATGAAGAAAGTCTGGGTGCTGAAAAAGTGTCTAGAAAATCTTCCTATGAATGTCGTCATGACACCACAAGGGAAGAAGACAAACCCCAGACCACAGGCTTCATATGGTCCAAAGGTTTCATAGAGACAGAGGACTCACCTGAGTCGCACTAACGCAAATGTTTTGCAGATAAACCATATTCAGGCCTATGAATATGAGCGTGTTTCCTCAAACCGCCATGTTCATAAGACCCAGAACTACTCTGCTTATTCTTATGAGTACTATTCTCCACCTGCAAGACTATTTGTTAGGGCTCCAAAGCCAAAATTCTCAGATGCTGCACTTAGACTCATTGCTTCGAAGCCACCCTTGAAGATGTGGGTGGCTAAGAAAGCTTAACTCTCCTTTGCAGGGAAAGGTCGCCGAAAATCAAATGCGTCTGAAGCTATTGCTAGGGACCTTAAACATCTTGTAGGGTGCAAGATCAAATGCCAAAATGGTCTTATTATGTATTTTGTTCCTGAGTCGCTTGCTACTTGCCCTATCAGTCCTAACCTCGATCTAAGCTTTAATAATTTTCTTGCTCGTCAAATGTTTATGCTTCACAATGCTCTTCGTGAATCCTATCCCTCTAACTGCACTGTAGGGTATGACACCAGCTGCTTCAGAATGGATTATTTATAGTGGATGTACTAATCACATGACTGGCAAGCGAAGTTTTCTTATGGACTCAACCTTACGTCCATCTGACAAAAGTCACATCACATTTGCTGATACTGGTAAAAGCAAGGTATTGGGTCTAGGTAGAGTTGCAATCTCAAAGGATTAGCACATGGATAAAGTGATGCTTGTTGAATCCCTTGGTTTCAACTTAATGTCCGTCTCAATGCTTTGCGATTTGAACATGATTGTGATATTTGAAAAATATCGTTGCCTAGTTCTAATGGAATCTGACAAGTCTCTAGTCTCTGAAGGGTATCGGAAAGATGATTTATACATGGTAGATTTCTCAGCAGGACCACAGCTTGGCATATGTCTTCTTGCAAAAGTTTCAGAATGCTGGCTCTGGCATCGGAGGCTAAGGCATGCTGGCATGAGAAACTTGCACACTCTTGTAAAGAAGAAGCACGTCATAGGCATCGACGGCGTCAAGTTCAAGAAGGATCACTTATGCGGTGCCTGCGAAGCTGGAAAGATGACGAGGGCCAAGCATCCCTCGAAGACAATCATGACAACGACTCAACCCTTCGAACTACTACACATGGACCTCTTCGGCCCTACTCACTACTCAACCCTTACTGCTACTGCTTGTCTCTATGTCTTTATTGTCTCACGGGCGAAGCCTCTGGCCACTACACCTCCTGAAGCTAGTGTGCAGTCTGCAGATCTCTCTCGCATCTCCAAGTCTGACAAGTTGAAAAAGCCCATGCAACCAACTGGTCAAGCACTGACTCCTGCTGCTGTTTTGAGAAATGAGAATGACGCCATTGATCTGTCTAGCGACGATGATCTTGGCGATGACGCCCTTGAGCAATTGATAAAGAGCAAGCAAGAGGCGGAAATCTTCAATGATCTTCCCCTCTGTGATGTGGAGATTCTGTACAAGTTTATTAATGAGTGGTTTGACAGCCCAGACCTCAGTTTTGATGATCTTCAGCTCCCAATTGGCCTCAGCGTCTCCTTCCACGGAGCCATTGCTCCTGAGCTGGCTCTTGCCCAGAAGATTGTTGAGCTGAAGCACAAGATTGACTATGAAAAGGCTCAGTTCAAGAAGCACATGGCCAAGCTAAATGTTGAAGACATTCAAAACTTCAAGGTCATGATGCATGAGCTCAAGGAGGCATTCCACAAGAAACGAAAAGAAGCAAAAGGTTCTTGTGAGCGCATGAAGAATCTTGCTGCCAAATGTGTTCAAGGCTACAATGAAGCTAAAAAGCACAAGGCTTTGGGGCGACCAGGCATCGACCCCAGAATGGCTGCCAAGAAGAAGAAGAAGCCAGTTGTGGCCGAACCAGAAGCATCAAGGCAGGAAGAACCTCACATTGTCTTCCCGGCCAGTATGACAGGCTCGAAGCCTAAGGTCCCCACAGTGGCTTCAGAGTTCAAGAAAACTAGAGCAGCTGAAGCCGAAGCCAGAAAGCGCAAGACCAAAGCTACCACTGATGATGCTCCACCAACCAAGAAAAGAAAAACAAAGAAGAGAGACCGGGCTGCTTCCACAAAGCCCCTTGTTGTCGAGCCAATTTCTGTTGCTCGTCCTTCCTCTACACATCAAGAACGTTGTTTGGTAGTTCATGAGCCTGCTTCCACAAAGGCTCCTAAAGCTGAAGAGAATCCAGCTGTTGACCCCACCGCAGCTAAAGACATTGGTCATCAAGACAATGTTGAAGATGATGAAGTCCTTCGTCAGATCGAGCACAATTTGGTATCATCGCCTGTTCTCACGAACAATGAATTCATCAGCATTAGTCGTCCATTGGCACCAATTGCTCAGGATGACTCATGGGATGATCACCCACAAGAATCCCCTCGTGATGAAGAAACACCAGTTACTCCCCCAACCCAGGTCACCACTCCGGTGATTGACAATGAAGACTTTAAGGCCCAACCAACTCCATCTCCATAGGCGTCGCCAGCATTTCGCAGGCTTCGTAAAGGACCAAGGCCACAGATCACATTGTCAAGTGTTCCAGAAGGAGAAGAGCGCCAATCCATTTCACGCGACGTCTTTCCTGAAGCCTCTCCTACTACGAACATCCCTGAATCTAAAGCCAAAATGGCTGAAGATATTCCGGCTGCATCAGCCGATGACCAAGAAGAACCAAGAGAAGAAGAACGTGTTGCTACACCCCCGTCCAACCCTGAAGTTGTTCTCGAGGAGAACGTGTCTGACCCTCCAGCTCCTGAAATGGAGGTTACCAAGACTGAGGCGGCCACCAACATCAACAATGAAGCCAATGACAACCTAATGTGGCGCCTGAAGCTAATGTGGTGCCAGATGTCGCTGCACCTGAAGCTAATGCTGCACCTGATGCAAATCTGCAGCTTGAAGCCAATGCCTCTGCTCTTGTACCACCTCCACGGCCACACACCATCGAGCAAGCATATGATCGTGGTCAGTTTGTTACAGTCCGCTGGCCAATTCTGGTTCCTCCGCCTGCTCCCAGCCCTCAATTTGCCTATCATGTGGAGCACAGGCCTCAGGTCCAGAAGCCAAAGCCAAGGCTACCACGGTTCCTAGATACTGCAATGTCACCAGGATCGTTTAATCTGAATGGATTCAAGGCACATAACACATTCTTTGACAGTGACAAGAATCCCTACACAAGGCCAAGAATCTCCTCAGATCGATTCTGGAGTTATCAACAGCGAAGCTACTATTCTTGCATCTTGTACAATCAGGGGCGCATCTTCCCACATATGCGTCTTGATTATGAAGCCATTGCTGGACTGCCATGCCTTGAAGAAGCCCTTGACTGCTTCAGTGATGCGGTCTGCTCAACTTTGTGACTGCTAAGGAACACTGGAATGAAGAACTTCTGATTCAATTCTATGCTACCTGTAAGTGCATCTAGTGCCATCCCTAGTTGGTTTTGGAGTATTGACGACAAACCTGGTTGAGGGACTAATGTGTTTGTGAGAATTGCAGGATAACACAGGTAGAAGTCCCTCATTGATTCGGTTTTCCTACCAGAGATGACCCCTAAAAATGTATGAAGACATTGAAGTCAAAGGTGGTATGTGAAGACATTCACATTGAAGACTATGACAAGAGAAGACATCGCGTGAAGACCACTAATAGAAAAAGGGCTATAGATGATATGGCCACTAATAGCGCACCAGACATGTGGTGCGCAATTAGTATATACTAATGGCGCACCATGTGTAGGTGCGCCATTAGTGTCCAAATACTAATGGCGCACCACATCCACGGTGCGCTATTAGTAACAATTTTTTTCATTTTTTTTCAAAACTAGTAATGGCGCACCAGTGGATAGTGTGCCATTACTAGCTAAACTAGTAATGGCGCACCACATCCACGGTGCGCCACTAGTAAAAAAATTTCAATTTTTTTAATTTATTTTTTCAAAACTAGTAATGGCGCACCAGTGGACAGTGCACCATTACTAGTTAAAACTAGTAATGGCGCACTGTCAACTGGTGCGCCATTACTAAGTTTTTTTAATTTTTTTTCAGAATTTGTTTTTTTAACTAGTAATGGCGCACCACACCCACGGTGCGCCATTACTAACTTGGCCCAAAACTTCCACCGAATGCACTCCCCCCCCCCCCCCCCCCCCCCCCCCCCCGTGGACCACCTTTTTAGTTTAAAAAAATAAAAGAAATTGATGGAAACGTAAAAAAATAAAAGAAAATAAGTTTCCTATGTTATATGTGGTCTAGTTGTTGGGAAAATTTACAAATATGAATTTCAACTTTATTTGCAAAATCTCTCTGGAATTTGTAAAATGGGCATAACTTTTGCATACGAACTCGGATTAAAAAGTTTTCTATATGAAAAATCATCTACTCAAAAAGTTACAGGGCTTTTAAGATCCGGAGGCAAAAAAATTCAAAAAAATTCAAACTTACTAGTGGCGCACCTTATGCTAGGTGCGCCACTAGTAACAGAAAAAAAATTGGTTTCGAAAAAAAATTGAATTATTTTTCAAAATATGATACGTAATATGACCGGGAAGTTTGAAATATTTTTTCAAAATTTCATCATACTCATGAACTAAGTCCTAGACATCAGCAATGTTTAATATGATTGATATGATAGATATATCAACAAGTGCTTGTGAAGTGAGGTGGTGCTGGGGTTGGATAGAACTATGAAGTTAAGCGTGCTCGAGCTAGAGTAGTGTGAGGATGGGTGACCTTTTGGGAAGTTTGACCATAGAGTGTGATTTGACCTGAGATTAAGCCAAGCCATAGTGACCTGAGATTAAGAAAAAAAATAAAAAAATTGAATTTTTTTTGAAAAAAATACTACTAATGGCACACTCCTGCGTGGTGCGCCATTAGTATACCAGATAATAATGGCGCACCGGTGGTGCGTCATTAGTAAAAAATCTAATGGTGTGGTGCTAGTGGCGCACCTGTAGTGCGCCATTAGTAGCAAAAACAGGTGCGCCACTAGCAGCCCTTTTTCTAGTAGTGGACTATGGAGCACGAAGACTTAGTTGTTTCGTCGTTCTTTTTCTTCTTTGTTGAGTCATAGGAATCACCGTACTGTTAAGTGGGGTCCAAGAGAACCAGTCAGAATGACTGAAGTGATGCTTAACCAAAATCCTATGTCTTCGAGTGAAGACTATGAGAGCAAATCTTATTCAGAGTTGGCTAAGTCAGCCTTTCTTGTAGCCCAAGTAAAGTTGCCGTGTGTGTCTGAAATCTGACCGTTGGAACACGTGTCAGTTCCTTAGTGACCCAGGGTCATTTCGGACAAATCAGGTTGGGTTGCCTAGTGGCTATAAATAGCCCACCCCCTACAACCATAAACGGTTGGCTGCTCAGAATTAGTGTACGGCTTTTGTTGTTTGAGAGCAACCCACCTCAAAGCCTTTGAGAGAGAATTCCTTGCGAGGATAAAGCCCTAAACACCCAGAGCCAAAGAGTGTTAGGCATCACTTAAGTATTCCTGTCTGTGTGATCTGAAGACTTATTACACTTGAGGACTGTGAATCCTCCAGCCGGTTAGACTGTGATTTGACCTGAGATTAAGCATATTGACCCGAGATTAAGCCATAGTGACCTGAGATTAAGAAAAAAAATAAAAAAATTGAAATTTTTTTTGAAAAAAATACTACTAATGGCACACTCCTGCGTGGTGCGCCATTAGTATACCAGATAATAATGGCGCACCGGTGGTGCGTCATTAGTAAAAAATCTAATGGTGTGGTGCTAGTGGCGCACCTGTAGTGCGCCATTAGTAGCGAAAACAGGTGCGCCACTAGCAGCCCTTTTTCTAGTAGTGGACTATGGAGCGCGAAGACTTAGTTGTTTCGTCATTCTTTTTCTTCTTTGTTGAGTCATAGGAATCACCGTACTGTTAAGTGGGGTCCAAGAGAACCAGTCAGAATGACTGAAGTGATGCTTAACCAAAATCCTATGTCTTCGAGTGAAGACTATGAGAGTAAATCTTATTCAGAGTTGGCTAAGTCAGCCTTGCTTGTAGCCCAAGTAAAGTTGCCGTGTGTGTCTGAAATCTGACCGTTGGAACACGTGTCAGTTCCTTAGTAACCCAGGGTCATTTCGGACAAATCAGGTCGGGTTGCCTAGTGGCTATAAATAGCCCACCCCCTACAACCATAAACGATTGGCTGCTCAGAGTTAGTGTACGGCTTTTGTTGTTTGAGAGCAACCCACCTCGAAGCCTTTGAGAGAGAATTCCTTGCGAGGATAAAGCCCTAAACACCCAGAGCCAAAGAGTGTTAGGCATCACTTAAGTATTCCTGTCTGTGTGATCTGAAGACTTATTACACTTGAGGACTGTGAATCCTTCAGCCGGTTAGGCGTCGTGTTCTGAGCATCCAAGAGTCATTGTGGATCGCCGGTGAACAAAGTCTGTGAAGGTTTGGAAGTCTGCCTTGAAGACTTACCAGAGTGATTGGGCGAGGACTGGGTGTCCTTAGCTCAAGGGGAATAAGGTGAAGACACGGTCTTCTGAGTTGAATCTCAGCCTCCCTAACCAGACGTACAGTTGTCACACCAACTCGAACTGGTCCAACAAATCATTGTCTTCAACGAGTCACTGGTTCTATCCTTCCCATCTCTTTATTTACTGTTGGTCCTTATGAAGTCACTTTATGATTGCATTATCTTTTGTCTTCACTGAGTGACTGCTTGTTCTGATTGTCTTCGTACTATCTTCCTACCTGATCCATACTGCCTAGCTGCCATTAGTTGTTGTGCTTTCACTTCATTGAATACTTGACTATGGTTTGCTTAGTGTAGTCTACCTTCCGCTGCATGGTAATAGGTTAATTTCTATCATTTGTCTTCGAAACTCCCATGTTTTGAAGACTTTCTTTAAAAATTGCCTATTCACCCCCCTCTAGTCGATCACTAGCTCTTTCAATTGGTATCAGAGCTAGGTACTCCCTTGTTTTGTGTGATTCGGTTTAACCACATGGAGTTTTAGCTATGTCGACTGCAAGGATAATGAAAGTCTCTGCTGCGTGCCCAATCTTCGATGGAACTGAATATCCCTACTGGAAGAATAAGATGCGCATGCATCTTGAAGCCATTGATGTCGACCTATGGTATGTCGTCAAGAATGGCGTTCCCAAGGCGGGTGAAGGTGTCACCGCTGCTGATGTCAAGAAGTTCGTTCAACTGGACTCCACTGCCAAGAACATCATCTGTGGTCATTGATACGTCCGTTTTGTATCATGCTTTTATATCGATATTTATCGCATTATTGACTGTTATTTCACTTTATGTCACAATACTTATGGCTATTCTCTCTTATTTTACAAGGTTTACATAAGGAGGGAGAATGCCGATAGCTGGAATTCTGGGCTGGAAAAGGAGCAAATATTAAAGACCTATTCTGCGCAACTCCAAAAGTCCTGAAACTCCACGAAACATCTTAAAATAAATAAAGAAAAATCCTCGCCAAAGATGAAGGCCAAGGGGCCCACACCCTTCTCACGAGGGTGGGGGCGCGCCCTAGGGGGGCGCGCCCCCTACCTCGTGGGCCCCTGGTGGCTCTCCAACGCCCATCTTCTCCTATATGAGGTCTTTCGATGAGAAAAAAATAACGAGGAACTTTTCGGCACGAGACTCCGCTGCCACGAGGCGGAACCTTGGCGGATCCAATCTAGAGCTCCGGCAGAGCTGTTCTGCCGGGGAAACTTTCCTCCGGAAGGGGGAAATCATCACCATCGTCATCACCAACGCTCCTCTCTTCGGGAGAGGGCAATCTCCATCATCATCTTCACCAGCACCATCTCATCTCCAAACCCTAGTTCATCTCTTGTATCTAATTCTTGTCTCAAAGTCTGGGATTGGTGCTAGTAGGTTGCTAGTAGTGTTGATTACTCCTTGTAGTTGATGCTAGTTGGTTTAATTGGTGGAAGATCATATGTTCAGATCCTATATGCATATTATTACCCCTCTGATTATGAACATGAATATGCTTTGTGAGTAATTACGTTCGTTCCCGAGGACAAGGGAGAAGTCTTGCTATGAGTAGTCATGTGAATTTGGTATTCGTTTGATATTTTGATAAGATGTATGTTGTCTAGCCTCTAGTGGTGTTATGTGAACGTCGACTACATAACACTTCATCATTATTTGGGCCTAGAGGAAGCCATTGGGAAGTAATAAGTAGATGATGGGTTGCTAGAGTGACAGAAGCTTAAACCCTAGTTTATGCATTGCTTCGTAAGGGGCTGATTTGCATCCACATGTTTCATGCTATGGTTAGGTTTACCTTAATACTTTTGTTGTAGTTGCGGATGCTTGAAATAGAGGTTAATCATAAGTGGGATGCTTGTTCAAGTAAGAACAGCACCCAAGCACGGGTCCACCCACATATCAAATTATCAAAGTATCGAACGCGAATCATATGAACGTGATGAAAACTAGCTTGACGATATTCCCATGTGTCCTCCGGAGCGCTTTTCCTATTATAAGAGTTTGTTCCGACTTGTCCTTTGCTACAAAAGGATTGGGCCACCTTGCTGCACTTTATTTACTTTTGTTACTTGTTGCTCATTACAATTTATCCCGTCACAAAACTATCTGTTACCACTTATTTCAGTACTTGCAGAGAATACCTTGCTAAAAACCGCTTATCATTTCCTTCTGCTCCTCGTTGGGTTCGACACCCTTACTTATCGAAAGGACTACGATAGATCCCCTATACTTGTGGGTCATCATTCATCTGACCAAAGGACAGTATGGCCGTGTGAGTGCTTTGGAAACATTTAAGCTAGTCTGGGACTGGCTCTCCAAGGTCAACGAATTCAGATGGAATTTATTGGATAGAATTAAACGCAACTCTGAAGATTGGGACCTCGACGAAGGTAAGGAGTCAGGTATGACACCTAAGTTTAATTGTGTTAAATCTTTTATGGATACTGATATTTTCCGTAAGTTTAGCACTAAATATGGACTTGACTCTGAGATAGTAGCTTCTTTCTGTGAATCTTTTGCTACTTATGTTGATCTCCCTAAGGAGAAGTGGTTTAAATACCATCCTCCCATAGAAGTAAAAGTAGCTGCACCTATTAAAGTTGAAGAAAAGACTGTCACTTATAATGATCCTATTGTTCCTACTTCTTATATTGAGAATCCACCTTTCCCTGTTAGAATAAAGGATCATGCTAAAGCTTCAACTGTTGTTTGTAAAAGCAATATTAGAACTTATACATCTCCTGAGCAAGTTAAAGTAGAACCTAATATTGCTATTGTTAAAGATCTCTTGTCTGATAATATTGATGGGCATGTTATTCAGTTCGAAGGTGAAACTGCTAGAATTGCTAAACCTTGTGCTAAAGATAAACATAGACCTGTGGTAGGCGTGCCTGTTATTTCTGTTAAAATAGGAGATCATTGTTATCATGGCTTATGTGATATGGGTGCAAGTTCTAGTGTTATACCGCATATTTTATACGAAGAAATTAAGAATGAAATTGCACCTGCTGAGTTAGAAGGTATTGATGTCACAATTAAACTTGCCAATAGAGATACCATTTCACCAATTGGAATTGTTAGAGATGTTGAAGTCTTGTGTGGGAAAACTAAATATCCTGCTGATTTTCTTGTTCTTACTTCTCCACAAGATAGCTTTTGTCCCATTATATTTGGTAGACCCTTCTTAAATACTGTCAATGCTACCATAGATTGCACAAAGAATGTTGTTACTGTTGGCTTGGATGATATGGTTCATGAGTTTAATTTCTCTAAATTTAGTAAACAACATCGTGAGGAAGAATTACCTAGTAAGGATGAAATTATTGGTCTTGCTTCTATTGCCGTACCTCCTAGTGATCCTTTAGAACACTATTTGCTAGACCATGAAAATGATATGTTCATGAATGAAAGAAGGGAAATAGATGAAGTATTCTTTAAACAGGAACCTATTCTGCATCACAAGTTGCCCGTTGAAATCTTAGGGGATCCTCCTCCACCCAAGGGTGATCCCGTGTTTGAGCTTAAACCTTTGCCTGATAATCTTAAATATGCTTATCTTGATGAAAAGAAGATATATCCTGTTATTATTAGTGCTAACTTTTCAGAGCATGAAGAAGAAAGATTATTGAAAACTCTGAAGAAGCATCGTGCTGCTATTGGATATACTCTTGATGATCTTAAGGGCATTAGTCCCACTCTATATCAACATAAAATAAATTTGGAAGCAAATGCCAAACCAGTTTGTGATCCTCAACGACGTCTGAATCCTAAAATGAAAGAAGTGGTAAGAAAAGAAATACTAAATCTTCTGGAGGCAGGTATAATCTATCCCGTTGCTGATAGTGAGTGGGTAAGTCCTGTCCATTGTGTCCCTAAGAAAGGAGGTATTACTGTTGTTCCTAACGATAAAGATGAATTGATTCCACAAAGAATTATCACAGGTTATAGGATGGTAATTTATTTCCACAAATTAAATAAAGCTACTAAGAAAGATCATTACCCCTTACCTTTTATTGATCAAATGCTAGAAAGATTATGCAAATATACACACTATTGCTTTCTAGATGGTTATTCTGGTTTCTCTCAAATACCTGTGTCGGCTAGAGATCAATCAAAGACTACTTTTACATGCCCTTTTGGCACTTTTGCTTATAGACGCATGCCTTTTGGTTTATGTAATGCACCTGCTACCTTTCAAAGATGCATGATGGCTATATTATCTGACTTTTGTGAAAAGATTTGTGAGGTTTTCATGGATGACTTTTCCGTCTATGGTTCCTCTTTTGATGATTGCTTGAGCAATCTTGATCAAGTTTTGCAAAGATGTGAAGAAACTAATCTTGTCTTGAATTGGGAAAAGTGCCACTTTATGGTTAATGAAGGTATTGTCTTGGGGCATAAAGTTTCTGAAAGAGGTATTGAAGTTGATAAAGCCAAGGTTGATGCTTTTGAAAAGATGCCATGTCCCAAGGACATCAAAGGTATAAGAAGTTTCCTTGGTCACGCCGGATTTTATAGGAGGTTCATTAAGGACTTCTTAAAAATTTCTCGGCCTCTGACTAATTTATTGCAAAAAGATATACCATTTGTCTTTGATGATGATTGTGTAGAAGCATTTGAGATACTTAAGAAAGCATTAGTCTCTGCACCTGTTGTTTAGCCACCTGATTGGAACCCACCCTTTGAAATTATGTGTGATGCTAGTGATTATGCTATAGGTGCTGTTCTAGGGCAAAGAGTTGATAAGAAATTAAATGTTATTCATTATGCTAGTAAGACTCTAGACAATGCTCAAAGAAATTATGCTACTACTGAAAAAGAGCTTTTAGCAGTTGTATTTGCTTGTGATAAGTTTAGATTTTATATTGTTGATTCTAAAGTAACTATTCAAACTGATCATGCTGCTATTAAATATCTTATGGAAAAGAAAGATGCTAAGCCTAGACTTATTAGATGGGTTCTCTTGCTACAAGAATTTGATTTGCATATTGTTGATAGAAAGGGAGCTGAGAACCCCGTTGTAGACAACTTGTCTAGGTTAGAAAATATTCTTGATGACCCACTACCTATTAATGATAGCTTTCCTGATGAACAATTAAATGTTATAAGTACTTCTCGTAGTACTCCATGGTATGCTGATTATGCTAATTATATTGTTGCTAAATTTATACCACCTAGCTTCACATACCAGCAAAAGAAAAAGTTTTTCTATGATTTAAGACATTACTTTTGGGATGACCCACATCTTTATAAGGAAGGAGTAGATGGTGTTATTAGACGTTGTGTACCTGAGCATGAACAGGAACAGATCCTAGGCAAGTGTCATTCCGAGTCTTATGGAGGACACCACGCTGGAGATAGAACTGCACATAAGGTATTGCAATCTGGTTTTTATTGGCCTACTCTCTTCAAGGATGCCCGTAAGTTTGTCTTGTCTTGTGATGAATGTCAAAGAATTGGTAATATTAGTAGACGTCAAGAAATGCCTATGAATTATTCTCTTGTTATTGAACCGTTTGATGTTTGGGGCTTTGATTATATGGGACCTTTTCCTGCCTCTAATGGATACACACATATTTTAGTTGCGGTTGATTACGTTACTAAGTGGGTAGAAGCTATTCCAACTAGTAGTGTTGATCATAACACTTCTATTAAAATGCTTAAGGAAGTTATTTTCCCGAGGTTTGGAGTCCCTAGATATTTAATGACTGATGGCGGTTCACACTTTATTCATGGTGCTTTCCGTAAAATGCTTGCTAAATATGATGTTAATCATAGAATTGCATCTCCTTATCACCCGCAGTCTAGTGGTCAAGTAGAGTTGAGCAATAGAGAGCTCAAATTAATTTTGCAAAAGACTGTTAATAGGTCTAGAAAGAATTGATCCAAGAAACTTGATGATGCATTATGGGCTTATAGAACTGCATACAAAAATCCTATGGGTATGTCTCCGTATAAAATGGTTTATGGAAAAGCATGTCACTTACCTCTTGAACTAGAACATAAGGCATATTGGGCTATTAAAGAGCTCAATTATGATTTTAAACTTGCCGGTGAGAAGAGGTTATTTGATATTAGCTCACTTGATGAATGGAGAACCCAAGCTTATGAAAATGCCAAGCTGTTTAAAGAAAAAGTTAAAAGATGGCATGACAAAAGGATACAAAAGCGTGAGTTTAATGTAGGTGATTATGTATTGCTACACAACTCTCGTTTATGATTTTTTGCAGGAAAACTTCTCTCTAAATGGGAAGGCCTCTATGTTATCGAAGAGGTCTATCGTGTCGGTGCCATAAAGATCAACAACTTCGAGGGCACAAATCCGAAAGTGGTAAACGATCAAAGAATCAAACATTATATCTCAGGTAATCCCATAAATGTTGAAACCAATATTATTGAAACCGTAACCCCGGAGGAATACATAAGAGACACTTTCCGGAATGTTTTAGACTCCGGAAAGGAATAGGTATGTGGTACGGTAAGTAAACCGACTCCAAAACAATTTTTAAGTCAATATTCTCCGTTTTGGAATATTTAGAAAAAATAGAAAAATAAGTAGCAGTCCGGGAAGGACACGAGGGCCCCACGAGGGTGGTGGGCGCGCCCTACCCCCTGGGCGCGCCCCCTACCTCGTGTGCCTTCCGGACTCCGTTTTCTTGCATGATACGTATTTTGGTCGGTAAAAATTCATTATATATTCTCTCGAAGGTTTTGACTCCCGTATCACGCAAACCTCCTCTGTTCTTGTTTCGAGCTGTTTTTCTGACAGATCTAGATTATCATGACGTCCCCAAGTGCTTCTAAGGACGAGTTCTTCGAGAAGGTCATCAACCCTTACCCCGCGGAGGTGCTGCGACACCCTCAAACCATTGAGATGCGTGATGGGTTGTTGCACATCCGCGATGTTGAGGGACCAAAGGGAACCAGAAGTGTGGAGACGAGGCTCGAAGCAATGGAGCAACAAGTTTTCAAGTGCCAGGGGATGGTGGAGCGTGGAATCAACGCTAGCCACACGATGCTCGCGGAGTTCACCAACAACTACAAGCCGGATGCCAAGAACACCGAGGAGGCCATCTTCAAGCTATATGAGAAGATCGAGCACCTCCAAGCCCAAATCTATGACCTACAAAACCAAAACTGTGAGTATGAATATAGATTCAAAAGAATGTGTTTGGCTGCAGATTCGAGGATTCCGGAGACTCGATCATCCTTCTATGATGGTGAACCTATGCCTTGGAAGATGGATGACAAGCCCGCATCATCAACAACACCTCCACCTTCTTCACCAACCAAGGAGATATAATCACATGGGTATGGGCACTCCCCTTGGCAACTGCCAAGCTTGGGGGAGGTGCCCCAGTATCATATCACAATCACAACTCCTATCTTTACCGTTTTTCTTAGTTCGATCCTATTAGTAGTATCTTGATCTAGTAGAATAAAGTTTATGGCATGACCTAGTTTTGAGTTTTGCTTTATGATCTCTCTATGTAATCGAGTCCGTGAGCTATATATAATAAAGATTAGTGTTGAGTCAAGGGCTTGAGTATTTAGCCATGATCTTGGGTGAATAAAAGAAAAGAGAAGAAGAATAAAAAGTAACAAAAAGTTCATATTGATCTTATTGAGAGTAATGACTTCACATAGAAAGAGTATGATGATTAAAAGTTGTTAGGAGTTGGCAAACATAGCTTTGGTCATTGTTGCAATTAATAGGAAGTAATAAGGAAAGAGAGGTTTTCACATATAGATATATTATCATTGACATCTTTTATGATTGGGAGCACTCATTAAAATATGACATGCTAAAGAGTTGATGTTGGACAAGGAAGACAACGTAATGAGTTATGTCTTTATTATATTTGAGATAAAGTATGTTGTCATGGATCCGCTAACTTGTTGAGCTTGCCTTTCCCCATCATGCTAGCCAAATTCTCAACACTAAGTAGAAATACTACTTGTGCTTCCAAATACCCTTAAACCAGTTTTGCCATGAGAGTCCACCATATCTACCTATGGATTGAGTAAGATCCTTCAAGTAAGTTGTCATCAGTGCAAAGCAATAAAAATTGCTCTAAATGTGTATGATTGATTGGTGTGGGAGAAATAAGCTTTATACGATCTTGTGATGTGGAAGTAATAAAAGCGACGACTGCATAATAAAGGTTCATATCACAAGGGGCAATATAAAGTGACGTTCTTTCGCATTGAGATTTTATGCATCCAACCATAAAAGCGCATGGCAACCTCTGCTTCCCTCCGCGAAGGGCCTATCCTTTATTATTATCTTCTACCTTATGCAAGAGTTATGGTGATCTTCACCTTTTCATTTTCATTTTATCCTCTGGCAAGCTCAGCATGTTGGAAAGAACATGATATATATATATATATATATCTAATTGGATGTAGGGGAGCATGAACCATTATTGTTGACATTACCCTTGAGGTAAAAGGTTGTGGGGCAAAACTATAAGCCCCTATCTTTCTCTGTGTCCAATTAAAACTCCGTAACCACAAGTATCGTGTGAGTGTTAGCAATTATGGAGGACTAAATGATAGTTGAGTATGTGGACTTGCTTTTTAGCTCTGACATAGACTCTTTCCGATGTTATGATAAATTGCAATTGCTTTAATGACTGAGATTATAGTTTGTCGGAGCCCAATAAGGTTTATGATTTATACTTTTGCATTGTGAATAGATCATCACTTGAACATAAGTAATCATATGACAAAATCTATATATGTTGCTGTTATGAGAATAATCATGATGCCTTCATGTCCGTATTTTATTTTTATCAACGCCTCTACCTCTAAACATGAGGACATATTTATTGTTATCGGCTTTTCGCTTGAGGACAAGCGAGGTCTAAGCTTGGGGGAGTTGATACGTCCATTTTGCATCATGCTTTTATATCGATATTTATCGCATTATGGACTATTATTTCACTTTATGTCACAATACTTATGGCTATTCTCTCTTATTTTACAAGGTTTACATAAGGAGGGAGAATGCCGACAGCTGGAATTCTGGGCTGGAAAAAGAGCAAATATTAGAGACCTATTCTGCGCAACTCCAAAAGTCCCGAAACTCCACGGAACATCTTAAAATAAAGAAAGAAAAATCCTCGCCAAAGATGAAGGCCAGGGGGCCACACCCTTCTCACAAGGGTGGGGGGCGCCCCCCCCCCTACCTCGTGGGCCCCCTGGTGGTTCTCCGACGCCCATCTTCTCCTATATGAGGTCTTTCAATGAGAAAAAAATAAAGAGGAACTTTTCGGGACGAGACTCCGCCACCATGAGGCGGAACTTTGGCGGATCCAATCTAGAGCTCCGGCAGAGCTGTTCTGCCGGGGAAACTTCCCTCCGGAAGGGGGAAATAATCACCGTCGTCATCACCAACGCTCCTCTCATCGGGAGAGGGCAATCTCCATCAACATCTTCACCAACACCATCTCATCTCCAAACCCTAGTTCATCTCTTGTATCCAATTCTTGTCTCAAAGTCCGGGATTGGTGCTAGTAGGTTGCTAGTAGTGTTGATTACTCCTTGTAGTTGATGCTAGTTGGTTTAATTGGTGGAAGATCATATGTTCAGATCCTATATGCATATTATTACCCCTCTGATTATGAACATGAATATGCTTTGTGAGTATTTACGTTTGTTCCCGAGGACAAGGGAGAAGTCTTTCTATGAGTAGTCATGTGAATTTGGTATTCATTTGATATTTTGATAAGATGTATGTTGTCTAGCCTCTAGTGGTGTTATGTGAATGTCGACTACATAACACTTCACCATTATTTGGGCCTAGAGGAAGGCATTGGGAAGTAATAAGTAGATGATGGGTTGCTAGAGTGACAGAAGCTTAAACCCTAGTTTATGCGTTGCTTCGTAAGGGGCTGATTTGGATCCACATGTTTCATGCTATGGTTAGGTTTACCTTAATACTTTTGTTGTAGTTGCGGATGCTTGCAATAGAGGTTAATCATAAGTGGGATGCTTGTTCAAGTAAGAACGACACCCAAGCACCGGTCCACCCACATATCAAATTATCAAAGTATCGAACGCGAATCATATGAACGTGATGAAAACTAGCTTGACGATATTCCCATGTGTCCTCGGGAGCGCTTTTCCTATTATAAGAGTTTGTTCCGGCTTGTCCTTTGCTACAAAAGGATTGGGCCACCTTGCTGCACTTTATTTACTTTTGTTACTTGTTGCTCATTACAATTTATCCCGTCACAAAACTATCTGTTACCACTTATTTCAGTACTTGCAGAGAATACCTTGCTGAAAACCGCTTATCATTTCCTTCTGCTCCTCGTTGGGTTCGACACTCTTACTTATCGAAAGGACTACAATAGATCTCCTATACTTGTGGGTCATCAGTCATCTGACCAAAGGACAGTATGGCCGTGTGAGTGCTTTGGAAACATCTAAGCTAGTCTGGGACTGGCTCTCCAAGGCCAATGAAGGCGTCTCCACCCAGAGAGATCAAAGAATCAGTGTCCTTCGCAACCTCTTCAACTGCTTCAAGAGAAACGACAATGAGAATGTTCAGCTCACGTTTGATCGACTCACTGACATCACAAATGAACTTCAAGCCCTTGGCGCTACTGAGATCACCAAGCATGAAGTCGTCAAGACACTCCTGAGATCACTTGACAGCTCGTTTGACACCCTAGCCCTGATGATTCAAGAACGTCCTGATTTTAAGACACTCGATCCGTCTGACATACTTGAGAGGCTCAACACACATGAGCTTCAGCTTTCTGAGAAAAGAGACATCTACGGTCCCAACTATGGGCGAACTCGTGCCCTGAAGGAAAAAGCTGTCTCTTCATCTGAAGAAGAATTTGACAGCAGTTCTGATGATCCTGAAGACATTGGAAAGGAGCTTGCTATGCTTGTGAAGAAGTTCCAAAAATTCACCAAGAAGAAAGGCTTCAGAAAGTCTTCACGATCAAGCTCAAGGAATGATGAAGCTTCTGCTAATGACTACAAGAAGAGAACATGCCACAAGTGCAAGAAACCTGGCCACTACATCTCTGAGTGTCCACAGTGGGAAAATGAGAACAACAAGAAGAATAAGAGCAAGGAGTATGATTCTGACGACAAGAAGAAGAAGAAACACTCAAAGTCTTCTTCCAAGTCTTCCTCAAAGTCTTCATCTTAAAAGAAGAGCTCATCTGGCAAGGCTCATGCGTTCGTTGGCAAGGAAATGGATTCAGAGAAGGAGTTCGCTTCTGAGGAGGCGGAGGTGGAGTCTGAGGAGGAGTCCGATTCTGGCGCTGCAAGTCTGGCTACAGCATACGTTGCCAAGTCCATCTTCAACACTGAAGACAATGGCTTCATCTCCGACGCCGATGCAAATGACAAGGACTACTCTGCTCCCACCTACTGCTTCATGGCACGTGGTGCCAAGGTAAACACACGCACTACTCGCTATCAAACATCCAGTGAAGATGACTCTAATTGTGGTTCCAATCCCAGCTACAAAACACTTGCTAAAATTGCAACTGAACAACAGAAAGCTATGGAACATATTCAAAAACTGTTAGACAAAAGCGATGATCTGTTAGATGCTGAAATGACTCGATCTCAGTCCTTAACTGAAGACATAAAAAATCTTCATGTTAAGTATGAGGAACTTGAAAGTCGTCATGAAACGCTCTCAACAACTCATGAAAATCTTTCCTATGATTATCTTCAAAGGAAGCAAGATCTTGGGAAATTGAGAGCGGCTCATGAAGATCTTCAAAAGGAAAACGAGTCACTTCGCGCCAAACAGATCAGTTCCGCTCAGGAAGGATTTGAACCACCATGTCTTAAATGCATTGAGCGTGACAACGCTACTTCTATTGCTGGATGTTCTACTGCTGCTACTATTGCAATATCTTCAAATGTTGATGTGGTAACTAACCCCTCTGCTGAGGATACCACTGCTATTGCTGATGAAAATGCTAGGTTGAAGACATTGCTTGAAACAGGGATGTACAAAAGTCTCAAAGGGCATCAGACACTATGTGATGTCCTCAAAAGGCAGATCCTGAACCGAAACCCTAGGAAAGAGGGTCTTGGGTTCGAAAGGAAAATGAATGCTGATGGCTCTTACTAGAAACCTGAGCAGTACCCCAAAACCACATGGGTTGCTGCAAAGGAACCTTCAGTGGATCCATCCACCCTATCTGGCTTCACTTGTGCTAATCCCATTGTTATTGATGAATCCTTTGATGCAAACTATAAACTGTTTAAGAATTATAATGGTGAAGTGTTTGCCAGGTATATTGGTACTAACTGCAGGAATGGGCCACCTATGAAGAAAGTCTGGGTGCCGAAAAAGTGGTTGGAGAATCTTCGTGTGAATGTCGTCATGACACCACAAGTGAAGAAGACAAACCCCAGACCACAGGCTTCATATGGTCCAAAGGCTTCATACAGACAAAGGATTCACCTGAGTCGCACTAATGCAAATGTTTTGCAGGGAAACCATATTCAGACCTATGAATATGAGCGCGTTTCATCAAACCGCCATGTTCATAAGACCAAGAACCACTCTGCTTATTCTTATGAGTACTATTGTCCACCTGCAAGACTTTTTTCTAGGGCTCCAAAGCCAAAGTTCTCAGATGCTGCACTTAGACTCATTCCTTCGAAGCCACCCTTGAAGATGTGGGTGGCTAAGAAAGCTTAACTCTCTTTTGCAGGGAAGGGTCTCCAGCCGAAAATCAAATTCGTCCGAAGCTATTGCTGGGGACCTTACATATCTTGTAGGGCGCAAGATCAAATGCCCAAATGGACTTATTATGTATTTTGTTCCTGAGTCGCTTGCTACTTGCCCTATCACTCCTAACCTCGATCTAAGCTTTCATAATCCACTTTCTCGTCAAATGTTTATGCTTCACAATTCTCTTCGTGAAGCCTATCCCCCTAACTGCACTGTAGGGTATGACACCAGCTGCTTCAGAATGGATTATTGATAGTGGGTGTACTAATCACATGACTGGCAAGCGAAGTTTTCTCATGGACTCAACTTTACGTCCATCTTACAAGAGTCACATCACATTTGCTGATACTGGTAAAAGCAAGGTGTTGGGTCTAGGTAGAGTTGCAATCTCGAGGGATCAACACATGGATAAAGTAATGCTTGTTGAATCCCTTGGTTTCAACTTAATGTCTGTCTCAATGCTTTGTGACTTAAACATGATTGTAATATTTGGAAAATATCGTTGCCTTGTTCTAACGGAATCTGACAAGTCTCTAGTCTTTGAAGGGTATCGGAAAGATGATTTGTACGTGGTAGATTTCTCAGCAGGACCACATCTTGCCGTATGTATTCTAGCAAAAGCTTCAGAATGCTAGCTCTGGCATCGAAGGCTAGGGCATGCTGGCATGAGGAACTTGCACACTCTTGCAAAGAAGAAGCATGTCATAGGCATCGAGGGCGTCAAGTTCAAGAAGGATCACTTATGCGGTGCCTGTGAAGCAGGAAAGATGACGAGGGCCAAGCATCCCTCGAAGACAATCATGACAACGACTCAACCCTTTGAACTGCTCCACATGGACCTCTTCGGTCCCACTCACTACTCAACTCTTACTACTACTGCTTGTCTCTATGGCTTTGTCATTGTTGATGATTATTCAAGATATACTTGGGTGCATATAATCCTCTACAAGACTGAAGTGCAGGATGTCTTCAGACGCTTCGCCAATCGAGCCATGAACAACTATGGCGTCAAGATCAAGCACATCAGAAGTGACAATGGCACTAAATTCAAGAACACTGGCCTAGACACTTATCTTGATACTTTGGGCATCACTCATGAATTCTTAGCTCCGTACACGCCACAGCAGAATGGCGTCGTGGAACGCAAGAATAGAACACTTATTGAGATGGCCCGGACGATGCTCGATGAATACAAGACTCCAAGAAAGTTCTGGCCTGAAGCCATTGATACTGCATGCCATATCATCAACCGTGTTTATCTTCACAAGCTTCTGAACAAGACATCCTATGAGCTCCTTACTGGCAAGAAGCCAAATGTCAGTTACTTCAGAGTATTTGGTGCCAGGTGCTGGATCAAGGATCCACATCACACTTCAAAATTTGCACCGAAGGCACATGAAGGTTTTATTCTTGGATATGGAAAGGATTCACACTCCTACAGAGTCGTCAACCTCTTTAACTATAAAGTGGTTGAAACTGTGGATGTGCGGTTCGATGAGACTAACGGCTCGCAAAGAGACCACCTGCCAAATGTGCTAGATGAAGCTCCATCCAGTGAAACCATCAAACTCATGGGAACTGGAGAAATCATACCGTCTGAAGCTCAGCCTGAAGAGGAACTCATCATCTCTGCACCGGATCAACCTGCAAACAATGCTCAGCCTGACGACAATCCTTCTAACAATGACAATGATCAGCAAGAGCAAAATCTTCGTCCTGTTCATCCTCGTGTTGCAAATGAAGTACAGATTGAGATAATAATTGATAGCATCAATGCACCAGGTCCACTCACTCGTTCAAGGGCAACACACCTAGCAAATTTCTGTGGGCACTTCGCATTCGTCTCAATATCTGAACCCAAGAAATTTGATGAAGCCTTCATGGAACCTGAATGGATTCAAGCTATGCAAGAAGAGCTTCAACAGTTTGAGTTGAATAATGTATGGGAACTAGTTAAGCGTCCTGATCCTCGTAAGAACAATATAATAGGCACTAAATGGATATATCGCAACAAGCAAGATGAGCATGGTCAAGTTGTCAAAAACAAAGCTCGTCTCGTTGCTCAAGGATACACTCAAGTTGAACGAATTGACTTTGATGAAACATTTGCTCCTGTGGCTAGACTTGAAGCTATACGCATACTGCTGGCCTATGAAAATCATCATAACATTCTTCTGTATCAAATGGATGTGAAGAGCGCTTTTCTCAATGGCAAGATTGAAGAAGAAGTGTATGTTGCACAACCGCCTGGCTTTGAAGATCCAAAACATCCTGACATGGTCTACAAACTCAACAAGGCACTATATGGCCTTAAACAAGCCCCTCGAGCTTGGTATGACACACTCAAAGACTTCCTAAAGAGCAAAGGCTTCAAACCTGGTTCCCTGGATCCCACTCTCTTCACGAAGACATATGATGGTGAACTGTTTGTGTGCCAAATATATGTGGATGACATTAACTTCGGCTGCACTAACCAGAAATATAGTGAAGAGTTTGGATATATGATGCAAGAGCAATATCAGATGTCCATGATGGGTGAGCTGAAGTTCTTCCTTGGTCTTCAAATATGTCAGCAACGCAACGACATCTTCATATCTCAAGAGAAATACCTCAAAGATTGCCTAAAGAAATTTGGAATGCAAGACTGCAAAGGCTACACGACGCCAATGCCAGCCAAACACCATCTGGGTCCCGACGACAATGGTAAAGAGTTCGATCAAAAGGTATACCGATCCATGATTGGTTCTTTGCTTTATTTATGTGCATCTAGGCCAGATATCATGCTTAGTGTTTGCATGTGTGCCCGGTTCCAAGCGGCACCAAAGGAATTGCATCACTTAGCTGTGAAGCGAATTCTTAGATATTTGGCTCACACCCCAACACTAGGATTATGGTATCCAAAGGGCTCAGAGTTTGATCTAGTTGGATTCTCGGATGCTGATTATGCTGGTGACAAGGTGGATCGCAAGTCTACATCAGGCACATGTCATTTTCTGGGACGATCACTTGCTTGTTGGTCTTTAAAGAAGCAGAACTGTGTATCTCTCTCCACTGCTGAATCTGAATACATTGCTGCTGGATCTTGCTGCGCTCAGCTTCTATGGATGAAGCAAACACTCAAAGACTATGTCATTCATCTGAAGCAAGTGCCACTCTACTGCGACAACAAGAGCGCCATCAAGATTGCCAACAACCCAGTTCAGCACTCGAAGACAAAGCACATTGAAATTCGTCATCACTTTCTCAGAGATCATGTTATGAAGGAAGATATTGATATCATACACGTCAACACTGAAGAGCAATTGGCAGATATCTTCACAAAGCCCTTGGATGAGAAGAGGTTTTGCAAGTTACGGTGTGAGCTAAATATCTTGGAATCCTCAAATGTCCTGTGATCAGGAACACTTCCTAACACTTTTGCATGTTGATGACTTAGATGTGCAACACACGAAGTAACATATGTCTTCAATCAATGAAGACTTGCATTCTGAGTGTGAATACATTAACGTGGAATTTGACTTCAGAACGCCATGGAAGTTGTGCGCTGTGTCTGGGTCTAATACTTCCTATACGGTGGGTAACGCCACCACAAAATTCTTCCCTAAGAAGTGTTTCTCACATGGCGTTACATTTGCAAAGTCTTCGCTTTTTGTTTGTCTTCAATGTTAACATGACCTCATGTTTATCTTGAACGTACTGATTTGGTTTTTGTCCTCTATAGCATTCACTTATAGCTATGACTTCTTGCTGAATCTTTTGAACTAAGTGAATGTGATCGGACCCTAACCCCTCTATGCTTCATTCCAAAGTCTATCTATCCAAATCATATGCATTCTATTGACACTGTCAAAATGTCTTCTCTGCATCCTTGTCAGCAGAAGACACAGAGAAAAACATTAATTCATTTTCAATGCTAACTCCTTCCACCTAAAACCCGGAGAAGTGGGAACGACCACCCGACAATCCAGGCGTGCGTGGGAACATGGAACAACCTCTGATGTGTTGCATGATAGCCACGTGTCCTTCAGATGTGAACCGCCAGGGGCACCTGTGTAATAACACTGTGCCGTCCCTGTCCCTATAAATACACACCTCACCACAGTCATTATCCTTTCTCCCACTCTAGCACAAACCCTAGCGCCACCGCTAGCACTCGACGATGCCGGCGACGAAGTGCCCAGCTGCCGCAACCTCACCGACGCCGTCCTCACGCCGACCGCGGACATCGTCTTCTCCGCCATTGCCGTAGGTGTCCTTTGTCGCCAAGTTAGGGCACGGAAGATCAAACTGCTCGGCCTCCTCCCCCACTCAGTCTAGCAGTTCCTCGTGTGGTAAATAAAACCTCCTTTTTACAGTCTCTTTGATCCGATAGATTCATCCTTTTCTACCACAAGCAGTTTCTATTCACACAAGTTGGATCTATTTCATACTGCATCTCATAATATGCCTAGTATGTTCACTTATGCTTCACAAAGTAGTTAGATTCCTCACTTGTACTTATTCGTGGATTCGTACAAATCTGGAACCAACTCTCTATCTATGAGTGAATGTCTTCGCACTATGAGGTCAATGTCTTCTAAACTGATTTATCTTCAAAATCTTCTGAGAATGCATATGACCTCTTCCCCTTCCCTCGCACCTTAATGCTGTCACAGGTACATGTCTGTGGGAGAATCCCTTGGTTCTCATAGTCTGCATTCATTTGCAGAATTCTTACAGCATCATATAAATTCCCCTGAAGCCAGTTCTTGTCTGACCAGTAGACGGAAGACTTTGACAGTTTTGAAGCCTTTCAGTCTAAACTTCATGGCACCAGAAAAATCTGCAAGGAAGGGTGGCAGACAACGTCGTGGTAACACCTCAAGAGATCTGCCTCCTGACCTCTATGAGCTATACAAGACAGATCCGGAGGAGGACTACAATCAGTAGAAAACTTGAATCCAATGGATTCGAAGATATTGGGCAGAACAATGGTTCAAGTACAGGTTCATGACCCAGGAGTATGCTGAGAAGAATGCCATCAAGCGACCGTGGGGAGACATCCTATACAAAAATCTTCAACCCAGGTCCAGAGTTGAAGCCATTGAACAAGGCTTCTATCCTTGCATGGTCCGTGGACCACAGCCTGCAGATGCAGACCCATCGTCATTGCTATGGTGTCGTGACGACAATCTGTTCAAGCGCAACCTTCAGTTTGCCAGGAACTCAGCCAAAGAAAACAAGAAGTTGCGGGGATTAGACTTCAACCCAGGTCCCTCTGCTTCTCGTGCCGATGGCTCACGCGAAGCTGAATCCAATCTTGTTGGGCCCTTCTACAACCTGGAAGGTCTCATCACTCATATTATAGTTCAAGGGGCAGTCGTGGATCAACCTGCAGACGATGCTGAATCTGACGAAGTGCCTGCACCACTGAAGCCAAAGAAGCTGAAGAAGCCTAAAGCTTCAAAGCCTGCCCCTGCACCAAAGGTCTCACGGGTGAAGCCTCTGGCCACTTCACCTCCTGAACACAGTGTGCAGTCTGAAGATCTGTCACGCATCTCCAAGCCCTCCAAGGTGAAGATGCCCATGCAACCCACCAGCCAAGCACTGACCCCTACTGCTGTTCTGCGAAATGAGAATGACGCCATTGATCTGTCCAGCGACGACGATCTTGGCGATGACGCTCTTGAGCAGTTGATCAAGAGCAAGCAAGAGGCAGAAATCTTCAATGACCTTCCTCTCTTTGATGTTGAAATCATCAACACATTTATTGATGAGTGGTTTGACAGCCCAAATGTTAGCTTTGATGATCTTCAGCTTCCCGTTGGCCTCAACGTCGCCTTTCACGGAGCCATTGCTGCTGAGCTGGCTCTAGCTTAGAAGATTGTTGAGCTGAAGCATAAGATAGATTATGAAAAGGCTCAGTTCAAGAAGCATATGGCCAAGCTCAATGTTGAAGACATTGAGAACTTCCAGACCATGATGCATGAGCTTAAGGAAGCATTCCGAACCAAACGCGAAGAAGCCAAAGGTTCTCGTGAGTGCATGAAGGATCTTGCTGCTAAATGTGTTCAAGGATACAATGAAGATGAAAAGCGCAAGGCTTTGGGGCGAGCATGCATCGACCCCAGAATGGCGGCCAAGAAGAAGAAGAAGCCAACTGTGGCAGAACCCGAAGCACCAAGGCATGATGTACATCCAATTGTCTTCCCAGCCAGTATGACAGGCTCGAAGCCTAAGGTCCCCACAGTGGCTTCAGAACTGAAGAAAACAAGGGCAGCTGAAGCTGAAGCCAGAAAGTGCAAAACCAAGGGCACCACTGATGATGCTCCTCCAACTAAGAAACACAAAACCAAGAAGAGAGATCGGGCTGCTCCCACAGAGCCCCTTGAGGTCGAGCCAATCTCAGTGGCTCATCCTGCGTCTGAAAATCAAGAACGCCAAGTGATAGGTCATGAGCCTGCTTCCCCAGAGGCTCCTGACATTGAAGACAATCCAGCTGTTGACCCCACTGCAGCTGAAGACATTGGTCCTCATGACAATGTTGAAGATGATGAAGTCCTTCCTCAGATCGAGCACCAATTGGTATCATCACCTGTGCTCACGCACAGCGAACTCATCAGCATTGGTCGTCCTCTGACGCCAACTGCTCAGGATGCATCGTGGGCTGATCACCCACAACGACAAGACACCCAAGTTCTCCCCAATCGCAAGCTACCTCACCAGTGCAAGATGACGATGACTTTGAGGCCCAGCACACTCCATATCCGCAAGCGTCGCCAGCATTACGCAAGCTTCTCAAAGGACCAAGGCCCCAAGTCACTCCCACTATGCACGTGTCTGAGTCTGAAGCCAAAATGGCTGAAGATATTCCGGCTGCATCAGCCGATGAAGAAGAAGAACCAAGAGTTGAAGCAGATAGAGTTGCTACACCCCCGTCCCACCAAGATGTTGTTCTCAAGGAGAACGTGTCCGACCCTCCAGCTTCTGAAGTGGAGGTTAACAATCCTCAGGCGGCCACCAACATCACCACTGAAGCCAATGACGTTGTCATGGCTGAAGCTTATGCGGCGCCTGAAGCTACTGCGGTACCAGAAGTCCAAGTGCCTGAAGCCACTGCATCACCTGAAGCCAATGTGGCCCCTGAAGCTCATGTCAACGACAATGCCAATGCTCCTGTTCCCCCTCCAAGACCTCATACAATTGAGCTGGCATTTGATCGTGGTCAGCCTGTTATGGTCCGCTGGCCCATTCTGGTTCCTCCACCTGCTGCGGGTCCATAATTTGAATATCATGTCGAGCACAGACCTCAAGTCCAAAAGCCCAAGCCAAGACTTCCACGATTCCCAGGCACTGCAACTTCACCTGGGGTCTTCAATGTGAATGGCTTCGTGGCACATAACACCTTCTTCAAAAGCGCCAAGAACCCATATACCAAACCTCACATTTCATCAGATCAGTTCTGGAGCTATCAGCAGCGCAACTACTATTCCTGCGTCCTATACAATCAAGGGCGCATATTTCCACATATGTGCCTCGACTCTGAAGCTATAGCTGGCCTGCCCTGCCTTGAAGAAGCGTTGGATTGCTTCAGAGATGCTGGACTGCTGCAGTTTGTCACAGATAAGGAACACTGGAATGAAGAGCTTCTGCTACAGTTCTATGCAACTCTTCACATCTGAGGCTACAACAGGGATCCAAAGACTTGGGTCCTTGAGTGGATGACAGGCAATGTCCATCATGAAGACAAAGCTCTTGATATCATTGAGCTCACAGGCCTGCCCACTCCTGGTGAATACTATGAACCAGGTTGTCAACAACACCAGAATGCCTTGGAAAGCATTTTTCAGAAGCCTGAACCCAACATGAGTCAAATGCTGAGCATGATGAAGCCTCTGCCTCAAAACGCTGAATACCCGTCTGAATTCTTTGTTGAAGACCTAGAGTACCTGCCTCGCACCATTTATCATATTATCAGAAAGACTCTATGGCCTGTCAAAGGACATTCATCTGCAGCGAAGCTTGAAGGAGCGATGAAGACTTTGGTTTTCTATATCTTCAATGGCATCAGCTTCAATGCTCAAGACTTCTTCATCAGGCAGTTGGCTGCATCTGGCTCCGACATTTTTGGGTTGAAATTCTATGCTCCATGGGTCATGCATCTTATCAAGCTCACTCTGCCTTCAACTATCAGCCGTCTGCGCGCAATCATCTTATATTCTTGCCAGAGGTTGATCTGTCAGTTGAAGCTATTTACCCAGAGCCTGTTAAGGATCCCATTTATCTTCACAATGTTGATCACCAAAGCTTCACCCAGCCTATTGAAGGAGTTCCAGCAGTTTCTCGTGTTTATCCCCTTGCTGGCAACACACGTGCCCCTCGCGCTCAAACTGATGCCACTGATAGCACCATTGCGCAAAGGCCTCGAAGGCGATCTCGTGTCCTAAATGACCGAGAGCTTCTCGTCGCACTACACCAGAAACAGGACAAACATCACGACTGGCTTAAGCGTCAGATGCAAAGCCTCTTTGTGGATGTCAACCACATTCGCAATCTTGCCACCAAAAATGCCTTTGTCACTCATGAAACCTGTCGGAGGTCATGGAAGAGTTTGACATTACTTAGTGCTGAAGATGATCCGCAAGACGATGGCTTCACCGAACAGTTCAAGTTTGACTCAACTCCTCCCAGGAATGCTCACTTGCGTCGGACTCCCTCACTTGAAGACTCTGACTATTCGTCCTCAGCTGCGACAGTGAATGCCAGAGTCATCGATGACCAAGATGATGCAACTTCACCTCCTCCAACTTCAGCGCGTGTCGACACTGCACCAAGTTCTTCTGCACCACCGGACCTCAACGACGACCCTGCTGCCTCGCCTGCACCTCATGGGAACGAGTAGGCGCTCTATGTCTTCGAACCTTTTTGGTCCTTACTGACAAAAGGGGGAGAAGCATATGAGTTGATAGTCTTCAAGCGGGTCCATATGGGTGGTTGCTTTACCTTTTGCTACTTTTGCCAAGTGTTTACAACTCTTGCTTTTCGATACATTTGGTTCTTTGAATTGTAACACTTAAACTCGATGGTCGTCCGATACTTATTTGCTATTCTATGATGCGATGATAAATTCCGCACTTAGGTCATTTTGCAGACGTCCATTTTCCATTATGCATGTCATTATCTTCGTTACATCATATCATGCATGATGAATTGTCATCATAGGTTGAAGAGGATCTCCATAAGTAAAACCTGCCATGTGTATTTGCATTCCAAGAGCAAAGTACTTATATGCACATCTTTAGGGGGAGCCCTTGCAACTTATGAAGACAATACCCTATCCTTTACAATTTCACATATTTTATTCCCTGTTGAAAACTTCAACCAGTTTGTCATCAATCACCAAAAAGGGGGAGATTGTAAGTGCATCTAGTGCCACCCCTAGTTGGTTTTGGAGTATTGACGACAAACCTGGTTGAGGGACTAATGTGTTTGTGAGAATTGCAGGATAACACAGGTAGAAGTCCCTCATTGATTCGGTTTTCCTACCAGAGATGACCCCTAAAAATGTATGAAGACACTGAAGTCAAAGGTGGTATGTGAAGACATTCACATTGAAGACTATGACAAGAGAATACATCGCGTGAAGACTATGGAGCGCGAAGACTTAGTTGTTTCGTCGTTCTTTTTCTTCTTTGTTGAGTCATAGGAACCACCGTACTGTTAAGTGGGGTCCAAGAGAACCAGTCAGAATGACTGAAGTGATGCTTAACCAAAATCCTATGTCTTCGAGTGAAGACTATGAGAGCAAATCTTATTCAGAGTTGGATAAGTCAGCCTTGCTTGTAGCCCAAGTAAAGTTGCCGTGTGTGTTTGAAATCTGACAGTTGGAACACGTGTCAGTTCCTTAGTGACCCAGGGTCATTTCGGACAAATCAGGTCGGGTTGCCTAGTGGCTATAAATAGCCCACCCCCTACAACCATAAACGGTTGGCTGCTCAGAGTTAGTGTACGGCTTTTGTCGTTTGAGAGCAACCCACCTCGAAGCCTTTGAGAGAGAATTCCTTGTGAGGATAAAGCCCTAAACACCTAGAGCAAAAGAGTGTTAGGCATCACTTAAGTCTTCCTTTCTGTGTGATCTGAAGACTTATTACACTTGAGGACTGTGAATCCTCCAGCCGGTTAGGCATCGCGTTCTGAGCATCCAAGAGTCATTGTGGATCGCCGGTGAACAAAGTCTGTGAAGGTTTGGAAGTATGCCTTGAAGACTTACTAGAGTGATTGGGCAAGGACTGGGTGTCCTTAGCTCAAGGGGAATAAGGTGAAGACACGGTCTTCTGAGTTGAATCTCAGCCTCCCTGACCATACGTACAGTTGTCACAGCAACTGGAACTGGTCCAACAAATCATTGTCTTCAACGAGTCACTGGTTCTACCCTTCCCATCTCTTTATTTACTGTTGGTCCTTGTGAAGTCATTGTATGATTGCATTATCTCTTGTCTTCACTGAGTGACTGCTTGTTCTGATTGGCTTCGTACTATCTTCCTACCTGATCCATACTGCCTAGCTGCCATTAGTTGTTGTGCTTTCACTTCATTGAATACTTGATTATGGTTTGCTTAGTGTAGTCTACCTTCCGCTGCATGGTAATAGGTTAATTTCTATCATTTGTCTTCGAAACTCCCATGTTTTGAAGACTTTCTTTAAAAATCGCCTATTCACCCCCCTCTAGTCGATCACTAGCACTTTCATTACCCTCCACATTCGTGGTTACAACAGGGATCCGAAGACTTGGATCCTTGAGTGGATGACGGGCGATGTCCATCATGAAGCTAAAGCCCAAGACATCATTGAGCTTACAGCCCTACCCACTCCTGGCGAATATTATGAACTAGGCTGTCAACAACACCAGAATGCTTTGGAGAGCATTTTCCAGAAGCCTGAGCCTAACATGAGCCAAATGCTAGGCATGATGAAGCCTCTGCCACGCGACGCTGAATACTCAACGGAATTCTTTGGCGAAGACCTAGAGTATCTGCCCCGTACCATTTACCATATCATCAGGAAAACTCTATGGCCTATCAAAGGACATTCATCTGCAGCGAAGCTTGAAGGAGCAATGAAGACTTTGGTTTTCTATATCTTCAATGGCATCAGCTTCAGTGCTCAAGACTTCTTCATCAGGCAGTTGGCTGCATCTGGCTCCGACATCTTTGGTCTGAAGTTCTATGCTCCATGGGTAATGCGCCATATCAAGCTTCACTCTGCCTTCAACTATCAGCCGTCTGCGCGCAATCATCTAGTATTCTTGCCAGAGGTTGATCTGTCTGTTGAAGCTCTTTTCCCAGAGCCTGCAAAGGATCCAATTTATCTTCACAATGTTGATCGTCAAAGCTTCACCCAGCCCATTGAAGGAGTTCAGGCCGTCTCTCGTGTTTATCCCTTGGCTGGCAACACACGTGCCCCTCGCACCCAAAATGAAGCCACTGCAAGCACCATTGCCCAAAGGCCTCGGAAGCGATCTCGTGTTCTCAATGACCGAGAGCTTCTCGTCGCTCTACATTAGAAACAGGATAAGCATCATGACTGGCTAAAGCGTCAGATGCAAAGCCTCTTGGCGGGCGTCAATTGCATTCACAATCTTGCCACCAAGAATGCCTTTGTTACTCATGAAACCTGTCGGAGGTCTTGGAAGAGTTTGACATTGCTCAGTGCTGAACCTGATCTTCAAGACGATGGCTTCACAGAAAGATTCAAGTTTGACTCCACTCTTCCAAGGAATGCTCACTTGCGTCGAACTCCCTCACTTGAAGACTCTGACTATTCTTCCTCAGCTGCAACGGTGAATGCCAGAGTCATAGATGATCAAGATGATGCCACTTCACCACCTCCACCTTCAGCGCGTATCGACACCGCACCAAGTTCTTCTGCACCACCGGACCTCAACGACGACCCTGCTGCTTCGCCTACTCCTCATGGGAACGAGTAGAAGCTCTATGTCTTCAAACCTTTTTGGTCATTACTGACAAAAGGGGGAGAAGCATATGAGTTGATAGTCTTCAAGCGGGTCCATATGGGTGGTTGGTTTACTTTTGCTACTTTTGCCAAGTGCTTACAACTCTCGTTTTGATACATTTGGTTCGTTTTTGAGTTGTAACACTTAAACTTGATGGTCGTCTGCTACCTTTTCGACACTATGTGATGCGATGATAAATTCTGCATGTGCGACGATAAATTCCGCACGAAGTCTTTTTGCAGACGTCCATTTTTCATTATGCATGTCATTATCTTCGTTATATCCTTTCATGCATGATGAATTGTCTTCATAAGTAGAAGAGGAGCTCCGCAAGTACAACCTGCCATGTGCATTTGCATTCAAAAGAAAATACTTATATGCACATCTTCAGGGGGAGCCTTTCTGCTACTTACGAAGACAATACTTAAATCCTTTACAATATCACATACTTCTATCCCCGTTGAAAACTTCAACCAGTTTTTCATCAATCACCAAAAAGGGGGAGATTGTAAGTGCATCTAGTGCCACCCCTAGTTGGTTTTGGAGTATTGACGACAAACCTGGTTGAGGGACTAATGTGTTTGTGAGAATTGCAGGATAACATAGGTAGAAGTCCCTCGTTGATTCGGTTTTCCTACCGGAGATGACCCCTAAAAATGTATGAAGGCATTGAAGACAAAGGTGGTATGTGAAGACACTCACATTGAAGATTATGACAAGAGAAGACATCGCGTGAAGACTATGGAGCGCGAAGACTCAGTTGTTTCGTTGTTTCCTTTTCTTCTTTGTTGAGACATAGGAACCACCGTACTGTTAAGTGGGGTTCAAGTGAACCAGTCAGAATGACTGAAGTGATGCTTAACCAAAATCCTATGTCTTCGAGCGAAGACAATGAGAGCAAATCTTATTCAGAGTTGGATAAGTCAGCTTTGCTTGTAGCCCAAGTAAAGCTGCCGTGTGTGTTTGAAATCTGACCATTGGAACACGTGTCAGTTCCTTAGTAACCCAGGGTCATTTCGGACAATTCAGGTCGGGTTGCCTAGTGGCTATAAATAGCCCACCCCCTACACCATAAATTGGTTGGCTGCTCAGAGTTAGTGCACGGCTTTTGTCGTTTGAGAGCAACCCACCTCGAAGCCTTTGAGAGAGAAATCCTTGCGAGGACAAAGCCCTAAACACACAGAGCCAAAGAGTGTTAGGCATCACTGAAGTCTTCCTGTCTGTGTGATATGAAGACTTATTACAATTGATGACTGTGAATCCTCCAGCCGGTTAGGCGTCGCGTTCTGAGCATCCAAGAGTCATTGTGGATCGCCGGTGAACAAAGTCTGTGAAGGTTTGGAAGTCTACCTTGAAGACTTACCAGAGTGATTGAGCGAGGACTGGGTGTCCTTAGCTCAAGGGGAATAAGGTGAAGACGCGGTCTTTTGAGTTAAATCTCAGCCTCCCTAACCAGACGTACAGTCGTCACAGCAACTGGAACTGGTCCAACAAATCATTGTCTTCAACGAGCCACTGGTTCTATCCTTCCCATCTCTTTATTTGCAGTTAATCCTTGTGAAGTCATTGCCTGTTTGCATTATCCTTTTGTCTTCCCTCTGTGACTGCTTATTCTGATTGGCTTCATACCATCTTCCATCCTGATCCATACTGCCTAGCTGCTAGTAGTCTTTGTACTTTCACTTCATTGTATACTTGACTATGGCTTGCCTAGTGTAGTCTACCTTCCGCTGCATGGTAATAGGTGTATTTCTATCGTTTGTCTTCGAAACTTCCATGTTTTGAAAACTTTCATAAAAATCGCCTATTCACCCCCCCTCTAGTCGATCACTAGCACTTTCATGTTTCCATACAAGCATCGAGTATGCTCCAATATCCACATTTAATATATTTTAGTTATCAATTTTTTTGTGGTTTTTAGGTAAAGAAACTAAGACGACCACTCCAACGAAGCATTTGTATGATACACTTCTTATAATTTATCAAAGAACATCTTATCTTGCACTTGTCTAAAACATTGGTCATTTCCTTTTTCAGGCCAGTTGAGGATTTGAAAAGAGAGTGCATTAAGGCGGCCAGGAGTAATTGGGTAGTTCCGGATTTGAAAAGGAGTGCATTGAAGGAGCCAGGATCAGTTGATGAACTAGTCTGTGAACGAACATGTATTATGGCTTATGTTATATTTTAGTCTAAGAAACATAGTTCTAGACTATAGGATATTTCTTATTTATTTGTATGTTCTGTATGAATGTATTTTATTATTCAGTTGTAAACTTTGGTGTAAGTATTTGTTCGGGGTAATTATTCTACTCAGCTTGCCAATTTTTATAATGTGATGTTTGCAAATGCAATCTGTGACGTGGAATGGTGCCTTCATATAATGGTATTATTGGATTAATCTGCATGTGCGGCCATGTCATGGTAAAATGATCAAATTTGA
This sequence comes from Triticum urartu, assembly GCF_003073215.2. NCBI lineage: Eukaryota > Viridiplantae > Streptophyta > Magnoliopsida > Poales > Poaceae > Triticum > Triticum urartu. The sequence goes on from NC_053024.1 coordinate 564,319,053, forward strand.
AATGATGAAATACAAATTCAAAATAAATCAATCCATATTTAAAGTAAAATATTCCATTTGTACTGAGTCGCTTATGTATATTTAAAGATAAATATAACGTCTGTACACGACGTGTATAAAGTACTGGGCCTATGATGAATATATTTACAGAAGCGCCTCAATGGTCTTGAGATGCAAATGAAACACGTCTATGTGAGTAGAGACGTCATATGAGCGTGTCTAACATAACGTCTCTACCTTTGTAGACACGATGTTGAACGTTCCTATATAGCGTCCCATGTCATGTAAAGACGCTTAGCAAGCGTGTCTATATGGTTTGAGACGGTCCGTGGAAAGACGCTTTACTAAAACGACTCTATAGTTGCCTAGAGGTGAAATAACGCGTCCCTAGGTATGGAATTCGACGTCTCTACTGGCAGTTTTTGTTGTAGTGGTGTTACCTCGGTTGGGGTCCTTACAATTACAACAGGAATAGCACCTACCTCTCAACCACCATCCAAGGAGTTGTCAACCCATTCGGCACTTTCACCGATGTATGCATTGGTTGCCCTGGGGCCCTGCGTGACGATGAGATCGTCTGTATTTCGGGTCTACAACAGCGTGGAAGACCTCAGGTGATGCCTAGTTCCTGGGTGGTCGGTGGCTCTAGCTACCCACTAATGGAGTGGCTTCTCGTCCCATACCCACACCAAAACTTAACAAGGGAACAACATTCTTTCAACAAGAAGGTCATGAAGGTTCATCGTGTGGTCGTGGATGCCTTTGCAAGGCTCAGGGGGCGATGGGCATTCTTGCAAAGCGCATAGATGTGAATATCTCAAACGTCTCTATCGTGATCGGTGCGTGTCATGTGTTGCACAACATATGTGAGGTCAAAGGGGAGGTGATGAGCCCAGAGTTGCGGTGTGATGTCATCGATTTTGAGACCGTGCCAGAGAACCTTGTGCATTCTGAGAGCGCTAGCAAGGCCAGAGACAAGATCGCACACACACTCTTCTAGTGCATTTGGTGGCACCAACTTTTGATGCTCATTATCAAATTATCATTATTACCATTTTCAACCAATTGCACAATCAGTTCACCGCTCATCTCCCTTCCTTTCTTGTTAATAACTTCATCTGCATTGAAACCATTCCGTTAAGGATTCCCATTTTATTTTTACTTACTCATTGCATCGAAAGGGAGGTCTTGATGAGGTGGTTGAGATCCCAAGACATCATGTAAAAAAAAGCATACCGGCAAAGAAAACATCTCCATTGCTATCTTTTTTTTTCTTGACATTATTTGTTTTGAGATTGTTTACCACATACGCCATGTGGTTCTGGTTTGCTTAATTTACATCAATTTGATCGAATTTTTGTAGGCTAATCAACTTTGTTTTTTGAGGTGACTGACGCTAATCAATTCGATCAATTAGATCTGAGACAAGGTTTATTTGAAAAGCCCATAGTATAATTTCAATCCCTCTTTTTTTTAACTATGCGCACAACCTTGGACCGGCCCAGTGCCCAGTTGGATCCCCGCGCCAGACCTGACTTTGGTCACTGACGTGTGGGCCCAGGGGAGCTGCGTCCAGTTGGAGGTAGGCAGTACCCCCAGTCCTCCCCGTTCCTGAACGCCGCCGACTCGCAGGTTCGCCCCGGTCGCCACCTCCCAAATCCCTATTTATTCCCAATGCGTGAAGTCCTACAGATTCGCTGTTGGCAGCAACGCTAGAATCAGGAATTCTGAGTATATGAGATTGCAGCAACTCGAGGTACGCAATACACCGGCGCCCGTGAGTTCATCACAGCTTGCAACTAGGTTTTCCTTTCATCTTTAGCCAAGTCTAAAATCTGTGAGAAGGATACATCTATCACAGTTACTCCCTTCGTTCGGAACTACTTGTCTCGGATATGGATGTATTTAGAATTAAAATACGTCTAGATACATCCATTTCCGCGACAAGTAATTTCGAACGGAGGGAGTAGATTTTTAGGGATTGTCGATTGCAATTTGCAGCAGACGGGCAGAGCACGCATGGAAAGAAGGGATAGGTTAGCTGCATCAGCCATCACCCGTACGTACTGCATACAGATTTGGATCAACACTGGTTGGTACCGGCAAGATATTCATACCAACACCTGCCGATATTCATCAGATGTGCATTTGTTCAGCCCACACAAAAACAAAAGCATAATCTCCCAGAAGAAAAGGAGGATGACACAAGGGCATATCCCTGAACTCAAACATCTGACAGGCACCACTGTGCAGATCTCAAACTAGAATGATGACACAAGGGCACATCAATCCCTGAATTCAGTGACTGATCAATACGTACCAAGCATCTTTTTGAAAAAGTAAAAAAAAGGGGGGGTGGAGTAAGCCTGTTTTTATTTTCTTCGAAACTAGCAGAGAAAAGCCGGGACGCAAAGCCTGGCAAAAGTGTATCTCTCAAATTTTGGGCCAACATAATACGCAAAAACTGAATTCACTCACATTCTTCCATCCAACAGTGGCTCGTAAGATGCTTTGACCTCATCATCATCCCACTCCAACCCATCGAACCAGTCCCTCGCGCATTGTATCTTCTCCAGTTCTGCGGCAGCGAGTCTGAGCTTCTTGAGGCTTGGACAATCGGCGATCTTGAGGCTCTTCAGTGACGGGAACCGCAGCATGCATGCGCTACTGCTCAGCGCCCTCAACTTTGGTAGGCCTTGGAGATGCAGTTCCTTAAGTTTAGGGAAGGGTGTGATCACTTTGCTAGTAGTCCCTGCAGCTTGTTCGTCTTCGTCCGCCGCTGCTTCTTGATCTCCATCGCTGAGTGTGATGAGCTCCTCCAGTCCTAGGCAGTACCAGATGAACAATGACGACAGATTCTCGACGCACCCACCCCTGTAGACGATCTTTACCTTCAGAAGGCTCTGCAGGATGATACCCTGCAGGCTATCAAGGGCGGGCTGTTCACACTCGATAACTTCACCCTTCCTCATAAAATCACAGGGATCTAAAATGGGGCAATCAGTTTCTTCGCTGCCGTCAATGATCACCTCAGCTAGATTGCTGCAGTTTGAGATCCACACTCTCTTCAGGTTTGTCATGGTCTTCCAGAGGTGGCTTGAAGGGAGCTCCATCTTTGTCAGGCTACCGCATGCTTTTATCATCAGATTTCTTGTTGTACCGGCGAGGCGATATGACCGTGCCAGCCTCTCTAGGGCCTCGACCGACTGTACTGTGATGTCGATTGCCTTGAGCCTGCGTAGGCTCTCAAGCTCCTGAAAATCAACACCATTTCCACTCTCACCGACTTTCCAGTCTCGGTAACTGAAGTCCATGTACAGAACTTGCAGCATTTTGAGGCTATCTATGACACCACCTGGGATCATTACAAGCGGCATATGTGAGAGGAGCAGGAACCGCAGAGTGACCAGTGATCCTAGCTCCCTTGGCAGTGATATGATGTCTGTGTGATACAAATCAAGGTACTGCAACTGAACCAATGCACTGATCCCTGAGGGTAATTCAGTGATAGAGGTGTGCGAGAGATCTAATACCCTGAGAGATGGCATGAACTGGAAGAAGCCGTCGCACAACTTTTTCAACCCAGCGTTGTTTTGTAGCATCAAGGTCTTCAACAGAGGGCAATTAGGCGTCTCATACAGCTCCACGATGTTATTCCGCATGAAACAAATCCGCTCAGCCTCGCTCCATTTCTCTGCACCTGGTGCTTCCTTGAGCCCAACCCAGGCACGGACAAGCCATTTGGTCTCTTTTGTGCCGAATTCTGATGCTATCCAGAGAGCCATCGCGCGGACCATGGGATGCATACTGATGTGTTCGTCGTCTTTACCTTTTTCCAGCAAGGATGCAATCTTGAGATCACCCAGAAGGTCATGCCCTTTGTTGTATATCTCATCCATCTCAGTGTATAGATCATCTATGAAACCTTCACCGATGCAGTAGCCTATGACCCAATCCTTGGAAATGATGAAGTCCTCTGGAAACAGCGAGCAGTACAGCAGGCAGAGCCTTAGCTTGTCACTGGGCAAGTTGTCATAGCTGCTCTTGAGAGGCATAAGAACGTCCGTCTCCATGCCAAGAAGCTGCCATGGGGCAATATTTAGAACGGTGATGGCGTGCTTCCATTCTTTTGCAGTGTGCTTGCTGGCCATAGCCCGGCCGACGGTGATGAGCGCAAGGGGCAGCCCACCACATTTCATGGCCACTCCCATTGCCGGCCCCCAGATCTCTGGGCTGGCACGCTCGAGGTGCTCGCCGACCTTGTCACGGAAGAGCTCCCAGGCGGCCATCGGTGGCAGGCGCTCCATCTTGAGCTTGCGACGGACATCCATTCGGTTGCACACGTCCTCCATCCTCGTGGCCACGATGATCTTGCTCTTGGAGTTGTGCTTGGGAACCGGAATGCCGAGCATCCGGAAGTTGAGTGGCTCCCAGAGGTCGTCCAGCAGCAACACAAAATTCATCTTGGTGAGCACCCTGTAGAGCACCCCAGCGCGCTCCTTGGGCGTCCTGTTCTCCCAGCTCAACCCGAGCCGGTCGCCGATGACCTTCTGGATGCCGTCGAGGCTGAACTCCCTGCCAACTTCGACGTAGATGACGACATTGATGTCCTGCGAGCCGATGAGGAAGTCGTTGTTGAACTTGTGGAGCAGCGCGGTCTTGCCGATCCCGCCCATGCCGTAGACGCCGACGACGCCGGCGTCGCCGCCCCGGATGCAGGCGTTGAGCTCCTGGAGCATCTCGTCCATGCCGACGACGGGCGCGCTGGGCATCTCCTCGAAGCGGACCTGCACGAGCTCGTCGGCGACCTTGTGAAAGTCGCCCTTGTCCTTGAGGCCGGCGGCCTCGGCGAGCGTCTCGTCGGCCCTCTGGCTGAGGCGGTAGGTGGCCCTGAGGCCGGGCGCCTGGTCGGGCGGGAGCTGGAGGCGCGCCTGGTGCTCGGCGTGGATCCGGGCGGCGGCGTCCTCGAGCTTGGCGACGCACTCGAGCCACCACTTGACCTGGCTGGTGGCCTCCATCCCCTGGCGCTCGGCGGCGTCCACCATGCGCTTGACGTCGTCGCGCTTGCTCTTGAGCTCGTCCACCTCGTGGCCCAGCGCGTCGATGTAGTCGGCGCAGGACATGACGTACCCGAACGTCCGCGCGAAGTAGTCCTTGAGCGGCCGGAACGCCGTGTCGACGATGGACGCCACGAACTCCATCGCCGCCCGCCGCGAGCCGAATGCCTCAGTCTCCGCCGAGCGAGGCCTGGATTCGGTCGGCCAAGAACCCTGATTTGGGCACGGATTGAAGGATCTGTGCGGCGACGGAGCCGAATGGGGGGCTAATTACAGAAGTGGATGCACACGGGACGCGCGGAGGCGGAAGGGAGGAACGCGACAAGCTGCAATTGGTGCTGGGGGAAATCAGTTGGAGCTTGTGGGATATGGACAAATTGGTAGCTGGGGGTTGGAGCTCAGAGCAGGAGTATCCTTAGCCAAGAAGGAACACACGGAGAAATGCGCACCCGCGATGCGGAGGAAGATGGACGGGGGCGAAGACTTGGACTGCGCACAGTTGGAGTCCATCACCGGCTCACTGCGACCGCGAGGAAGGTGGCGACTGGCGTGGCGAGTGTGGTGGTGGTGGTGACTTGACTGGGCCATTGCGTCGGGCGGGTTGTTTTTCTTTCTTTTCTTTTTCTTTCGTCAGGCGGGCTGTTTGTTCCACGGAGAAACTGACCACGGCCGAGCATGTCAGTACGGTTGAACGTGCAAACAAGACAAATATGCGTGCATAGTGACAGTGCATACTACGTACTACTTTTCAACGTTGATCTCCGATGTCTTCGAGACAGTCAACGACAGGTGTCTGTCTGCAAGGGCACGGAAGGTGTCTCTCGAAGCGGTAGCACACTGTGGTTTTTCGTTTTCTTTTTCAGGACACATCATTCATGGAACGAAAGCTTTTCACCCGGTTTGTGAACGATCCAATCGTCCGTGCGCTGTCGTACGCAGAGCAGTTTGGACGAAACAAACACGTAGGGAAGAATACAGAACCATAGAAGCAATTTAGCAGAGTCGTCATATGAAATATAAAACACGCTTTATATGGATATATAGGGGCCGTAACCATTGTGCACAAAACAAAGAGTCGTCATCGCCATAATGTGGTCTATTTTTTTTTCTGTTTTAATCATGTTTTCAACTTTGTAGTGGCGATTTAAGATCACGTTAGTCCGTATCAAATGCAATAACTATATTTATTGATCAAAATGTGTCGCTTTACATATATTAGTGATTTGAAATGTCGTTTAATGACATTTTCAAAATAAGCAATGTCTCTATTCGAGCGACATTGCTACCTACTACTACCTACACTCACCGGTGGTCGGCGTCAACTAGTCATCGCCCTCCTTTTCTTCTTCCCCCCCTTCTTGTCCTCCTTCGAGAGGTCCTCGAAGCGGGCCTAGGGGTCGGACTCATGAGCAGCAAACGCGAGTAGCCACTGCTCCTTGTCAGTCGGTGCGGGGCCGGACTCTAGGAGGATCCACTGCTCGTTTCAAGCTTCGAGGTCGAAGAACTGCATAATCGCGTCGAACGGGTCCTTAGGCTCCGGCTGGGCCTCGACGGGGATGGCGTCATTCCCGGGACAAGGGGGTCAGCGGGGACGACGTCTTCCTCATAATTCACCCGGATGAGGGGGCTAGATCCCTCACGGCTGGCAGATCCGTCGCTGCCGTGAGAGGAGTATCCATTGGCTGTGGCGGCTAGTGCATCAGGCAAAGAGTTCGGCCGGACCACGGTGTCTAGGATGGGAGGTTTCGCTCCGCCACCAAGTTGAGCCAATAGGCTGCAATCTTGCGCGGCAATATTTTCCTGGATGGTGGAGGAGATGGGAGGAGAGGAGGCAACTAGGCTTTGGTGATGGGGATGTCTCGCCGCCATGCTTTTATACCGAGGATGAAGCCACATGGTCATCTGAATGACCTCCTTGGGAATTGGGGGAGCGATGGAGGCCATTACTTAGCGGGTGGTTAGCCATCCCATCATCATTGCTCGCTAGTGATTATGTCTGCGCGGTGGTGTGTGTACCTGCGACGGGCAGCTTCAAACCATGGATATGGTGCGAGGAGGAAGAAGTTGAATCTTCCCTCCCGCGCTGGTGGTTAGGTGTGAAGCAAAGCTCCGACTAGATCTCCTTATCCATCAGATATGAGGCTACGAGGTTGTTTATGGAGTGAACTCCACGATTATGCCGACCGACACCCATATGGGACTCTGCTAGAGTGCCATTTTGGTCAAAATCACGATATTGGTTGTTATTACGGCGATTGGGGCCGTATATGGCGACTCTGCTAGAGTTGCTCGAAGAGATCCAACAACAACAACACCTCATCATAACTGGACTACAACTTCCCTAGTTCATGCATGTGACGAGACTGAAGGCTAGTCTCATGCTCTCAATGTATCTACCCTAGAGAACGTAAACCTATCACGTCTAAACAATCCTACCACTCGCCACACCTGATACTCATCAATGCAACACAAGACCTCCTGCGCGGATGCCACAACTCCATCAAATTCAGTTGCATTCCTATGTGGCTAGAGGCACTAGAAGACAAGGGTGACTCCCACACATAGATCCTTGAATGCCCTCGTATCCGCTGCAAGGACGTCTACCACTCCAAGAGTTGTGAATCACTCTTCGACACCCATGTCGTCCCCATTTAGCAAGCAACCAATGCCACATTTGTCGTATCAACACACAATCGATCGTAAGATGTTGGATGGACTCTGGTTGCTGATCACCAAATAGGAAATAAGTCGAATGAGGCAGACCATGATGTAAGAGTCGGTTCGTCATCCAACAACGGTTACGAGCCGCAAGCCACGAGCCACGAGAAGAACCTACACGTTGGCGGGGTGTGAGACTTCTAGATCGATCATCAAAGTCTATCACATTCCTATGCGACCAGAGGCACCAGAAGACAAGGGTGACTCTGATGAGTCCAAATTGTGCGATGTTTTACACCCCTTATTTCATTCCGTAGCTATAGGATTCTTCGGATTTTACTCCGTTCCTGCACCTCTTTTATATGTTTTTGTTAGGTTGTCATGAATGGAAGTGTTTCAGAGTTTAAGGAAAGAACACCAACTTATGGTGATAAAATCTTGTCAACTAAAGTGATAGAATGTTGTCATATAAGATTTAAACACTTGGGAGAAGAAAGGAGTCATGTAGGAGCCTCCAGAGCGCAAGACAATGCAAGGTACAAGCGCACACGCTTGTACCATTGGTCTTGCCGCTTGCAACCCCCTTTGCCTGGTCAGCTAATTCATCCCCGTGCAGACGGATTGCGGATCAGAGACAGGCAGCCACCAGAAAACACATCCAGAACAAAGAACCTTAGGCCTGAGAAGGATTTCGGTGGAGAAATTGATCCAGGGACTCCGCCGCCACAACTCCCCATTCATTACCATCCCATCACAATCTCTATGTAATACATTAGTCGGTGTGGACACTTTTGTATTATGTTGACACTACCACCATGTTCATCATGATTCACCCCGCAATGTCTATGCCTTCATCAATGTGTGAGTAGTTTCCATAGTTCTCAGGGATATTGAGGAACCTGATACGTCTTCATCGTATCTACTTTTACAAACTCTTTTGCCCTTGTTTTGGACTCTAATTTGCATGATTTGAATGGAACTAACCCAGACTGACGCTGTTTTCAGCAGAATTGCCATGGTGTTATTTTTGTGAGGAAATAAAAGTTCTCGGAATGACCTGAAACTTCACGAAGATCATTTTTGGAATAAATAAAAATATTGGCAAAAGAATCAACCAAAGGGGACCCACACCCTGGGCACAAGGGTGGAGGGTGCGCCCACCCCCTGGGGCCTCTATCCTTTTGGGCCCCACAGACCTCCACCAACCTCAACTCCAGTTCCATATATTCACGTTCGGGGAGAAAAAAATCGGAAAGAAGGATTCATCGCGTTTTACGATATGGAGCCACCGCCAAGCCTCATTCTTCCTCAGGAGGGCAGATCTGGAGTCCGTTTTGGGCTCCAGAGAGGGGAAATCATCGCCATCGTCATCATCAACCATCCTCCATCACCAATTCATGATGCTCACCATCGCGCGTGAGTAATCCCATCGTAGGCTTGCTAGACGGTGATGGGTTGGATGAGATTTACCATGTAATCGAGTTAGTTTTGTTAGGGTTTGATCCCTAGTATCCACTATGTTCTAAGATTGATGTTGCTATGACTTTGCTATGCCTAATGCTTGTCACTAGGGCCCGAGTGTCATGATTCCAGATCTGAACCTATTATGTTTTCATGAATATATTTGTGTTCTTAATCCTATCTTGCAAGTTATAGTCACCTACTGCGTGTTATGATCCAGCAACCCTGGAGTGACAATAGTCGGGACACTTCCCGGTGATGACTGTAGTTTGAGGAGTCCATGTATTCACTAAGTGCTAATGCTTTGGTCCGGTACTCTATTAAAAGGATGCCTTAATATCCCTTAGTTTCCAATAGGACCCCGCTGCCACAGGAGGGTGGGACAAAAGCTGTCATGCAAGTTCTTTTCCATAGGCACGTATGACTATATTCGGAATAGATGCCTACATTATATTGATGAATTGGAGCTAGTTCTGTGTCACCCTATGTTATAACTGTTGCATGATGAATGCCATCTGACATAATTATCCATCATTGATCCATTGCCTACGAGTTCGTCTCATATTGATCTTTGCTCCGTTACTTTTCCGTTGCCACTGTTACGATTGCTACAAAACTGTTATTGTTACTTCTGCCACTGTTACCGTTTTTTCCATATTGATTTGCTACTAAATACTTTGCTGCAGATATTAAGTCTTCCAGGTGTGGTTGAATTAACAACTCAGCTGCTAATACTTGAGAATATTCTTTGGCTCCCCTTGTGTCGAATCAATAAATTTGGGTTGAATACTCTACCCTCGAAAACTGTTGCGATCCCCTATACTTGTGGGTTATCAAGACCTTTTTCTGGCACCATTGCCGGGGAGCATAGCTCTATTCTCCAAGTCACTTGGATTTATATCTGTTGATCACTATGAGGAATCTGAAAGACAACAAAACCAAGATCTATCCCTCAATTACGAGGGGAGGTAAGGAACTGCCATCTAGCTCTGCACTTGATTCTCCTTCTGTTTTAAGTAAACTTGCGACACCTACACCTGCTATTGATTCCGATATGTCGCATGTTATTGATGATGCCACTTCTGCTATGCATGATGCTTATGATGAAACTACTTCTCTGCTTGATAATAATATGCCACTAGGTGAATTCCTTGATGAACAACTTGCTAGGGCTAGAGAGAACGAAATTACTAAAACTGATGATATTATTGAAACTGAAGATTATGATTCTCCCCCTAGATATGAATTGCATGTTGTACCTGAAGGTTATATTATGGATGAGGAAACTGCGAGAGACTTTCTTGCTTGTAATGATAGAGATGATCTTAAGAAACTGTTAGCTAAGCTGAAAGAAAAGTCTTTGAATGCTAGAATGCAATATGATCCTATGTTTGCTACTTCACCTATCTTTGTTACTAATAAGGATTATGAATTCTCTGTCAATCCTGAGTTAATCACTTTGGTTGAATCTGATCCTTTCTATGGTTATGAATCTGAAACTGTGGTGGCGCATCTTACTAAATTGAATGATATAGCCACCCTATTTGCTCATGAGGAAAAAATTCGCTATACTATATTCTCAAATCGTTTCCTTTCTCATCAAAGGGCAATGCTAAGTTATTGTTTAATTCTCTTGCTCCTGGTTGTGTGCATAGTCCCCATGATATGATTTACTACTTCTCTCAAAACTATTTCCCTGCTCATAAGAAAGAAGCTGCCATACGAGAAATATTTAACTTTGTGCAAATTGAAGAAGAGAGTCTCCACAAGCTTGGGGGAGGCTTCTCCAATTACTTAATGCTTTGCTTGATCATCCTCTCAAGAAAAATGAAATACTTGATATCTTTTATAATGGACTAGCCGATGCTTCCAGAGACCACCTGTATAGTTGTGCTGGTTGTGTTTTCAGGGAACGAACTGTTGAGCAAGCTGAATTGCTATTGAATAATATATTGAGTAATGATAATGATTGGACACTTCCTGAATCAACTCCTAAGTCAACTGCGAAGAAAAGGGGTATTCTATTTCTCAGTCCTGAAGATATGCAAGAGGCAAAGAAATCTATGAAATAAAAAGGTATTAAAGCTGAAGATGTTAAGAATTTACCGCCTATTGAAGAAAAACATGGTCTTGATAACCCGACACAGGTATCAGAGGCAAACTCTCTCCATAGATTTGATGAAGGTGATATTCCTCATAATAAGTCTGCTAGTCAATGCTTGGATGAGTTTGATAATTTTATTGTTAAACAAGAAAACTTCAATGCTTATGTTAGTAGACAATTGAAACGTAATGCTTACATGCTTGACCACTTGGGTGATTACATGAGTAGAACTGTTAATGATCTTAAGCTTATTAGTAAACATGCTTCCATGGTTAGAAATCAAGTAGAAGAAGTACTTAAGGCACATGATGATTTGCTTAATGAGTTTGTCGCGGGATGTCCGCGGCCACCTATGGGACCGGGCGACCCCTTGCTAGTTTGACGGGGGGACGTCGCGTTGCACAAAGAGCAGACCAGCGCTCGGCAGTGCGGGGGAGAGCACACAAGCAATTTACCCAGGTTCGGGTCGTCGCGAGACGTAAGAACCTACTCCTGCTTTGGTGGATTGATGGTGGAATGAATATGGTGATGTGTAGTACACTTGCCCAGCAGGGTCTACCTAGGGGCTGCACCGACTACGCGCGTGTGGTGGCTTGGGTTCATCAACTTTCCAACCCTCTAACCCCTCCTACGGGTGCCATGGGCCTCCTTTTATAGATTAAGGGGTCACCACAATGGCAAAGTAGTCATTATCCACTGATATTATAGCGAACAGTGCTATCATACCTAACTCTGCGGGCTGACAGGGTGCATTAAATGTGCCGCTTGGTGTCACATCACTGGTCGCCTGGAAGTCTTGTCGGGCTATCTTGCTAGCTCCGCGCTTGTTTCCTTGACACGTCGCAGGACGGGTGTCATCTGTAGGCTTCTTCTGTAGGAAATGGCTGCCATGTGGCGAATGACTACCACTTAATCATCTTGCGGCTTGACACCGCACTGATTGACGACATGGTCGTGCTTGAGTGGTTGGTGGAGTGGTTCTGCCCCCGCAAGCCCCGGTAGACCTTGCCGGGGTGCCTTGGTTGGCTGCTTCTTGCGATGGCCTTGCCCCTTGCCGGGCTCACCTGCTCGGCAAGGGAGGCCCTTCTCTTGCCAATATCTTGCTCTTCTGGCTTGATCTTGGTCCTTCCAAACTGCATGTTGGTTCCTCCAGTCTCATGGTCCTTCAATCTCTGACTTGGGTTGGTGCTTCAATCTTGATCTCGTGCCTATGCACAGTCTGGGAAATAGACCTAGGGTTTGTTGCACCGACAGGAGCCCCCGGGCCTGCCCCGAACGCACTGCTGAGCGTCGTCGGGGTAGGGCCTAATAAGTACACATGCAAGATTGCCGAAGGGGTTGGCCCCTTGAGTTTTCCGTTGCTGTTTCACCAGCCTTGATTCCAGGCCAGTTTTTGGTTTTCCCGCGCGTGGTGTAAAGCCAATAGTGGTGGGGCCGCTCTAGTGATGGCCCGTGAATGACTTTAACGCACGTGGTAGAAACTGCCAATTTACTCTTCCCACAACGCGCCCTTATCCTTAGCCACGTATGCAGCATGCATCGCGCAGGGTAGGTAACGGAGGCGTGTGGCACGGGAGAGTACCTTGGAAAGGGCCCACCCATCTTGAATTGGTGGAGGAGGGCGGTGGTCACCCGTGGATGGAGCAACTTCCCTTCCTCGCTTGGTCTATAAAAAGGGAGGGGCGGGGGAGGGCGGAGTCACCCACCTTCATAATCCTCCTCTCCCCACCTTCGGTTTCTGCTTGTTATGTTTGAGAAGGAAGCCTGGGTCCAGCCCCCGGGCTCTGGCTCGGGGCGTTTGTTGCCTCATGCCGGTGCTGATGCTTGGGGAGTGAGCCTGGTCCTTGGCGTGGCGAGTCTTTTGGTATCTTCGATGCTCATTTGGGAGGAGGGGCCGGAGATCATTGGTAATCCCAGCACTGCCCCTCTCGGAGGCCTTGGAGCCGATGTCGACGAGGGGTGCGTCTTCCTGCCCTCCAAGGTGGAGCGCGGCACACCTCGAGCCCCCTAGCCATTCTGGATGCTTGTTGTTTCTCCGCTGGAGGCGTCGGACCAGAGTCTTGGCGCTTCCCAGGAGCAGCGGTGGTGAGGAGAAAGTGAGGGAAGACGGAGAAGGCGGGTGGCGGGGGGTCAGGTCGGAGTACGATGGCGTGGATGCATTCGCCTCCAACCGTCGTCCTGCCGCCTCGTCTTCCCGCTCTTCCCCTCCCTCCCCGGCACCATCATCATCAGCCTCTTCGGGTGGTAGCCGGGGAGGGATGTTCTCTTGGCGCCTTCTCCTCGCCTCCATCAGTCTTCCGATTGAGCTTTGGTGGATGACTCTACCGGCGCTCAAGCCGGGGCTTCTTGCTGGTTCTGGAGCTGGTGACCAGAAGGTGCCTCCCCATCCCCCGCATTCCTCCTTCGCAACCTCGACACTCCCGGTCTTGTCAAGCCGTGCCCGACGGGCCCTGCCTGACAAGACCAAGGTGGGCTCCTGCTTGGGTGCTCCTTTTCTCGTCTTTTCCTCCTTCCGCCAGAGTGCCTGAAGGGGGGAAAACGAATAGAGGGGATCACATGGCACTTATCTTTTTTCAATCTTAAACTTGTAGGCAATCGCCAAATTTTAATTCAAATAATGTAATCCTTTCATCCATGTTTGTGTTCTGTAATGCTTATACTTGTATCTGCATGTCAATGAAAGAGATAAGCCTTGTCGGGAACCCGTGCATGTATATGTCCATGCAGAGGTGGAGTGCCTCTTTACTGTAATTAAACGAGCTTTCCCCGGTAGGATATCCTTCTGACACCCTTTTTGGCTGCTGGAGAACCATGTCTGCCGGGGAACAGACTGAGGTGCTAGCCCCCCGCCCACTCCCTTTTTACCAAGGGCTACCGCGACCATCCACGCCAAAGCAGCGTTCAAGCCAAGGATGGGAGCACCCTGGTTTCAAGAGAGCGACAAGGTTTCTATATGCACAAGTTATAGCTTATAGAACACTAATGGACAAGAGGTAAACTTATCTGTTTGGCTTGCCAGGGATCGCTGTGTCGTGCAATCTTCTCGTCCTTTACCGGAGTCAAGTTCACGGCAGGAACCTGCAGCTTCATGTAGATGAGAATGAATGCAGGATGCAGTCCTATCTATATGCATATGCAAATGCTCATGAAGTGCTTATGCAGTGACCTGGGTGTGCTTGTACATGCATGCGATCTTGATCGGGGGCCCCCATATCGCTTCTTTATTTTCTCTTGCACGGGGTCATCGCCCTGGCTTTGTACAAAGGGTTACATGCAACTGAGGCAAGGCCTGTACAAAAGGGTGGTTGCCGGGCAGTGCCCGATGGCCTTGCACCTTACGGTAGTACTTATGGAGATGCTCAATATTCCATGAGTTTTGCAACTGTGTGCCATCTCCGGTCTCCAAACGGACTGCACCAGGTCTGGTGACTCGTACCACCTGGTAAGGGCCTTCCCACTTCGGCGACATCTTGTTTGTACCCTTGGCGGACTGAACGCGCCTAAGGACAAGGTCACCTTCCTCAAAACACCGGGCATGAACCCTGCGGCTATGATAGCAACGCAGGGTTTGCTGGTAGTGTGCAGCACGCGTAGCAGCCCGGAGACGGTTTTCCTCGAGTAGCACATCATCGTCACGCCGGTGCTGATCTTGCACTACTTCATCATAGGCAAGCACTTGAGGGAACCCGTAAATGAGTTCCGTCGGGATAATTGCTTCTGCCCCGTAGACCAGGGAGAAGGGAGTCTGCCCGGTAGCTCGGTTAGGTGTAGTTCTAAGGGACCAGAGAATTACCGGCAGCTCCTCGATCCACCGCCTGTCGTGCTTCCGCAGCGTATCAAAAGTTCATGCCTTGAGTCCACGAAGCACTTCAGCGTTCGCCCTCTCAGCTTGTCCATTGCTCTGGGGGTGTGCCACACAAGTGAATCAGATTTTGCATCCAAGGGTATGAACATATTGCATGAAGGCGTGGCTCGTGAACTGGGTGCCGTTGTCAGTGATGATCCTTGCTGGAACCCCGAAACGACACACCAATTCTTTCAAGAACTTGATAGCTGACTGAGCAGTCACCTTTCTCACGGCAGTCACTTTCGGCCACTTTGTAAACTTGTCGATGGCAACAAACAAGAATTCAAAGCCCCTGATTGCTCGGGGGAAGGGGCTGAGGATATCGAGCCCCCAGACCGAAAATGGCCATGATAGAGGGATTGTCTAAAGAGCTTGGGTAGGCAGGTGTATTTTCTTGGAATGGAACTGACATGCTTCACATTTCGTGACTAACTTAACCGCATCTTGGAGGGCTGTGGGCTAATAGAATCCTTGCCGGAATGCTTTCCCAACTAATGCCCTTGATCCAATGTGGGAGCCGCACATTCCTTTGTGAATCTCAGCCAGCAGTTCCTTTCCATCCTCCCGGCAAACAGACTTCAATTTCACACCGTTGGGCCTCCTTCTGTATAGAGTGTCATCGACAAACTGATACATATTGGCCCTCTGGGCTACTCTTTCAGCTTCATCTTGGTTGCCAGGGAGTTCTCCGGTATGGAGGAAGTGGACAATGTGCCTTGCCCAAGTTGGAGCCTAGGGCTCGGCAAAAGGACTAGCGGCACCTCCTCTGATGCGGGAGCACCAGCCTCGTTCGAGGGTCCATAGGCCCAGCTGGAGGGGGTGGTCCGGCAGGCTGTGAGGAGTTGTTTCCAGCAAGGTCTCTGCCGGGAGCTGTAAGTGCATCTAGTGCCACCCCTAGTTGGTTTTGGAGTATTGACGACAAACCTTGTTGAGGGACTAATGTGTTTGTGAGAATTGCAGGATAACACAGGTAGTAGTCCCTCATTGATTTGGTTTACCTACCGGAGATGACCCCTAAAAATGTGTGAAGACATTGAAGACAATGGTGGTATGTGAAGATATTCACAATGAAGATTATGACTCAAGAAGACATTCACGTGAAGACTATGGAGTGCGAAGACATAGCTGTTTTGTAGTTTTCCTTTTCTTCTTTGTTGAGTCATGGGAACCACCGTACTGTTAAGTGGGGTCCAAGTAAACAAAGTCAGAGTGACTGAAGTGATGCTCAACCAAATCCTAAGTCTTCGAGCGAAGACAATGAGAGAAAATCTTATCCAGAGCTAGATGAGTCAGCTTTACTTGTAGCCCAAGTTAAGCTGCCGCGTGTGTTTGAAATCTGACCATTGGAACATGTGTCAGTTCCTTAGTGATTCAGGGTCATTTCAGACAAACCAGTTCAGGTTGCCTAGTGGCTATAAATAGCCCACCCCCTACACCATAAATTGGTGGCTGCTCAAAGTTAGTGCACGGCTTTTGTCGTTTGAGAGCAACCCACCTCGAAGCCTTTGAGAGAGAAATCCTTGCGAGGACAAAGCCCTAAACACCCAAAGCCAAAGAGTGTTAGGCATCACTGAAGTCTTTCTGTCTGCGTGATCTGAAGACTTATTACACTTGAGGACTGTGAATCCTCCAGCCAGTTTGGCGTCGCGTTCTGAGCATCCAAGAGTCATTGTGGATTGCCGGTGAACGAAGTCTGTGAAGGTTTGGAAGTCTACCTTGAAGACTTACCAGAGTGACTGGGCGAGGACTAAGTGTCCTTAGCTCAAGGGGAATAAGGTGAAGACGCGGTCTTCTGAGTTGAATCTCAACCTCCCTAACCAAATGTACAATTGTCACAGCAACTGGAACTGGTCCAACAAATCCTTTGTCTTCACCAAGCAACTGGTTCTATCTCTTCCTTCACTTATTTACAGTTTGTCTCCATGAAGTCTTTTGCTTGCTTGTCTTATCTGTTTGACTTCACAGTGTGACGACTATTTTTGTTTGGCTTCATACCATCTTCCATCTTGATCCATACTTCCTAGCTGCTAATAGTCTTCGTGCTTTAAGCTTCATTACTTGCTTGACTATGGCTTGTTTAGTGTAGTCTACCTTCTGCTGCATGTCAATAGGTTCATTTCTATTGTTTGTCTTCGAAACTCCCATGTTTTGAAGACTTTCATAAAAATCGCCTATTCACCCCCTCTAGTCGATAACTAGCACTTTCAATTGGTATCAGAGCAAGGTACTCCCTTGTTCTGTGTGATTCGGTTTAACCACCTGGAGTTTTAGCTATGTTGACTGTAGGGATAATCAAAGTCTCCACTGCGTGCCCTGTCTTCGATGGCACTGATTACCCCTACTGGAAGAATAAGATGCGCATGCATCTTGAAGCCATTGATGTCGGTCTATGGTATGTCGTCAAGAACGGTGTTCCCAAGACTGGTGAAGGTGTCACCCCTGCTGATGTCAAGAAGTTTGTTCAACTGGATTCTACAGCCAAGAACATCATCTGCGGTCATCTGACCAAAGGACAGTATGGCCGTGTGAGTGCTATGGAAACGTCGAAGCTAGTCTAGGACTGGCTCTCCAAGGTCAACGAAGGCGTCTCAACCCAGAGAGATCAAAGGATCAGTGTACTTCGCAACCTCTTCAACCGCTTCAAGAGAAATGACAATGAGAATGTCCAGCTCATGTTTGATCGCCTCACTGATATCACAAATGAGCTTCATGCTCTCGGCGCCACTGAGATCACCAAGCATGAAATCGTCAAGACACTCCTGAGATCACTTGACAGCTCGTTTGACACCCTAGCCCTGATGATTCAAGAACGCCCTGACTTCAAGACACTCAATCCGTCTGACATACTTGAGAGGCTCAACACAAATGAGTTTGAGCTATCTGAGAAAAGAGACATCTATGGTCCCAACTATGGCCGAACTCGCGCTTTGAAGGCAAAGGCTGTTTCCTCATCTGAAGAAGAATCTGACTGCAGTTCTGGGGATCCTAAAGACATTAGAAAGGAGCTTGCTATGCTTGTGAAGAAGTTCCAAAAATTCACCAAGAAGAAAGGCTTCCGAAAGTCTTCAAGATCCAGCTCAAGAAATGATGAAGTTTCCACTCATGACCACAAGAAGAGAACATGCCACAAGTGCAAGAAATCTGGTCACTACATCTCTGAGTGTCCTCAGTGGGACAATGAGAACAATAAGAAGAAGAAGAGCAAGGAATATGATTCTGATGACAAGAAGAAGAAGAAATCCTCAAAGTCTTCTTCCAAGTCTTCCTCCAAGTCTTCATCACATAAGAAGAGTTCATCTGGCAAGGCTCGTGCTTTTGTTGGCAAGAAGATGGATTCGGAGGAGGAGTCTGCTTCTGAGGAGGCAGAGGTGGAGTCTGAGAAGGAGTCCGACTCTGGGGTTGCAAGTCTGGCTCTAGCCACAGCCTACGTTGCCAAGTCCATCTTCAACACTGAAGACAATGGCTCCGTCACCAACGCTGATGCTAATGACAAGGATGACTCTGCCCCCACCTACTGCTTCATGGCATGTGGTGCCAAGGTAAACTCACGCGATGCTTACTTTCAAACATCAAGTGAAGATGACTCTGATTGTGAATCCAAACCCAGCTACAAAACACTTGCTAAAATTGCAACTGAACAACAGAAAGCTATGGAACATATTCAAAAACTGTTAGACAAAAGCGATGACCTGTTGGACGCGGAAATGACCCGATCTCAGTCCTTAATTGAAGACATAAAAAATCTTCATGTTAAGTACGAGGAACTTGAAAGTCGTCATGAAACGCTCTCAACAACTTATGAAAAGCTATCCTATGATTATCTTCAAAGGAAGCAAGAACTTGAGAAATTGAGAGCAGTTCATGAAGATCTTCAAAAAGAAAATGAGCCACTTCGCGCTCAACATATCAGTCCCGCTTAGGAAGGATTTGAACCACCATGTCTAAAATGCCTTGAGCGTGACAACGCTACTTCTGTTGCTGAATGTTCTACTGCTACTACTGTCACAATATCTTCAACTGCTGATGTGGTAAATATCCCCTCTATTGAGGATGCCACTACTATTGCTGATGAAAATGCTAGGTTGAAGACATTGCTTAAGACTGGGATGTACAAAAGTCTCAAAGGGCATCAGACACTATATGTCCTCAATAAGCAGATTCTGAACCAAAACCCTAGAAAAGAGGGTGTTGGGTTCGAGAGAAAAATGAATGTTGATAGTTCTTACTGGAAGCCTGAGTAGTACCCCAAAACCACATGGCTTCACTTGTGCTAACCCGATTGTCATTGATGAATCCTTTGATGCAAACTATAAACTGTTTAAGAATCAGAATGGTGAAGTGTTCGCCAGGTATATTGGTACTAACTGCAGGAATGGACCACCTAAGATCTGGGTGTGTAGGATCAAAAGTATGTCTAGAGGGGGGTGATTAGACTACTTGACCAAATAAAAATCTAGCCTTTTCCCAATTTTAGTTCTTGGCAGATTTTAGCAACTTTGAACAAGTCAAGCAATCTTAACACAATTCAAGCAAGAATGCAAAGAGTATATGAGCAACGGAAAGTAAAGCATGCAACTTGCAAGAATGTAAAGGGAAGGGTTTGGAGGATAGACAAGGTTGCTTCTTCGTGGACCCTTCGTGGGTGGAGCCCTCCGTGGACTTGCCTCACTAGAGGTAGATCTTCACGAAGTAGGCGATCCCCTTGCCCTTACAAACTCCTTGGTTCAACTCCACAATCTTGTCGGAGGCTCCCAAGTGACACCTAGCCAATCTAGGAGACACCACTCTCCAAGAAGTAACAAATGGTGTGTTGATGATGAACTCCTTGCTCTTGTGCTTCAAATGATAGTCTCCCCAACACTCAACTCTCTCTCACAGGATATGGATTTGGTGGAAAGAAGATTTGAGTGGAAAGCAACTTGGGGAAGGCTAGATATCAAGATTCATATGGTAGGAATGGAATATCTTGGTCTCAACACAAGTGTAGGTGGTTCTCTCTCAGAAAATATAGGTTGAAAGTGTAGGTTTGTTCTGATGGCTCTCTCCACGAATGAAGAGGAGGTGGAGGGGTATATATAGCCTCCACACAAAATCTAACCGTTACACATAACTTTCCAAACTCGGTGGGACCGAATGGTTAAACTCGGTCGGACCGATTCAGCAAAGCTAGTGACCGTTAGGGTTTTCGGTGGGACCGACATGCAACTCGGTAGGACCGATATGATTAGGGTTAGGGCATAACGTAATCTCGGTGAGACCGATTACACAAACTCGGTGAGACCGATTTTGGCAATAAGCTAACCAGAGAGTTGGTCAGGTAAACTTCGTGGGACCGATCGCTCATTTCGGTGAGACCGAAACGTTACGAAGAGAAAACAGAGAGTTTATATTGCAATCTCGGTGGGACCGATCGCTCATCTTGGTGAGACCGAAATGTTATGAAGGGAAACAGAGAGATTACAACCCCATCTCGGTGAGACCGAGATCCCTATCGGTGAGACCGATTTGCCTAGGGTTTGTGGCAGTGGCTATGACATTTGAAACTCGGTGGCGCCGGATAGAAAGAGTCGGTGGAGCCGAGTTTGACTTTTGGTTTAGGTCATATGTGGATGTGAGAAAGTAGTTGAGGGTTTTGGAGCATATCATTAAGCATTTTGAGCAAGAACCTCATTAAGCAACACCTCATCGCTCCTTGATAGTATTGGCTTTTCCTATAGACTCAATGTGATCTTGGATCACTAAAATAGAAAATGTAGAGTCTTGAGCTTTGAGCTTGAGCCAATCCTTTGTCCTTAGCATTTTGAGGGGTCCACTTTTCTCATCCCTGCCATGCCAATCATTGAGCTTTCCTGAGATATTAATCTTGAAGTAGCATTAGCTCAATGAGCTATATGTTGTTAGGAATTACCAAAACCACCTAGGGATAGTTGCACTTTCAATCTCCCCCTTTTTGGTAATTGATGACAACATATAGATCAAAGCTTCGACAAATGATAATAAGAGTGAAAAACATTGTCGCTTTGAGAAGTATGTGAAAAGCAAAAGCTCCCCCTAAATTTGTGCATAGTTTAAGATTTGCTTTGGACTGCAAATGCACAAAGATTTAGGATCATGGGTTACTCTTCCATGTCACATACATCTTGGTGGAGCGCTCAAAATGATAATAATTAAAATACATGCACTCATCACCAAGAAAAGTGAATGATCATATAAAAGGATAATGTCATCCAACAAGCATTAAGGTAGCATATGATCAAACACATGATCATCTAAGAAAGCACAAAGTATAAAGTATCTCAACCAAGCAAACAAACGAAGTTTAACCACCAAACAAAAAGAGAGAATAAAAAGAAACACTCTCTCGAAGCCTATGATATATACATTTTCTCCCGCTTTGGTAACAAGTTACCAAAAAGTTCATAAAGAATGCATAATGCTAGATTGACACTCAGGCTTGGTCTTCAGGTGGTGGTGTAGACAGAACTCCAAGAACGAAGGCATCGGTCGATGTAGATGGAGCTAGTGGAGTAGATGCTGGAGCCGGTGGCACTGAAGCTGTAGCTGGTGCAGATGAAGTAGCTCCGGTGTCTGGAATAGGCACTGCAGCAGACCTCTGACCTCTGGGCACTCTAGCAAAAGCATCAGCGGTTGTCTTGCCCTTCTTCTCCTCGACTTCATCCTGAAGTTTCTCAACGACTGACTGGATCTCAGTGACCTTCACATCTAAGTCATAGAACTTCTGCTCCACGATCCTCTCCAAACTCTCCTGGTTTTGAGTCAGGGTAGCCAATCCCTTCTCAATCCTCAGGGTGGAGGCAATCAAGTAGCCAAGCTAATCTTGCTTGCTCTTTAGAAGATACTGAGATGCTTCTTCAGTAGTTGGCATCCTTGCAGCCTTTTCAGCCTTTGCCTTCTCCTTCTTGGCTGTGCGTGCATAGAAGATGGTTCATTTTCATCCATCACCACAGTGTTGTCCTCAAAGTCTAGGTAGATGGGCAGGTGCTCCTTGTCCAGCAGATATGTGTCAGTGCCCATCTTGGAGTTGATCAGCTCCTGGATCTGTGGGGCATACCCACAACTCCTCTTCTGATCTACAGCTGTCCTCTTTATGGTTTCCACTATTAGGCTCATGACTTTGAACTTCTGTGGGACATCAAAGATGTGAAGCAAGTTAATTGCATGGCCTCTGATCATCTTGTGATCACCTGACTTTGGCAAGAGAGTGTGCCTGATGATCCAGTTGATAGTGGGCAAGCCTGACAGAAGGTAATGTACAGATCCAAACTTGTGTGTCTCAAGAGCAGCATCTGGGATCTCCTTGTACATGTGTGCCATGGTGTTGTGATCCTTCTTCTTCTTGGCATAAACATCCAAGTCATCTTCACTCTCTTCTGGGGCATTGATCAACTTAGCCCATTCTGCAACTGTGGATTGGTACCTAGTACCTTTAGACATCCAGACAATCCTTCCATCTGGGTAGAAGTGAGCCGTGGAGTAGAACTTCATGATGAGCTCATCATTCCATTTTGTGAGCTTTTGAGCCACAAACTCATCAACTCCACAAGCCTTGAAGCTGTCATATACACCAGGGAAGTGATCCTCATTTTCCTCAATGAATGACCAATCGACCCATCTCATGTCACACACTATGGGCTTCTTGTCAAGCAAGATGGTCTCATAGAAGTCCTGCTGTTCCTTTGTATGGAACCTATAGTCCACAACAGTCCTTCTCCTGGTGGCATATGGATCAGACTCTCTCCATAGCCTTAGACCAGAGTCCTTCCTGACTTTCATGTTCTCTGCAACTGGATGAGCATCATTGTGATCTGGAATTTTTGGCTTCAATTTCCTCAAGACAACAGAATCATCTTCTTCTTCCATTGCAGCTTCAGGCATTGGGCCTTGTTCTTCTCTGCTGCTGGGATGTTCCTGGTGTTCCTCTTGGGTGCAATTTTGGGTTTTGGAGCAGCTGGCTTAGGAGTTCCTTTGGGCTTAGATGGAGCAGCCCCTGATCTTATGGCATCTCCCATAAGCTTTTGAGCTTTGGGTGCTGGTACTGCATCCTCTTCCTCTTCTTCCGAGTCTTTCATGATTGAAGATCTCCCAAGCACTCTGGCAGTGGTCTTCTTGACCCTTTCCTTCCTTTTCTTTTCTGCCACAACCTGCTCTTTGGGTACAGATCCCAAAGTCTCTTGAGTAGATGCTCTGGCTTTAGACATTGGAGCTCTCTTGGCAGGAACCTTTTGCTTCATCCCTGGCTTGGTGGCAGCAGCTGTGCCATATTCCTTTTTCAGGACTTTCCTCTTTGAGGTGGTTTCTTCTTCCTCAGCCACATAGTCCTCATCCTCTGACTCTGAGGTTCTTTTCTTGCTGGCCCTTGTGGCAGCCTTTGGCAGATTGCTGGGTGTGCTCCTGCTTCCATCATTTGAGCTGCTAGAGGGACTAGTGCCCTCACTCATGTGAACCTGTTCCTCAGACATGTTCTGACTGTCACTTTGATCTGACATGATGCAAACACTGATAGCAGACCCTGTGAATAGATTATAGATGGGTAGAGTGGACGAGCATCACAAAGTACAGAGGTTTTTACAAAAGAATGAGTTAAAAACTTAGTTTTAGTTTTCCACAGAAAGCATTTCGGATCTACCGATTTGCAAACTCGGTGATACCGAAGCAGCTTTTGGAACCTAAACTAGTGAACTCGGTCAGACCGAGTCACATTCGGTGGCACCGAGACTGCTAGGGTTTCACAAAGTGCTGAACTTGGTCACACTGATTTGCAATTCTCGGTCAGACCGAGAATCACATGTGCAATGGCCTGAGCCAAATCGGTGGAACCGATTTCATCAACTCGGTCGGTCCGAGATGGTTTCGGCGGAAACCTAACCCTAAATTTTCAATTCATGACTAAACTATGGAGTGTTTTGATGGATAGATTGATGTCAATCGTGGCAAGATACATGGCAAAGCAATGTGCTGGGGAATCGGAGTTAGAACAGCACAAATTTCAAGTCCATACCCTAGTTCGGCAATGAACTTGCTACGGCGGCAACGGCGGAGACGATCCCGTTGACGGCGGCGGAGACCAGCGACAGGAGGCGGCTGGCGACGAGGAGGATGATCCGGAGACCCAGGGAGCCAGAGCAGGCTAAGCGCGGGTGAGGAGGTTCGGAAAGTTTTCCAAAATTTAACCCGTGGATATATATAGCCTACCCTGTCGGTGTGACCGAGTGGAACAACTCAGTGGCACCGAGATTCATAACTGCAAGCAGTTACTGAAACTCGGTGTGACCAAAAAGTTCAAATCGTTTGCACCAAGATTGAAAACCTAGATCGACTTAGTGATCTTGGTATGACCGAAATGGATGAATCGGTCAGACCGAAATGCACAAAGAAGTTTTGGAAGTTTAAGTCTATGACGAATCGGGGACTCCGAGTGCTCCTCACACAGAGTGGTTCGAATCTGACTTGATCAAACTTTGTGATGCAACATGAATAGAGTTTGAGACTAGAAAAGCATAGATAGCTAGAGAAGGTTCTTAGGCATTCTTGTCCATCCACTTGGCCAAAAGAAAAAGAAACCAACCAATCAAAACAACAAGTGGATGTCCTCGAATGAGTAAATTATGCAACCAACATGCTCACACAATAAAATGACAAATGAAATATGTGGCAAAGCATGCACAGACAATTCTAGCATCTATCAAGCAATTAGCGATGACTAGGTCATCTATATATGAGTATATTGACTAAGGAGTCAAATGAGAACATTTGATCATAGGTCATACTCATCGTTTAAGCACAAGTGGGGTTACCACTTTTACATAAAGCATTGTTGTGTTCACACCATTAAAGTTGCTTTAACTCAATTGTTAGAGCAAAGCTCCCCTAGATGTGAGATCCCCCCTAAGAGGGATGCAGTAACCTTGGGTTTTGTCGATGATGAGTTCATGTAGGTGTTGAAGATGTGGATTCTCTAAGTTGATGTAGATCATTCGGAGCTGTCCTTTGGAGTGAGTTGCACTTTCAATACCTACACGGGTTAGTCCCACAAGGAACAAACAAGGATATCCATAGACATAGAGTGATGCACACACAAGATGATGTCTATGAGAGCATTAGGTTACCTTGTCCCTTGTCTTACCAACAAGAGGGTTTGTGACTCCTTGAACTAGTGCAAGATGTGGAAGTTGATTGAACTTGTTCTTGCCAAAATGATAAGAGTGAAGTGTGTTGGCGGAGTCACCCTCAAGAACTCTCTAGTTCTTCTTCTTCGGGATCCACACCATCTTGATGGGAATCCTCGGAGTTGTAGTTGTACTTGATGAAGTGGAACTTGATGTAGTCTTGGGAACCCACTTGACCAAGGCCTTAGGAGCTTCTTCAAATGCATCAATTTCCTCTTGAAGCTTGTCCGTGCCTTTTTGCTTGTGGTCTTGTGGTGGAAGATCATCTTGAGCTTGTGTCCCTTTGAAGGAAGTAGGATCATACTTCTCTTGTTGAAGAACAAACTTCGTCTTGGGGTATTGATCTTCTTCCCACTCAACTCCATTGGCATTGAACTTTCATTCAAAACCAATACCTTGATTCTTCCGGTGCCTTCCTTGCTTGCGTACAATTTCCTCAAATTGCTTACTCCCGGCAAGGCTCTTGTAAACACCTTTCTCTATGATTCCCTTCAATAAGCTATTTTCTTGCTCAAGTGTAACTTGGCTAAGAGAATCATTAGTGGAATCAAGAGAACTACTAGAAGCAACAACATTGGTTTTAGCATGATTATTGTTACTACTAGAGGAAGAATCCTTCTTGTTCTTGTTGCTAGACTTGACTTGAGGCATGTAAGTGGATAAGAGCAAACTCTTGGCAATGTAAGAGGACCTTTTATTGCGAAGATCATCATTGATTGCCTTTAAGAACTCATGCTCTTGCTCAAGATTGAGCTTCTCAAACCGTAGTTTCTCATGAGTCCTTAAAAGTTCTTGATGATCTCCTAAGACAGTTTCATGAGCTAACTTAAGAGTGTTTAGTTCTTTAGTTAGAGACTCAATCTTCTCCTTATCATTGTCATTCGTTTCATCTTGATTAGCATGATTAATTGACGTTTCATCATAGTATTCATCACTAGAGTTGTCAACAAGTAAATCATCATCACCTAACAAGTCATCTTCATCACTATTGAAATCAACATACTCGGGGTGTGATACCTTTGGGCCTTTGGCCATGAAGCATCTTCCAATTCCTTCATTTGGTGAATCAAATATGTCATAGGAGTTGGTTGACACAAGTGCTAGACCGGCAACACCTTCATCTTGAGTATATTCGGAGTCGGAGTGATAGCTTCTCTCGGAGTGACTGTCGGAGTCGGAGCCGGATACCCATTCACCAACATGAGCTTGATGTCTTCGTTTTGTGTAGCTCCTTGATGACTTGTCCTTCCTTTCCGAATCCTTGCTTCTCCAAGAGGGTCTTCATTCATAACGATCATCCCTACTCCTTCTCTCCCTTGATGGTGATTCTTCTCATCTACTTCCTCTTTTGGGAGAATTGTCTCTTCTCTTGTGGGGAGCCATACACTCATTGGAGTAGTGTCCAGGTCTTCCACAATTGTAGCAGTTTCGCTCTCGACTAGAAGATCTTTTGTTTCTATTCTTGTAGAACTTGTTGAAGTTCTTCACCATTAGGCTCAATTCTTCATTGAAGGTTTGTTTCTCACTTGATGATGTGGGAGCTTCACATGAGGCTTTGTAAGCACCACTTGACTTGTTATGGAGCTCCTCCTTATCCTTGAGTGACATCTCATGAGCAACAATTCTTCCAATGACTTCCGTTGGCTTGAGATCTTTGTAATTGGGCATCACTTGGATCAATGTGCATACGGTATCGTATTTTCCATCCAAGGCTCTTAGGATCTTCTTGATGATGAATTTGTCGATCATCTCTTCACTTCCTAAGCCGGCAATCTCATTTGTGATAAGAGCAAGCCTAGAGTACATTTCAGCGACACCTTCACCTTCCTTAATTTTGAACTTGTCAAGTTGACTTTGAAGCACATCCAACTTGGATTCCTTGACGGGATCGGTAGCTTCGTGCATATCAATCAAAGTACCCCAAATTTCCTTTGCATTCTCAAGACGGCTGATTTTGTTGAATTCTTCGGGGCACAATCCGTTGAAGAGGATATCACAAGCTTGAGCATTGTATTGCAGCATCTTCAACTCTTCCTCGGTAGCTTCACGATTCGGTTCTCTCCCATCAAAGAATTCACCTTGCAAGCCAACACACACAATAGCCCAAACGGCGGGGTTATGTCCAAGAATATGCATTTTCATCTTATGCTTCCAACTAGTAAAATTAGTACCATCTCTATGGTGGTAATTTCCCTCGCTAGACGCCATACTCTCCAAGGTTGTGAAACCAAGGCTATGATCACCAAAAGCTATGGAAATCAAGGCAAATGGAGACCAAGCAAAGATAGTAGTGATTTCGAGGGTATGGCCATCTTGCTTGAGATCTTGATAGGAAGAAGAACGAGTCCATGAAGAAGACAAACGGACGTAGTCGAACAAATCCTCACAAACGCGACGTTATCGGAACCAACCCGAAGAAGCAACACCGAAAAGAAGCAAACAACATGGTAAACAACCATCACATCAACATGGCATGATGCACAACCAAGTATGATGCATGTCCGGTTTAATGATTCATGGCATGGCAAAGTGCACAAACAATCCAACAAATTAAGTGGAGCTCAATATGCAACTCCGTTGCATATTGACAAAACACCACGTGACTTATTTAGTTCTTTCTCGTTTAAGTACTCAACAATATTAAATGTTGGTTAGCATGGCAAGAGGTGAAGCATATGAAAACTACCTATCTAGGCAAGTTTAAATGAGGCCGGACCAACACGCAACAAGTCCGGAGAAATCCTCATGAGCATATATTAGATTTGGTACTATTCTGTCCTAAAGCACATTTTATAGTTTCTAAACATGCAAAGTAAGTACTCCATGTTAAACTAGGCATTTTTCTACCCCATTTACATATAAAGTTTGTTGGGTTTGGAGCTACGGTTATTTAGTTATGAATTAAATCATTTTAGCATGGCATTTAAGCAAAATTAGACAAACAACATTTTAAACATTTCAAACATGCATGAAAGTTGGATATTATGAAACTAGATGAAATTCTAGTCAAGTTACATATATAAATTATTTACATGCGATGCACGGTTAGTGATTTACGATATGCATGGAGCTTAGGGGTTTTTCTGCAAAACAACATTATTTGGAAAAATAGACAAATCGCAGAGTCTAAAATAAATAGACTCTGGGCAAAACTATGGCACAAGATAGCAACAGGGCGCACAGTGCGCAGGATAAGGTGGGGCGCTCACATCGGGCCAAAACTGGAGGAGCTGGCTGCCCACCACGGGCCAAACCCAGTCGGTGGAGAAGGAGGCAGGCAGCTGGGTGGGCCGAATGGGCCTTGCGGATCTGGAGGCAACGACGCAGTCAACCGGCCTCGCTAGTGCGCTCGTTCAGTTGCTCGAAGCAGAGGATGGAGCGGTGGCTTCGCGCGGCTTGGGACTCCGGCGATGGCGTGATGGAGGCCAGGGTGGCATGGATCCAGGCGGGGAACTCGAGGAGGAAGGAGGTAGCTCGCAGAGGCGTCTGTAGGCCAAAGCAGGGGAGGCCGCGATGCAAAGGAGGCGACGGGCCGAGCAGGATCGAGCAGAGGGACTTGGCGCAACAGCGGAGAAGCTCCAAGGCGGCGACTGGGCTCGAAGATGAACTTGGCGACGAGGACAGCCGGGACGGGAAGGAGAGGACACACGACTCTGGTCACCGGCGGCCATGGCAGCAGGGGCGAGTGACTCGGTCGTTCTGCAGGCAGTCAATGTGAGCGGCGACCTGGCGGCGAGCAGGAGGACGACGCAGGGTCGAAGGCGACGACGGCGAGACTGGAAGTGGGCGTCGGCGGCACGACGGGGTTCAATGAGCCGGGGATGACCGGATCCGGCGAGGAGGCGTCGGAGAGGACTGGATTTGGGGACGCGCTTGCTCCGACGAGGGTGATGCTCCTCCTGTGGACGGATCAGAGAGATAGAGGTAGACGGGTGAGACAAAGAGAGTTTCAATGAAGAGAACGAGGAAGGGAGCAGGGGATGGCCTGATGGTCGGGGTCGCTAGCGGCGGTGTGCTCCGAGGAGGTGAGGAGAAGCTCGGGAAGGCTCTTCTCCTCCTGGACGAGAGGAGGCAGGGGCTCCAGTAGCGTGAGGCCCTCGCTCGAGAAGAGCTGCGGGCGCGACACCTGAGCAGCAGGCTGCTGGCGAGGTGGATCGAGAGGGGTGCTGGTTGGTCCGGTGAAGAAAACGAGGGAGGTGGGTGGTGCTGCGGATGGATAGGGGAAGATCCCGAGAAAGAGAGGTGAGGACTGGCGGCGGCGGGTGAGGGGATTTGGTGGATGGGACAATGTGCCTAGATTTTAGGGTTTGCCCTGTATATATATTAAGTGGGTTTTTGGTTAGGGGTATTCGGTCCCTTCGATTTGAATCGGACGGTCAGGAAAAATAGGCTAGGGATACTGTCGGTGTCAAAACCAGCGGATCTCGGGTAGGGGGTCCCGAACTGTGCGTCTAGGCCGGATGGTAACAGGAGGCAAGGGACACGAAGTTTTACCCAGGTTCGGGCCCTCTCGATGGAGGTAAAACCCTATGTCCTGCTTGATTAATATTGATGATATGGGTAGTACAAGAGTAGATCTACCACGAGATCAGAGAGGCTAAACCCTAGAAGCTAGCCTATGGTATGATTGTTGTTGTGTATGTTGTCCTACGGACTAAAACCCTTTGGTTTATATAGACACCGGAGAGGGTTAGGGTTACACAAAGTCGGTTACAATGGTAGGAGATCTGCATATCCGTATCACCAAGCTTGCCTTCCACGCCAAGGAAAGTCCCTTCCGGACACGGGACGAAGTCTTCAATCTTGTATCTTCATAGTCCAGGAGTCCGGCTGAAGGTATAGTCCGGCCATCCGGACACCCCCTAATCCAGGACTCCCTCAGTAGCCCCTGAACCAGGCTTCAATGACGACGAGTCCGGCGCGCAGATTGTCTTCGGCATTGCAAGGCGGGTTCCTCCTCCAAGTACTTCATAGAAGATTTTGAACACAAAGATAGTGTCCGGCTCTGCAAAATAAGTTTCCACATATTGCCATAGAGAGAATAATATTTACACCAATCTAATCTGCTGACGTATTCCGTAGCGTGACACACCACGGCCAAGCCTTTATCCGAGTCGTTTCATTATCCCACCCGAGCGCGTCATGCGAGGTGGTTTCCTTGGCACGTCTTGTTAAAGCAGAGATCGTGTCCCCTTATTCCGGGATTCTCATCAATACGGGCGTGGGTAACCCTACCGCGCCATTGATTACGGCGCTTGGAGATAAGCGAGTTTTACCAGGCTGGTGGGGACACGTAGTTGCGTCTACCCATATAAGGGGATAAGGATCCACCTTTTCACCTACGCCTTCTTCCTCCCTTGCTTATCCATTCTCGCGCACTCGAGCTCCAGCGCCCAAGTCCGCACTCCCCACCTCAACCTTCTCCAGCCATGTCCGGAGCGGGAGGCAAGTGGATGGTCTCCTCCGTCACGGAGGGACACATAAAAAAACTAAGGAAGGCCGGATACTTGTCTAACGACATTGCGTACCGGCTTCCCGAAAAGGGGCAGCTCATCCCCACCCCTAGGCCCCATGAGAGGGTGGTGTTCCTCCCCCACTTCCTCCGCGGACTGGGCTTCCCTCTTCACCCATTTGTCCGGGGGCTCATGTTCTACTATGGCCTGGATTTCCACGATCTGGCCCCGAACTTTGTCCTCAACATCTCGGCGTTTATCGTCGTGTGCGAGGCTTTCCTCCGCATCCACCCCCATTTCGGCCTATGGCTCAAGACTTTCAATGTCAAGCCGAAGGTGGTGCGCGGCAACCAGGCGGAGTGCGGAGGCACCATGGTGGGCAAGATGGCCAACGTCTTATGGCTCGAGGGCTCCTTTGTGGAGACCCTGAAGGGGTGGCAATCGGGGTGGTTTTACATCACCAAGCCGTGCGACCCCGAATGGGTCGCAGCCCCCGAGTTTCGATCCGGACCCCCTACGCGGCTCACCTCCTGGAAGGAGACGAGCCTGTCGTGGGGTAAAAAAGGAGAGCTGACCGGACTCCAAACATGCGTCCAAACCCTGGTGGACAAGAAGCTCAAACTTGTCAACGTAGTCCAGGTTATGCTCATCCGCCTGATCCTCAAGTGTCAACAACGGGCTTTCAACCTGTGGGAGTTCGACCCGGCGCGGCACCAAACTCTGAGCAGGCTCTTCGACACGATGTACGAAGATGCCTGGAAGGTGCTTTTCAAGGGCGCCGAGGCCCCCGCATCCGCTACCGAGGATCGCGGATTCAGTATGCAGCGTCACGCTCATGCGGTAAGCTGTTTTTTCCCTTTTACAGGGTATCAGTTTTTCATAGTTTGACTCCATGCAGGATCTAAGCTCCCTTACTTTTGACAGGATTGACAGGTGACGTCCGGATAGATCAACTGTCCGACTCCTTTGCCCGAAGGCCCAGCGGACGCTCGCTTGGCGAAGCTGCTGGTTCCGGCACCCAATGTGGTGCCAGAGAAGAAGGCCGCGAAAAAGGCCACGGGGACTCGAAAGAGTGCCCGGCGCCAGGAGGTGTCGGATCCATCATCCGACGGTTCCGAGGCGCATTCCTCCCGTGAAGACGCGGAGGAAGAAGAAGAGACCTCTCCCCCTCCAGCGGGAGGAGAGAAGAAAAGGAAGGCCTCCCTCTCTGGGCAGGCCGGAGGGTCCTAGAAGGGGAAAACCCTTCCTCTGGACTACTCCACCGACGCCGACAATGGCGGAGAGGAGTGGCCGCCCAGGGCCAAGCCCCTGACAAAATCGTAAGTATCCGGATACCAGAGTAATTCATAGTATTCGTTTATTGCACAACTTTCCCTTATGTCGAATATGTTTATGCAGCCCACCCAAAGACCGGCTCGACGCGTCGTCGAGCAGCTCACTGGACTCGTCGGATGTGAACTCGCTTCCGACGGCTTCCTCCCCCCGCCCTATGGACGACACCGAAGTGTTGTCCCAATAGGTTCCAAGCCGGGAGGAGGTGGTCCTGGAGGCGCCGCAAGGCGACCTGCCGGACTCCAGGAGTAAAGGGGATGAAACCCCCCAGGGCTCCAAGTCCGGCTCTAGGCCGGACACCGCTCCGAAACCTTCAAAGGTTCCAGAGTCCGGCGGGGGACCTCCTTCCAAGAGGAGCAAGCCCACCATGCCGGTGAGCCCCGTCCAACCGGAGGCGCCGGGCAATATGTTGGAGTTGCTCCAAGGCGCCTCCATCGACGAGGAGCACCGCACCATTATGAGTGCGGTGGTCCAGAAGGTTCAGTCCGCCAAGAGCGGACTGACTGAAGCTTGTACTAGCCTTTTAACAGGCTTTGAGGTAAGTAAAGAATGTGTAAATAATATTACCACATAGACAGTAGCCCCTGATACTCTGTTTGGCGTTTGGGAAGAAAAGCCGAATAGAGGATCAAATAAAATTCACAGGAGCCTAACAAAAGGGAGTCAATATGCGTATGCAGGCTTCTCTGCTTGCGCCCGCCGCACTGACTGCGGAAGTGGACACGCTAAAGCAGAACCTCGAGCGGTCCGAGCAAGAGCTTGGGCATGCCAAGAAGCAACTCGAGGACAATGAAGGTAAGAAATACCTTGTTTAAACATATATAAAAAGGTGCAATTGCAAAAAATGACAGGATTATCGTGGCTATTGTAGGGGCCACGTCTGAGGTGGCGACCCTTAAGCAAGCGCTGGTCGAGGCCGAGAAGAGGGCGGCCACGGAGCGCACCGAGCGGGAGAAGTATGAGGCCGAGGTTGGCAAGGTACGACAAGAGCTCCAGGCTCTCATGGAAAAACATGAGAGTTTGGAGCTTGACTCAAAGACGCGAGCGTCCGAGCTCGCGGTGGCTATTGAAAATGCCAAGTCTACCAAGGCCGAATCCCAGAAGACCCTCCAGGAGTTGGATGAGGTGAAGAAGATAGCGGCGGGTAAGGCATTCTTTATGCAAAGCAAACACATAAACGTGAGTTACTTGTTAGTTACCCGAATCCGGAGCTCTCCAGGAGCGTTCGCAGATCTTCCCCGGAGTGTGTCCGATGCCGCTGCATTCTATCGAGCCGAGGAGGGCAGCTCGACAGAGAAGGTGTTCTGGTCTCAGTATGCTGAGGCCGGACACCCCGTGCCCCTGAGCGACCAGCTGAAGCAACTGGTCGAGCTCCACAAGGCGGCCGAATAGGCCATGAAGGGCCTCATAGTTTGGCTGTGGCCTGGAGGGGCTCTGCCTGGGAGCTATTTTGGGCTGGTGCGGCGGCTGGTGGAGGCCTGTCCAAGGCTCAAAGTCATCAAGCGCTCCGTCTGCATTGAAGGTGCCCGTAGGGCCCTTGCCCATGCTAAGGTGCACTAGGGCAAGCTGGATGCTGAGAAGCTTGTGAAGGACGGGCCACCGCCGGGGAAAGAGCATCGCAAGCCCGAGAATTATTATAAGGATGTTCTGAAGGGTGCCTGCCTTGTGGCGAATGAATGTTCTAGGGATGTAATTTTTGAGTGAAACTTGCTCGTTTTGTCCTGTGCGCTGAAAACTTGTTCATATGCGCTAAGCAATGCTGTTGGAATTTAAAATATTACCTTCTGTGCGGCTGTTTATCAATTCTGAGAGATGGCAAGTCGTCGGCTTCTGCCCCCGTGCCGCTAGTGCTGGGGTGTTCGGGGATAAACCTGAGCACTCTTTTCCCCATGTTTGGGTCCTTCGAGGGAGGCGCTCAGCCCAACGAACAAGGCAATCAGACTATAATGCGTGAACACTCTCACTTAGCCATAGAATTCTATAATTTTAAATTTCGGCAAAGCCCCTGGTATTCCGAAGACCGAGTTCGGGGCGCTATCCATGCCTTGTCCGGACAGAGCCGGCTCCTCGCTCTAAGTGGCATAAGTCGTTAGGGACTCAAAAAAACCTCTCGAACAGCGACCAGCTCTCGCTTCATCATGATAGTCAGTTTTAGCTTTCTCCACTGAGGTGCTCGACCCAGCTCAATTGGGGCACAATCGCAGTGGTTCTCCTAGTGCTACCTTAGCCGATATAGCGGAACGTAAGGCACCAAAACATAGGAGCCGGGCAAACCCAACTATTGACCCAAGACATGATTCGGAGCCGATGCATATAATGCTATAAGTTCGGGGTGCCGCACTTGTTAAAGTGTTCGGACTTCTCACACCATATTGAGGGGTACTAAAGCCCCTGGCGTATTTAGGCCGTACCAAAGTGTACGGGTGCAATATATCGTTAAGGAACATATATATATATATATAAGAGTAATGCAAAAATAGACAAAAGCTATGCACTGTTTATTAAAGAGGGCCGTGATCAAAGCAGAATGATAAAATAATGCGATAAGCAAAAGGTTGGACTATGTAACATGTCTGTTCCAGGGGCAAGCTGCGGAATAGTATGCGAAACAGGTATACTGCTCGTGATAGAGACCACCTGGGAGTTCCGTAATGCGGCGCGGCTTGTCTACTTCCCTGGTTCTTGCATCGTTTGTGCGGCAATTGAACTGCCGAACAGGCCTTCCGAAGTGTGGAGTCCTGAAAGTAAGAGAAAATTAAAAAATCGGCAGCCCCTGGTGCGGTTTAAGCCGTGTTTCGGGCGTGCCATGATGGTGCCCCTTCCCCTGTACCCATGGTATTTCTAGAGTGTAGTTATGTACGCGAAGTACTGGTATCGCATTTTTGCGAGGGCTGGGGTTGGGGCCGCATTGCTACGCCTGCTCGGATCGTGCCAGGCGGTCTTGTTGTAGGTTACTTCGGGCGCGCTTGACGGTGTCCGATCGTTTAATGGCCGGACTGGAGAACTGCCTGGAGAGGCTGCTTTGTACTTCCGCTGCAAGGGCCGCCGTGTGCTCCTCCGTTCGAAGGGAGCGTTCGGTGTTTCCACTGACCGTAATTACTCCTCGAGGGCCTGGCATCTTGAGTTTAAGGTATGCGTAGTGCGGTACCGTATTGAACTTGGCGAATGCGGTTCGCCCGAGCAGTGCGTGATAGCCACTGCGGAATGGGACTATGTCGAAGATTAACTCCTCGATTCGGAAATTATCCGGAGATCAGAAGACCACTTCAAGTGTGACTGAGGCTGTACAGTTGGCCTCTACACCTGGTATTACGCCTTTAAAGGTCATTTTGGTGGGCTTAATCCTCGAGGGATCTATGCCCATTTTCCGCACTGTATCCTGGTAAAGCAGGTTCAGGCTACTGCCGCCGTCCATAAGGACTCTAGTGAGATGAAATCCGTCAATAATTGGGTCTAGAACCAATGCGGCGAATCTGCCATGACGGATGCTAGTGGGATGGTCCCTTCGATCAAAGGTGATCGGGCAGGAGGACCATGGGTTGAACTTTGGGGCGACTGGCTCTACCGCGTATACATCCCTTAACGCGCGCTTCCGCTCCCTTTTGGGGACGTGGGTTGCGTATATCATGTTCACCGTCCGCACTTGTGGGGGAAAACCCTTCTGTCCACTATTGTTCGGCGGCCGGGGCTCCTCGTCGTCATCGCTATGCAGCCCCTTGTCTTCATTTTCGGCGTTTAACTTGCCTGCCTGCTTGAACACCCAACAATCCCTATTGGTGTGATTGGCCGGCTTTTCGGGGGTGCCATGTATCTGGCACAAGCGGTCGAGTATTTGGTCCAAACTGGACGGGCCCCTAGGATTCCTTTTGAATGGCTTTTTTCCGCTGACCGGATTTAGAGCCTCTGAATCCGGCATTAATTGCCGTATCCTCAGCATTGTCGCCGTTAATGCGGCGCTTCTGCTTATTGCGACGTGACCTGCCACTACTGTCCCTGGTATCCGAATTACCAGGGTTCTTGGTCATATTGTTGCTACAAGCAAGCCAGCTGTCTTCTCCTGCGCAAAAGCGGGTCATTAGTGTCGTGAGTGCTGCCATAGACTTCGGCTTTTTCTTTCCAAGGTGCCGGGCAAGCCACTCGTCACGGATATTGTGCTTGAAGGCTGCTAGGGCCTCAGCGTCCGGACAGTCAAATATTTGATTTTTCTTTGTTAGGAACCGTGTCCAGAATTGCCTGGCCGATTCCTCTGGCTGCTGAATTACGTGACTTAGGTCATCGGCGTCTGGGGGTCACACATAAGTGTCCTGGAAATTGTCGAGGAATGCGGCTTCCAGGTCCTCCCAACAACTGATTGATCCTGTTGGCAAGCTGTTAAGCCAATGCCGAGCTGGTCCTTTAAGCTTGAGTGGGAGGTATTTGATGGCGTGGAAATCATCGCCGCGGGCCATGTGGATATGAAGGAGATAATCCTCGATCCATACCGCAGGATCTGTTGTGCCATCATATGATCCGATATTTACGGGTTTGAAACCCTCGGGGATTTGATGATCCATTATTTCGTCTGTGAAGCATAGTGGGTGTGCGGCGCCTCTGTACCGGGCTATATCACGACGTAGCTCCAATGAGCTTTGTCTACTGTGTTCGGCC
Source organism: Triticum urartu (assembly GCF_003073215.2). Lineage (NCBI taxonomy): Eukaryota > Viridiplantae > Streptophyta > Magnoliopsida > Poales > Poaceae > Triticum > Triticum urartu. The sequence continues at coordinate 564,355,799 of NC_053024.1, forward strand.
CTGCCGAATTTTTGGCTGGCGTGACGGATACCGTCTTGAGTCGTGGGGCGCCCACGCGATCCGTAAATCAATCTTGTTTGCCTTGCCTTGTCCTCCAACATATCTCGTAAGTCCGGCGCATATTCCCGTGCCTTGGTACGGGGTGCGGCTTGAGTGGAGGGCCGAGAGGCCTCTCTGTCGCGGCCACGAGGTGGCCGGTCGGCCGCATCAAGTGCTTCCTCCTCTAATCGGGGTAGCAACCTGCGCTTTGGGTAGCTCTTGGAGGGGCGTTCGAGTTTATGCTCTTCGTCCGCAAGGACTTCAGTCCATCTGTCGACTAGCAAATCTTGATCAGCTCTAAGCTGTTGCTATTTTTTCTTGAGGCTTCTTCCCGTGGCCATAAGCCTGCCTTGAAAACGCTCTTGCTCGACGGGATCCTCTGGCACGACGAATTCGTCGTCGTCGAGGCTTGCCTCGTCTTCGGAGGGACGCATATAGTTATCGTCCTCGACCTCTCTGTCTGCCGCTCTCTCATGAGGGCTAGTTTCTCCATCCTCCTGTGCTAAATCTTGCTGGAGGGGGTTTTCTTCGGCACTTTCCAGAGTATTTGTTTTGGCGGGATTTTGAGCGGCGCCGCTGACGCCGGCGCTTAGGCTGTTTCTTGGAGGGGTCATCCTCCGCTGTTCCATCGCCATATCCTTCTTTTGGGGTGTCCACCATGTATATGTCATATGACGAGGTGGCTTTCCAGGGCCTGATAGGCGCTGGTTCTTCATCGTCTCCTTCATCGGTGTCCATACCGTTGATGTCTTCGGAGTCGAAGTCGAGCATGTCGGTTAAGTCGTCGACAGTGGCTACAAAGTGGGTGGTGGGTGGGATTTGAATTTCTTCATCGTCCGAATCCCAACCTTGCTGACTGTAGTCCGGCCAGGGCTCTCCTGATAAAGAGAGAGACTTCAGTGTCTTCAGAATGTCGCCGAAAGGCGAGTGCTGAAAGATGTCCGTGGCAGTAAACTCCATAATCGGCGCCCAATCGGATTCGATCGGCAGGGGCGCGGAGGGTTCGGAGTCCAGAGAGGAGTCTGGCTCCTTGGAGTCACGAGTCTCGCAGAGTGCGGGGCTGGTGTTCGGCTCGATCGCCGTTGGGATCGGAGCCCGCGAGGCGGCGTCCAACCAACCATCCTCGATCGGCGCAGTTGGCTCCGAATTAAGGGTCGAAGCCGATGCGGGTGCGGCCTCCAGGGCACTGTTCGGCGGCAGAGCTAGATCATGCTCGTCGGGACAGTGCGGCGCGCTCGGCAATGGCTCGAATCCGTCGAAGATCAAGTCCCCGCGGATGTCAGCCGTGTAGTTCAAACTTCCAAATCTGACCTGACGGCCAGGGGCGTAGCTTTCGATCTGCTCCAGATGGCCAAGTGAATTGGCCCGCAGTGTGAAGCCGCCGAAGACGAAGATCTGTCCGGGGAGGAAGGTCTCACCCTGGACTGCATCGCCATTGATGATCGTAGGAGCCATCAAGCGTGACGGCGACGACACAGAGGAACTCTCAATGAAAGCACCAATGTCGGTGTCAAAACCGGCGGATCTCGGGTAGGGGGTCCCGAACTGTGCATCTAGTCCGGATGGTAACAGGAGGCAAGGGACATGAAGTTTTACCCAGGTTCGGGCCCTCTCGATGGAGGTAAAACCCTACGTCCTGCTTGATTAATATTTATGATATGGGTAGTACAAGAGTAGATCTACCACGAGATCAGAGAGGCTAAACCCTAGAAGCTAGCCTATGGTATGATTGTTATTGTGTATGTTGTCCTACGGACTAAAACCCTCCGGTTTATATAGACACCGGAGAGGGTTAGAGTTACACAAAGTCGGTTACAATGGTAGGAGATCTGCATATCCGTATCGCCAAGCTTGCCTTCCACGCCAAGGAAAGTCCCTTCCGGACACGGGACGAAGTCTTCAATCTTGTATCTTCATAGTCCAGGAGTCCGGCTGAAGGTATAGTCCAGCCATCCGGACACCCCCTAATCTAGGACTCCCTCAAAGACCAAACAGAAAAAACGGAGATGTTTTATAGATGTTTGGGGATGATCCGGACCCAACGGTGACGACTGCCCGGGTCGGGTCCGGGACAGCTTTCGGACACGCGTGCGAGGAGGGCCGCGGGCTGATGAGAGAGGTTAGATTGGGCCTGGCGGTAAGTAATGGATTGTGTAGATGGTCTAGGGAGGAAAGAGAGGGAAAGCCCGGCACATGTTTCCGGATATCGGAAACGTCCGACGTATGACTGGCTACTATTGTCGCTATAGTTATCCGTTGGGGCATCAAACAGACCCCGAATGCGATGAAACTTGGCAGGCGGCCTACCTACAACATAACGAGACCAGACGCCAACTTTCAACCCATTCAGAGAACATTTTCTGGCCACTTATAAAATAATATTTCAGACGTGCCGCGGGCGCGTGCAAGTGTGGCTGGGCTCAGAACGAACAACAGAGAGAACTGGGGAACCCGGACGGATGCAAGTTTTGAAATCATGATGATGCAATGCACATGATGACATGAAAAAATGCAACACACAAGCGGATGACAAGGCAACAACAACGAATAACTAGAAGACACTTGGCGCATCGGTCTCGGGGTGTCACACCGCGGACCTCGTCGCCTCCGCCGCTGCCGTAGGTGTCCTACGTCGCCAAGTTAGGGCATGGAAGATCGAACTGCTCGGCCTCCTCTCTACTCCATCTAGCAGTTCTTCGTGTGGTAATTAAAGCTTGCTTTTACTGCCTTTTTGATCCGATAGATTCATCCTTCTCCACCAGGTTTCTGTGCCTACAAATTTGGATCTATCCTGTTTTGCATCTCATAACATGCCTAGTATATTCACTTATGCTTCACACATAGTTAGATTCCTCACTTGTACTTATTCTTGGATTCGTACAAATCTGGAACCAACACTCAACATATAAGTGAATGTCTTCGTGCTATGAGGTCAATGTCTTCAAACTGTTTTATCTTCAAAATCGTCTGAGAATGCATATGACCTCTTCCCCTTCCCCCGCATCTCTAATGCTGTCACAGGTACATGTCCGTGGGAGAATCCCTTGGTTCTCACAGTCTGCATTCATTTGCAGAGTTCCTACAGCATCACATTCATTCACCATCAGCAAGTTCCTGTTTGACCAGCAAGTGGAAGCCATTCACAGTACTGAAGCCATTCTGCTTGAATACAATGGCCACAAAAAAGTCAGCAAGAAAGGGCGGTAGGAAGCACCGTGGGGATACATCAAAGGATTTGCCCGAAGATCTCTATGAGTTGTACAAGACTGATCCCGAAGAGGATTACAATCAGTGCAAAACACGAATCCAATGGATTCGAAGATATTGCCGAGCAATGGTTCAAATACAGGTTCGTAACCAAGGAGAATGCTGAGAAGAATGCCATCAAGTGTCGTTGGGGTGATATTCTCTTTTGAAATCTTCAACCCAAGAACAGATTTGAAGCTATTGCTCAGGATTTCTACCCGTGTATGGTCCGTGGACCACAGCCTGCTAATGCCGACCCATCATCATTGCTATGGTGTCGTGACGATAATCTGTTCAAGCGCAACTTTCAGACTGCAAAGGCATCTGCCAAAGATAACAAGAAATCGCTTGGATTAGACTTCAACCCCGGTCCATCTGCTCCTCGAGCTGATGGCACCCGTGATGCTGAACCCAACATTGTCGGGCCCTTCTACAACCTCGAAGGTCTCATCACATACATTACTGTTCAGGGGACAGCCGTGGAGCACTCTTCTGATGAAGCGCCTGCTCCAGCTAAGCAACAGAAGCAGAAGAAACCAAAGGCTTCAAAGGCCTCGACTGCACCAAAAGCTTCACATGCGAAGCCACTGGCCACTGCACCACCTGAAGCAAGTGTGCAGTCTGAAGATCTTTCTTGCATCTCCAATAAGACCGAGAAGTCTTCAAAGTAGATGAAACCAATCCAGCGCTCTGGGAAAGAGCTCACCCCTGCTGATATTTTGCGGAATGAAGAAGCCACCATTGATCTGTCCAGCGACGATGATCTTGGTGATGATGCTCTTGAGATGCTCATAAAGAACAAGGAGGAGGCGGAGATCTTCAATGATTTGCTCCTTTTCGATGTGGACATCTTGAACAACTTCATTGATGAGTGGTTTGAAAACCCCATCATCAACATCGATGACCTTGAGCTTCCAATTGGCATCAGTGTCTCTTTTCACAGTGCCATTGCTACTGAGCTGGCTCTGGCTCCGAAGATCGTTGAACTAAAGAACAAGATTGATCATGAGAAAGCTCAGCTCAAGAAGAATATGGCCAATCTCAGCGTGGATGATGTTCAAAGCTTCAAGCAGATGATGCATGAGCTCAAGGAGCAGTTTCACCAGAAACGTCAGGAAGCCAAAGGTTCAAGAGAGAGAATGAAGTATTTTGTTGAGAAAAGTGTTCACAATGAAGCAGAAAAGCGCAAGGCTCTGGGGCGCCCTGGCATCGACCCCAGAATGGCTGCCAAAAGGAAGGAGAAGCCTACTGTGGCCCAAGCTGAAGCATCAAGGCAGGAAGCACCAAGCATTGTCTTCCCTGCCAGCATGACAGGCTCGAAGCCTAAGGTCCCCACACCTGCGTCTGAACTGAAGAAGACAAGGGCAGCCGAGGCTAAAGCCAGAAAGCGAAAGACCAAGCATGCCACTAATGACACCCCACAACCCAAGAAGCGGAAGACAAAGTCTTCGAAGAAAGATCGAGCTGCTCCCACAGAGCCCCTTGTTGTCGAGCCCATCTCTGTTGCTCGTCCTTCATCTGAACACCAAGAGCGTCAGTTAATTGTTCACGAGCCTGCTTCCACAGAGGCTCCTGAAGCTGAATACATTCCAGCTACTGATCCCATCATAGCTGAAGACATTGGTTCTCAAGACAATGTAGATGATGATGAAGTCCTTCCTCAGATTGAGCACCAAATGGTATCATCGCCTGTTCTCACGAACAACGAACTCATCAGCATTTGTCGTCCTTTGACACCAATTGCTTAGGATGATTCATGGGCTGATCACCCTCAAGACTCCCCCCGTCAAGAAGAATCACCAAGTACTCCCCCACCTCAACTCACCACTCCGGTGCTTGACGATGACGACTATGTGGTCCAGCCAACACCCTCTCCGGAAGCATCACCCACATTTCGTACGCTTCACAAAGGACCAAGGCCACAAGTCACTCTGTCGAGTGTTCCAGAAGGAGAAGAGCAACACAACTCAGTGGCACGCCAAGTGTTTCCTGACGCCACTCCAACTGTGAACATCTCTGCGTCTGCAACCAGAGCTGCTGAAGACATTACGGCTGCATCAACTGATGACCCAGAAGAACCCTGTCAAGAAGAAGAGCGAGTTGCCACACCACCTCCCAACCAAGAAGTTGTTCTCGAGGAGAATGAGTCTGTGCCATACCTTCCATCCACACATGTGGAGGTTTAAAATACAGACGCGACCACCAACACATATACTGAAGCCAATGACGTTGTCATGGCTGAAGCTAATGTGGCGCCTGAAGGGAATGTGGCGCCAGAAGGGAACGTGGCACCTGAAGCCAATATTGCACCTGAAGCCATTGTACAACTTGAAGCCCATGTCAATGCCGATGCTCCTGTACCTCCTCCAAGGCCTCACACTATTGAGCTAGAATTTGACCGCGGCCAACCTCTCATGGTTCGTTGGCCTATTCTGGTTCCTCCTCCTGCTCTCGGACCTCAATTTGACTATCATGTGGAGCACATGCCTCAGGTCCAGAAGCCTAAACCAAGGTTGCCAAGGTTTCCAGGTATTGCAACTTCACCGGGATCGTTCAATGTGAATGGCTTCAAGGCACACAACACCTTCTTTGATAGCGCCAAGAACTCATATTCCAAGCCAAGAATCTCATCGGATCAGTTCTGGAGTTATCAGCAGCGCAGTTACTATTCCTGTATTCTATACAATCAGGGGCGCATTTCCCCCCATATGCTCTAGACTGCGAAGCCATTGCTGGTCTGCCATGCTTGGAAGAAGCCCTCGACTATTTCAGAGATGCAGGCCTTCTACAGTTTGTGACCAACAAGGAAAATTGGAATGAAGAACTTCTGCTGCAATTCTATGCAACTCTTCACATTCGCGGCTACAACAGGGATCCGAAGACTTGGGGTCCTTGAGTGGATGACAGGTGATGTACACCATGAAGCCAAAGCCCAAGATATAATTGAGCTTACTGCCCTGCCCACTCCAGGTGAATACTATGAACCTAGTTGTCAGCTACACATAAATGCTTTGGAGAGCATATTCCAGAAGTCAGAGCCGGACATGAGCCAAATGCTGAGTATGATGAAGCCACTGCCACAAGATGCTGAATATCCAAAGGAGTTCTTTGTTGAATACCTGGAGTATCTGCCCCGCACCATCTATCACATCGTACGGCGAACTCTATGGCCTGTCAAAGGACATTCTCCAGCAGCTAAGCTAGAAGGCGCAATGAAGACATTGGTTTTCTATATCTTCAATGGCATCAGCTTCAATGCTCAAGACTTCTTCATCAGGCAATTGGCTGCATCTATCTCTGATTTATTTGGTCTAAAGTTTTATGCTCCATGGGTAATGCGCCTCATCAAGCTTCACTCGGCTATCAACTATCAGCCTTCTGCGTGCAATCATCTCATATTCTTGTCGGAGGTTGATCTGTTTGTCGATGCTATTTACCCAGATCCTGCCAAGGAGCCAATTTATCTTCACAACGCTGATCACCAAAGCTTCACTCAACCTATTGGAGGAGTTCTTGCTACAACTCGTGTTTATCCTTTGGCTGGCAATACACGTGCACCTCATCGTGCCCATACCGAAGCCACTGAAAGCACCATTGCGCAAAGACCTCGAAAGAGATCTCGTGTTCTCAATGACCGAGAGCTTCTTGTCGCCCTGCATCAAAAACAGGATAAGCATCATGACTAGTTGAAACGTCAGATGCAAAGCCTCTTGGTGGATGTCAATCGCAGTCACAATCTTGCCACCAAGAATGCTTTTGTCGCTGATGAAACCTGTCGGCGGTCGTGGAAGAGTCTGACATTAATGACCTCTAAAGATAATCTTCAACAAGATGGCTTCACAGAGAGATTCAAATTTGATTCAGCTCCTCCTAGGAATTCCTTCTTGCGTCGGACTCCCTCACTCGAAGACTCTGACTACTCCTCCTCAGCGGCAACTGTCAATGCAAGAGTCATCGATGATGAAGATGATGCTACTTCGCCAACTACAACGTCGCCGCGTATCGACACTGCACCAAGTTCTTCTGTGCCACCGAACCTCAACGACGACCCTGCTGCTTCACCTACTCCTCATGGGGACGAGTAGACGCTCTATGTCTTCAAACCTTTTTGGTCCTTACTGACAAAAGGGGGAGAATCATATGAGTTGACAGTCTTCAAGCGGGTCTTTATGGGTGGTTGCTATATTTTTTTGCCAAGTGTTTACAACTCTCACTTTTGATACTTTTGGTTCTTTGAGTTGTAACACTTAAACTTGATGGTCGTCTGCTACCTTTCTATCAACTATGTGATGCGATGATAAATTCCACATGTGCGATGATAAATCCCGCATGAAGTCATTCTGCGGACGTCCATTTTCCATTATGCATGTCATTACCTTTGTTATATCCTTTCATGCATGATGAATTGTCTTCATTAGTTGAAGAGGGTCTCCACAACTAAAATCTGCCATGTGCATTTGCATTCAAATGCAAATTACTTATATGCACATCTCCAGGGGGAGCCTTTTGCTACTTATGAAGACAATGTCTTAACCCTTACAATTTCACATATTTTTATCCCCGTTGAAAACTTCAACCAGTTTGTCATCAATCACCAAAAAGGGGGAGATTGTAAGTGCATCTAGTGCCACCCCTAGTTGGTTTTGGAGTATTGACGCCAAACCTGGTTGAGGGACTAATGTGTTTGTGAGAATTGCAGGATAACACATGTAGTAGTCCCTCATTGATTTGGTTTACCTACCGGAGATGATCCCTAAAAATGTGTGAAGACATTGAAGACAATGGTGGTATGTGAAGATATTCACAATGAAGATTATGACTCGAGAAGACATTCACGTGAAGACTATGGAGTGCGAAGACATAGCCGTTTCGAAGTTTTCCTTTTCTTCTTTGTTGAGTCATATGAACCACCGTACTGTTAAATGGGGTACAAGTGAACAAAGTCAGAGTGACTGAAGTGATGCTCAACCAGATCCTAAGTCTTCTAGCGAAGACAATGAGAGCAAATCTTATCCAGAGCTGGATGAGTCAGCTTTACTTGTAGCCCAAGTTAAGCTGCCGCGTGTGTTTGAAATCTGACCATTGGAACACGTGTCAGTTCCTTAGTGACCCAGGGTCATTTCGAACAAATCAGGTCGGGTTGCCTAGTGGCTATAAATAGCCCACCCCCTACACCATAAATTGGTGGCTGCTCAGAGTCAGTGCACGACTTTTGTCGTTTGAGAGCAACCCACCTCGAAGCCTTTGAGAGAGAAATCCTTGCGAGGACAAAGCCCTAAACACCCAGAGCCAAAGAGTGTTAGGCATCACTGAAGTCTTTTTGTCTGCGTGATCTAAAGACTTACACTTGAGGACTATGAATCCTCCAGCCGGTTTGGCGTCGCGTTCTGAGCATCCAAGAGTCATTGTGGATTGCCGGTGAACGAAGTCTGTGAAGGTTTGGAAGTCTACCTTGAAGACTTACCAGAGTGACTGGGCGAGGACTAAGTGTCCTTAGCTCAAGGGGAATAAGGTGAAGACGCGGTCTTCTGAGTTGAATCTCAGCCTCCCTAACCAGACATACAATTGTCACAACAACTGGAACTGGTCCAAGAAATCCTTTGTCTTCACCAAGCAACTGGTTCGATCTATTCCTTCACTTATTTACAGTTTGTCTCCGTGAAGTATTTTTCTTGCTTGTCTTATCTGTTTGACTTCACAGTGTGATGACTATTGTTGTTTGGCTTCATACCATCTTCCATCTTGATCCATACTTCCTAGCTGCTAATAGTCTTCATGCTTTAAGCTTCATTACTTGCTTGACTATGGCTTGTCTAGTGTAGTCTACCTTCCGCTGCATGTCAATAGGTTCATTTCTATTGTTTGTCTTCGAAACTCCCATGTTTTGAAGACTTTCATAAAAATCGCCTATTCACCCCCCCTCTAGTCGATAACTAGCACTTTTAGGAGCGGATGGCTCTGCCAGGAGAGGCTTACCGTAGTCCAACTTTCTCCTCTTTCGGGCCATTATGGCTAGTGATACGGAGGGTTGAGAGAGATGGAGAACAAAAGTTCCTGGTTCCACAGGAAGCTTCTGCGCATCACACTTTAACCGGTGATCATCTATGTTGTTTTCCGCACGGGGTACGTGCTCTGTTTGCAACCCGTCAAAGTGCTCCTCCAATCTCCTTACTTCCTCGACGTATTCTTCCATCAATGGGCTTTGGTAATCCTTGTTGACTTGTCTCACCACAAGCTATGAATCTCCTTGAATGATCAGCTTCTTAATTCCCAATTCTGCTGCAATCCTGAGCCCGGCGAGGAGCCCCTCATACTCTGCTGTATTGTTGGTGGCTTCTTCCTAGGCAAAGTGCATCTGGACGGCGTACTTCAGGTGCTCCCCATAGGGGGCAACAAGAAGCACGCCAACCCCTGCACCTTGTAGGGAAAAAGCACCATCAAAATACATGATCCATTCTTGGGGTGATTCCTTGCCGGGGACGGCTGTCTGTGTCCATTCTTCATCAGGGGTTGACGTCCATTCTGCAATAAACTCTGCCAATGCCCTACTCTGAATAGTTGAAGTGCTCTCAAACTTCAAACCAAAGCTGGATAACTCCAAAGCCCATTCCACTATTCTGCCAGTTGCCTCAGGGTTTTGGAGTATCCTTTGTAACGGAAAACGAGTAACAACTGTGATCTCATGGGCTTGGAAGTAGTGGCGTAGTTTCCTTGAGGCCATAATGAGACCAAAGATCAACTTTTGCACACCAGAGTACCTCAATCAGCCCCCTGTAACAAGGAGCTGACAAAGTACACCGGGCACTGCACCACTTTATTCCTTGCCGTGTCCCTGGGGTTGTTTTCGTTGTCGTGCTCACTACTGTCCTGATCCTTCTCTGACTCTGTTGTTTTCTATTCAGTCCCTGTCTCATCCACCTCCCGCTGTGCTACCAAAGCCGCACTGACCACCTGGTTGGTTGCCGCTAAGTATAGAAGCAATGGTTCTTGAGGTTTGGGCTCAACCAAGGTAGGTATGGACGACAGGTAGGCTTTTAACTCTTGCAGAGCTACATCTGCTTCCGGGGTCCACTTCATAGGCTCGACCTTCTTCAATCCGAACGGCATGCAGACAAAGCAGTACGTACCACACGGAGTGATGAATGATGTCTTCTGTTCATCTTCCTTGGACATGATGATCTGATGATATCCTGAGTATGCATCCAGAAAGGAGAGAAAATCACATCCTGAAGTAGAATCCATGACCTGGTCGATGCGCGGCAAGGGAAATGGGTCCTTCGGCCAAGCCTTGTTGAGGTATGTGAAATCAATGCAAAGCCTCCACTTCCCATTAGCCTTCAGGACCACTACTAGATTTGCTAACCATGTAGGATGCAATACTCCTTTGACCAAACTAGCTGCCTCCGATTTCTTGATCTCTTCGGCAATGAACTGCTACCTTTCCAACGCCTGCTTCCGTACTTTCTACTTGACGGGTCGGGCATGTGGGCAGACAACAAGGTGGTTCTCAATTACCTCCCTGGGAACACCGGGGATATCAGATGGTTGCCAAGCAAACACATCGATATTTGCCCGCAGGAAGGCAACGAGCGCGCTTTCCTATTTTTCATCGAGGGTGGCTATGATAGTGAAAGTACCATCAATGCCAGCTAGCTCTGCCGAGACCTTCTTCACTTGGGGTGCAGTAACCTTGGATCTCTTGCTGTTGGAACACTCCAACACGTCGTCAACGGGTGCCGTGCACTCAGAGGGGGCACGCTTCCTGGAATCCTTGCCAGAGGTCCTACAATCCCTCTTCTTTCCTTTGCTTTCCTTGGTGGAAACTGCCGTTGCTGCCGCCTTCGCTGCAACTGCATCCCGATACATCTTGTCCACACAGATAATTGCATCTTTCTCATCAGATGGGATAGTGAGGACCCCCAGTGGACCAGACATTTTCAAGGTGTTGTAAGCATAGTGAGATGCTGCCATGAACATGGCCAGGGCTGGTCCATTTTACGGCATGGGGAGATCAACCACATCAAACACAATCTTCTCAGTCCAATAGTTCAGCTCTCCCCCAAATGTCACCGACAATGTAATCTTCCCCTTAGGATGACTCCTGCTGGGATTAACTCCTTGAAACATGCCACTGACCTCTAGCTCTTCCTCTCCTATCTGAAGCTTGCTGATAACTGCTGGGGAAATCAGATTCAACCCGGCCCCGCCATCCACTAGCATCTTTGTAACCTTGAGGTTGCGAATTGTTGGGGAGACCAACAACGGAAAACACCCTACCGCAGTGGTGTGATCAAGGTGATCCTCTTCGTCAAATATGATGGGTGGGCGGGACCATTTGAGCAGTTTCCGGGCCTCTGGCGCTAGTTCCACAGCATTGACCTCTCGTGCCCATCGCTTGAGTTGGCGATGAGAGGTGTGCAAAGATGCACCCTCATCAATGCATAGGGCGTCAGTGGCCTTCTGAAATTCCTGCTCACTAGTTTCCTCTTCATCCCCTCCATCACTGGCATCATCACATGTTTCCTTCTCTTGACCCCTGATGGGCTTTCCTTGGTTCCGAATGGGTCGACTGGGGCGATTTGCTTCACCACCCTGGCCCTTATCGCCAGAAGCATTCTGACCTTTCTCCTTGTCATGCTTATCATACTCTGCCATGTTCTTCTTGACGAGCTGCTCAACCTGATAACACTCTTAAAGGTTGTGGCCTTTGGTCGATGGATCTTGCAGTACGACCCATCGCCTTTCCCAACTTTTTTGGCGGCCGCGGCTTCCCGGCGGGCAGTGCACACGGTAGCTTCCTTGCCGGGGACCTCAGCCTTGGCCTTCTTGCTGGTACCAGGCATGCCCAATCCTTCCACAATCATTACTGCCTTATCTCTTGGCTTCTTATTGCGCTTCTTGCCCTTCTTCTGACTAGTTGATTCATCTTCATCTTCTGAATCAACATTAATGCAATCTTCTTCTCCGAGCAACTTCCTTCATTCTTCCATCTAGGCACATTTATCCACCATCGTATATAGTTCCTTCACAGTCTTGGGCAACCACACGTTCATTTTGGAACGAATGCGGCGGTTGCGCACATTGGACTGGAAAGCCGCTATAATAGTTGCCAGATGGATAGTTGGAATATTTCTATGAACTTTACTAAATCTCTGCAAATACTTACGGAGGGTTTCTCCTTCCTTCTGCTATAGAAGCTACAGGTCGCTGGGTCTGTTGGACTCTTGGTGGCCAATGGTGAAGGCACCAATGAACTCGTGGCACAGGTCTGCCCATGGCGAAATGGAGGTCTCCGGCAGATGCATCAGCCAAGACCTCACATTGGACTTGAGGGCTAAAGGGAAGTAGTTGGCGAACACCTTCTCATCTCTTCCCCCGGTAGCCTAAACAGCGATGGTGTAGATGCTTAGAAACTCTGCCGGGTTCACTCTCTCGTTGTACTTCTCAGGTATCTCTAGCTCGAACGTGCGAACGGACGGCCAACAGACATGTCGTAGCTCTCGTGTAAAGGCAAGCAGCCGACCTCGAAAGGCAGGCACCCGCCAACACCGAGCGCAGGCTCATCGACGTTGAGGCGGTTGCACCCATCGGTCTGGCGGGGGTCGTTGCGGCGCCGTTCGGCGACGACGCGCGTGTCTCCCTGTCGCCTCTCTTCCGGGGTCCGATGTTGGCCTGGACGTGCTCGAGGGTCAGAAGAGGCCATCGAAACATCATCGGGGTCCTGATTCTGCTGCGCGCTCGCCGGCTGCCGTGGTGGGGACTGAACCGTGGGGACGCCCCCCTCCATACGGCCAGCAGTGCGGGCGGTGGCTGTCGCTTGGGGAGGTTCCGGTGGGAAAGCTCGTCATGAGCCCCCAGCTTGGATGAAACCGAGCAGGCTTTGCATGGTGGCACGCCATTCACCCATCTGCTCGACTGTTAGCGGGAACCCCAGCAGTAGCTGAGCTCGTGCCATGGCCTCCATGGCTTTGCTTGGCATGGATGTTGATGACGTCGACCGCACGTCGCCTGGCTCCTGACGGTGCCAGCGGTGGCGGCAACGGCGACACCGCGCCATGCTGCTGTGGGACGGCCACCGGGGCAGCGGGGTCGCGCGGCGGTGGTGCTCGAAGGTTAGCGGCTCCATTGAGTGCAGCGGCCTGGTGGGCTCGTTCGGGAGGAGGCGCATGTGCCGCGGTCGCTCCCGTGGTGGGGGCGACCGGAGGGTGACGACTCGCCCTGGACGGAGTGCCGTTACTACATCTGTGCTCGTTGGTGAGAGGAGGGAGCGCGGATGGAGTGACCCCCTCACCCGCACCTTGTAGAGCCTGACCATCGAGACGCTGCTGATGCTGTTCCCCTCAGGTAGCTCCGGCCCTCGTGTCGGCCGCGGGGGAGATGGTAATGGCACCACCTGCTCCAACCACGTCCCCAGCAGCCTCCACGTCCTCGCATGCCCCCGTGTCCCCTGCGGCGTTAGAGGCCTCGGGCGGTGGAGCCTTTGAGGTGGACGGATGAGCCGAGGTACCAGATTTCTTCGTGGGTGCCATGGTCAATGGCACTGTCGAGGAGGAAGATGGTGATGAAGATGACGCGCTGCACATGCTTTCAGGTTCGCGCAAGCGATTCCCCTACCTGGCGCGCCAAAGATGTCACGGGATGTCCACGGCCACCTATGGGACCGGGAGGCCCCTTGCTGGTTCGGCGGGGGGACGTCGCGTTGCACAAAGAGCAGACCAATGCACGGTAGCGCGGGGGAGAGCACACAAGCAATTTACCCAGGTTTGGGCCGCCGTGAGGCGTAAGACCCTACTCCTGCTTTGGTGGATTGATGGTGGAATGAATGTGGTGATGCATAGTACACTTGCCCGGCAGGGTCTACCTAGGGGCCGCAGCGACTACGCGCGTGTGGTGGCTTGGGTTCGTTCAACTTTCCAACCCTCTAACCCCTCCTACAGGTGCCATGGGCCTCCTTTTATAGATTAAGGGGTCACCACAATGGCAAAGTAGTCATTCTCCACTGATATGATAGCGAACAGTGCTATATACCTAACTCTGTGAGCTGATAGGGTGCATTAAATGCGCCGCTGGGTGTCACATCACGGGTCGCCCGACAAGGCTTGCTGGGCTATCTTGCCAGCTCCGCGCTTGTTTCCTTGACACGTCGCAAGACAGGTGTCATCTGTAGGCTTCTTCTGTAGGAAATGACTGCCATGTGGCGAACGGCTTCCACTTAATCATCTTGCGGCTTGACACTGCGCTGATTGGCGACGTGGGTCGTGCTTGAGGGGTTGGTGGGGTGGTTCTGCCCCCGCAAGCCCCGGCAGACCTTGCCGGGGTGCCTTGGTTGCCTGCTTCTTGCGGTGGCCTTGCCCCTTGTCGGGCTCGCCAGCCCAGCAAGGGAGGCCCTTCTCTTGCCGATAATCCTTCTGGAATGCATGTTGGTTCCTCAAATCTCTTGGTCCTTCAATCTCTGACTTGGGTTGGTGCTTCAATCTTGATCTCGTGCCTGTGCACAGTCTGGGCAACAGACCCAGGGTTTGTTGCATCGACAGAGTTGAATAGTCAGAATAATGATAATGTTGTTAGGATTATGACTAGAGGTGGTAAGATGACTCAGGAACCTCTGTATCCTGAGGGTCATCCTAAGAGAATTGGGAAATATTCTCAGAGAGTTAACACTGATGCGCCTAGTCCTTCTAATAAAAAGAAAAAGAAAACTGACAGGACTTTGCATGCTTCTAATGAACCTGCTATAGACACAGCTGAGAATCCCAATAATATTTCTATTTCTGATGCTAAGACACAATCTGGTGATGAACATGAACCTAGTGATAATGTTAATGATGATGTCCATGTTGATGCTAAACCTGGTAATGATAATGATGTATAGATTGAACCTGATATTGATCTTGATGTCCCACAATCAAAGAATCAACGTTATGATAAGAGAGACTTTGTTGCTAGGAAGCATGGTAAAGAAAGAGAACCATGGGTTCAGAAACCCATGCCCTTTCCTCCTAAGCCATTCAGGAAAAAGGATGATGAGGATTTTGAGCGCTTTGCTGAAATGATTAGACCTATCTTTTTGCGTATGTGTTTGACTAATATGCTTAAAATGCCTCCTTATGCTAAGTATATGAAAGACATTGTTACTAATAAAAGAAATATACCAGAAGCTAAGATTTATACCATGCTTGCTAATTATACTTTTAAGGGTGGAATACCAAAGAAACTTGGAGATCCAGGAGTACCAACTATACCATGCTCCATTAAAAGAAACTATGTTAAAACTGCGTTGTGTGATCTTTGAGCCGGTGTTAGTGTTATGCCTTTCTCTTTATATCATAGACTTGAATTGAATAAGTTGACACCTACTGAAATCTCTTTGCAAATGGCTGATAAATCAACTGCTATACGCATCGGTATTTGTGAGGATGTGCCTGTTGTGGTTGCAAACGTTACTGTCTTAACGACTTTGTTATTCTTGATATTCCTGAGGACGACAGTATGTCGATCATCGACTTTACCTCAAAGAAGCCACCTCAGATTACCCTACTCAGGTCTATCTCCTTGGTGTACATCCACATCAGATGTGCTTGAGCTTGGAGCGACAGGATGCATGTCCCGGTTTTGGGCCACCTGCATCACATCCACTAGAGTCAGGCCCGTGTCAACCAACTTGGGCACCTTATCGCTCAAATTCTGGGTCGAGCTAAATTCTTCGGGGTTGTTCTTCGAGCTCCAGGAGTGGTGTCTGGTCAGGGGAGTCGGGGTGAATGGAGTGATAATTTCAGGCTGATGATCTTCTAGTGACATATCCGGGACATAAAACCATTCCCCCTGCCATTTTCTTATTGGTGTCCATGAACTCACCTAGGTACTTGGTGTTGGCCTACCTGCGCGAGAAATAAATCTTGCGTGTAGTTTGGCCACATCCCTCGACATTTTCAAGATTGAGGTGGTTTACATCACCTTGGAGGCAGCCCGACAATTAAGAGGTCGGCTGTGTTAAGGAAATGTTAGGGGACGCTTCGTTGAACCTGTTTCAAGCCCGATGATCGAATATGAAGTGCAACTCGAAGTTCCAGAGGTGTGGCCAAGTTAGAAGACCAGTTCAGGTGCTACTAATGGTGTCCGGCCGAGGGGTCCCTCACCACGCTGGTCCTCGGCCTAGTGGGCCGGGCAGGACCCCTAGGTCATTTCTGTCTGGGGCCACATTGGCGGCCCATGGCGGATTATAAAAAGACTCCGAAAGACTTGAAGTACAAGCCAAAGATACAGAACCGTGGAGGACTCTACCTCCACCGATGTAGCTGACTTAGATTTGTAAACCTAGAACCCCCCGTATGCTATATAAACCAGGGGGCCAGGCTCTTTGATAGAACAAGGCACAATCTATTAGTATTTTCTTGTACTTTGTATGCACGCCAATGCAATATATGAGAGCAGGAGTAGGGTATTATTTCCTCTGTCAAAGCCCGACCCAAGGTAAATCCTTGCTTCCTACGCTCCAGCCAAGTAGCCTAGCTAAGATAACCTACAGAGGGATCATCCATGATATAGGCTACAAACATTTGCCATGATACAAATAGTTTTTGCTCCTTATTTCCCATGTTATATGGTATTTTTTTGCCATTATTTTTATATAGTTGTCATGATACAAGTAGTTTTTCTCCTTATTTTCCATCATCAACATATATAATTTTTCCTTGTTATTTATTTATTTAATTAAACAAATTTTTCCTTAATTTTCCATGGTAATTTAACTCCTTTTCCAAATTTCATGGTTTTTCTGTCAAACTTAGCCATGCAAACATTTGCCATGATATAAGGTAGTACCTTGCCATGACCCTACTATATAGACCATGGGAAATTTGTTTAATCTCCCATGGCAAAATAATTCTTGAAATAGGATGGAAAATGCATATATGTACAGTTGCCATGATCTTACAAAGCTAGTTTTTGTCATGTTATTTATTGCTTTTACAATTTTTCAAAGGAAGAAATAGATGCACGGAAAAATTTGGTTTTTGGGGATCATGGCAAATTTAGTTTATGGACCATGACAATTTTTACTTTTACCATTGCAATTTTTATATTTAGACCATGCCAATTTAGTTGTTGTTTCTGTTGAGCATCACGAGAAATTGGGTTGCATGCAACATGGTGATTTTACACTAATTTTACCATCATGGAAAATTTACACTAAATTTGCCATCATGACAAACTTACACACATTTTTGCCATTAATATCCTTTGTGTAAACATCATGGCAAGCATCTTGTGTGCATCATGACAAATTGCTACCCCTGTAGGAGTTGTTGGGTTTCCCCAAGGAGGAAGGGTGATGTAGATAGCAACAAAGGTTTCCCTGGTGTCGGATTTCGGGTTCCGGCAGACCCTTGAGGTTCGAACACTGGGGTGCGTGTGGAGATTTTGCCTCCTACCTACCTGCACCCCTCCACCTTGCTTGGATCTGAACTAAGGAAAGAACAACGCAAGAGACACAGGGTTTATACTGGTTCGGGCCACCGTTGTGGTGTAATACCCTACTCTAGTATGTGATGTGGTGGATTGCCTCTTGGGCTGATGATGATGAACAATACAAGGAAGAACAGCCTCGCGAGGGTCTGTTCTTGGCTGGGGTGATGAACTACTGGGAGGAGCTCAGTCACCTTTCTCTCTCTCTCTCTTTCTGATCTTCTCTCTCCCTCTCTTTCCCTGCCTCTGCCTACTCTCTGCCTTGTCCCTTTGCTCTGTGGGTGGCTGGTCCTATTTATAGAGGCCC
The DNA here is from genome assembly GCF_003073215.2 of Triticum urartu. Taxonomy (NCBI): domain Eukaryota; kingdom Viridiplantae; phylum Streptophyta; class Magnoliopsida; order Poales; family Poaceae; genus Triticum; species Triticum urartu. The sequence continues at coordinate 564,373,854 of NC_053024.1, forward strand.
TGGTCCTCTTCCCAAATATCAAGCGGGAAGGGAGCCAACAATGGCGGGCTAATTTGAAGGGGGACAGTTAGTATCAACTATCCTGACAAAAGTAGTCTTCGCCTGCGCAAAGCTCTGGTGATGACGCTGTATTGGGCTCCACGGTGACCTCCATCTCGTAGTCCTCCTGGTCTTGGTCTCGTTGCACTGAAATGGCAACCTTTGCCTGATGCCTCGGTACTCCGCGGCTGCGCTTGCCCCCTTTGCACCAAAGGGGAAGGGAGGACGCTGCGCGGGCTGGCACCCGCCTGGCACCCCCGGTCGTTATGGCTTGCGTCACGGGCACCTCGTGAGGTACCCCGCCTTGATCTCTCCGCCTCCTCGTGAGCCAGCCTGACGAGGCCGCGCCTGAGGAGGCTCCGCGTCGTCCGCCCCGCGAGGCTTGGCCCCTCACGAGGGTCTTGGGTTTGTGTTGGTGAAGATGGGCCGCGCTGGGCCCCCCTTTGAGCCACGCCGCAGGCCGCAGGCAGGCAAGTTTGGGGACCCCCGTTCCCAGAACGCCGACAGTAGCCCCCGGGCCCAAGGCGCGCCCAGACTTGGCCGTGTAGGGAGGCGGAAGGGCAAGGGCGAAGCGCTGCGGGCCCTAACAGCCTGCGGCCTTGGGCGCCGCGTGGCGGTTGATTGGACGTGGGCGTCTCCACTTCCCCATGGCGCCTCGGCAACTGCAAGGATTGGACTAGTCCCTGTATGCAAAGCGGGTCATAATTACCTGCGATCGTGGGGGCCGTTGGTTGGCCATCGCCAATTATAAGTATGGACCGGCACGCGCCCCTCCAGTTCGTCCCTCCTTGCTTCTCCCTTTCTTCATGGCCCCGTCAAGGAGGTTCTCGGCCGCAGAGAAGGGGAAGGCTCACCAGGTTGAGCCCGCCTCTACCCCACCCAAGCGCGGCCGAGGGCGCCCTCGTAAACATCCTGTGGCCACCACGGTGGCTCCCCGCGGCCGTGGAGGCGATCTTCAGCACAGCGATGGGCGGATTGCTGCGGTCGGGGGGCGCGCTCCGGCTGCGCGTCCCCCTAGGCCGCGCTTTCGCACTGCTAAAGTGCTGCCGGAGTTCGTCGTGTGGTCGGCGTGGCCGACCAGCACTCGGCTTCCGCTACCTCGCTTCCTCCTTGGTGAGCTCCCGGGCGGCGCCCCGGGCGGCCTCTGGCTTCAGGCAGACGGCTGCTGCAGCCGGGCCTCATGGGTCTCGCTGGAGGTCTCCGCGGCCGGGAGCCTGTTCTTGGCCCGCGGTTGGCAGATGTTTGCCCCGCGCGCGTGGCCTGAGCCGTCGGTGCACCCTACACTTCAAGTTCGACGGCGATGCCACCCTCTACGTGAGGGTGTTTGGGGAAGATGGTCGCCGCGCAGGGTGTTGCCCCGAGGGTGACGACCGCGGCTGGGAACCCAGCTCCGGCGATGATGGAGAGGGCAGCGCTCGCGCGGCTGGCGGCGCTCAGGGTTCCTCAAGCTTCTCCGGTTCTTCTTCAGGGGCGACTCTTCTAGCGGTGGCCGCGGTCAGCCTCCACGCCGTCGTATCTGCTTGGGAGGTGGCAACGTGTCCGCCCGCCGTCGCGCCCTGGTGAAGCGCGAGAGGGAGTCCGCCTGAGCTCCGGAGGCAGCTCGGGCCTTCCCTGCGGGCCGGTGTGAGGCGAGCTGCACCAGATTTGTTCTTTCTTTTCCTTTTTCCTGCGTAACAAAGACAATAGTGTGGAGCCCCGCGGGGGCGTGTTTGGGTTATTGCTGTTAATCATCGTTTTGCTTTCGTTACCGTACCTTCCGGCTACGTGCCCGAGCGTGGATAGTTCCCGGCCCCGGCCGTGGGGGGCGACCGACCCAGGCCCTTTGTTTGTGTCGCGGTGCCCGTGGGGCACGGACTGGAGGGGTGCTCCTGTAAGGGGCCCAGGTCGCGAACTCTTTGAATGACTAGGATAGGAACACTCGCGAGGGCGCTCAGCTGCCCCCCTCGCGAGGCCTTGCACAAGAGAAATCGAGGCAGGAGAGTGAAAAGTCGAAGAACCACAAGCCAAAGACGGCAACAACTTCAATAAAACTTCGAATGAGAAGGAACAAGCCAACTGCGGAAAGCAAATGAAAAGCCGCGTCCGGCACCTAATCTAGTCTTCGACGTCTTCTCACCAGCGCGGAGCTAAGTGCTGCCACTGGGCGTGGGAGGGAGCCCCAGGGCCTGAGGCCGGCGCTCCTGAGACTCCGGGGCGTGTACAGCCCCAACTCATTATTACGTGAGAGTGTCACGGGCGGCGAGCTTCACAGGCATTCGCCTTCTTCACAGGCTCCGGGCCTTTTCCAAAATGCGATAGCTTCACAGGCATTCGCCTTCTTCACAGGCTCCGAGCCTTTTCCAAAACGCGATAGCTTCACAGGCATTCGCCTTCTTCACAGGCTCCGGGCCTTTTCCAAAACGCGATAGCTTCACAGGCATTCGCCTTCTTCACAGGCTCTGGGCCTTTTTAGGGGTAGAACCTCCGGAGGTGCTGGATATTCCACGCATTCTGGACTGGCACCCCCTCCTGAGTCTCCAAGCGCGCGGAGCCGGGCCTGGAAACATGAACAACTATGAATGGGCCCTCCCACATGGGAGAGAGCTTGTGCAGCCCCTCCCTGGAGAGAACCCGCCTAAGCACGTGGTCTCCTACCTCGAGAGTTCTGGGGCGGATGTTGTGGTAGTGATATCGCCGCAGTGCTTGTTGGTACCTCGCCGCTCGTAGCGCGGCTTCTCGGCGACGTTCCTCCCCCAGCACGAGGTCCATCCCCCGCGTGGCGTCCTGCTGCGCCTCGTCAAACGCCAAGACCCGCGCGGAGCGACGTCTGACCTCGTGAGGGAGGACCGCTTCGGCTCCGTAGACCAGGAAGAACGGGGTCTCTCCAGTCAGCTTGGTCGCGGTTGTGCGGATGGACCACAACACGGACTGAAGCTCGTCGTACCAACCTCTGCTGCAGGCCTCCAGCTTCTTCTTGAACATCCTGGTCTTGAGGCCCCTTAGGACCTCCGCGTTGGCTCGCTCGGCCTGGCCGTTGCTTCGGGGGTGAGCCACCGAAGCGTAGCATATCTGCGTTCCAAGGTTAGCACAGTATGTTTTGAAGAGGTTACTGGTAAACTGCGAATCGTTGTCCGTGATGATGCGATTCGGCACCCCGAACCGGCTCACGATGCCCTTGATGAACTTGACCGCGGAACCCGCGAGAATGGTGCGGACAGCCTCTACTTCAGCCCACTTGGTGAACTTGTCCACGGCGACGTAGAGGTAGCGGTAGCGCCCAGGCGCCCGAGGAAACGGGCCCAAGATATCCAGCCCCCAGACCGCGAATGGCCAAGAAATGGGTATAGTCTGCAAGCCTCCTGCTGGCTGATGGATCTGCTTGGCGTGGAACTGGCAGGCCTCACAAGCTTTCACTAGTTCGACGGCGTCATTGAGCGCAGTGGGCCAATAAAACCCACTGCAGAATGCCTTGCCGACGAGGGTCCCTGATGATGAATGATGCCCACAATCTCCGCCGTGTATATCTTCCAGCAGTTCCTTCCCTTGCTCCCTGGAGATGCAGCGCAGGGATACATCGTTTGGCTGCTTTCGGTAGAGCTCTCCATCCTTGATGCAGTATGCCGTGGCCTGGCGTGCCACTCGCTCCGCTTCCTCCTCCTTCTCCGGCAGGGTCCCTTGCGTTAGGTAACTCCGGAGCTCCGCGATCCAACATCCCTCCTGAGGTTCCATCGTCAGGAGCAGACGTGCTCCTGAGGCCGGGCCACAGGCCGGAGCCCCTGAGGCAGGTGGCTGGGGGAGCTCCTCTAGGGGCTGAGCCGTGTTCGATAATGACGGCAGGGCTGATGGCTTGAAGAGCCGCTCTTCGAAAACGCCAGGCTCCTAAGGAAACCGCCTGGACGCCCCTTTGGCGATGTCGTCGGCCTCCTGATTGGTGCCACGGGGCACATGCTGCAACTCTAACCCCCAGAACTGCTTCTCCATCTTGCGGACCTCCGCTCGGTAGGCTTCCATGTGCTCATCCTTCGGCTCATACACTTTGTTGGAGAAATTGACAAGGAGCTGCGAATCGCCCTTGATGGTGAGGCGTTTCACCCCCAGGGCAGCCGCGGCCTTCAAGCCCGCTATTAAACCTTCATACTCTGCTATGTTGTTGGAGACCTTTTCACCTTGCTGGAAACAGAGCTGCACGGCGTAATAGAGCTTGTCCTGAGCGGGCGATATAAGCACCGCCCCAGCCCCAGCGCCATGCCTGGAGAACGCCCCATCGAAGTACATGACCCAGCCTTCTGGCGCCTCGCTTCCCAGGGATAGGGACCGATCCTCGTCAGCCTTGAGGCCTGGCGCCTCCGTCCATTCTGCCACAAAATCCGCCAACGCTACTCCCTTGATGACTCTGGTCATGCTGAATTCGAGCTGAAACGCTTGCAGTTCTATGTTCCACTCAGCGACCCTTCCAGCTGAATTAGGGCTCCTGAGTACTCTCTCCAGGGGGTATGACGAGACGACCTTGATGGGGTGACCCTGAAAATAGTGCCGCAGCTTGCGCGAGGCCATCAGTAGCGCGAGGAGGAGTTTCTGAGGCATGGGGTACCGTGCCCTTGCATCCCGCAGCACCGTGCTGACGAAGTACACTGGGTGCTCAACGAGGTGGAGTGCACCAGTGCTGGTGGCTCCCTTCGGAGACCGTGGCGCCTCCTGAGGCAATGAGGCCTCCTGAGGGTGGCCATCTGGAAGAGGGGCCTCTTCCGCCTCTGGTGTGCCCCTCTGCGGCGGCGGATCCTCCTCAGCCGCGGTGGCGGTTTCTGTAGGCCTTCCTTGTCCCTGTTCTGCCTTGTCCCGGGCTGTTGCCGCGGTTTTGATTCGGCGCTCCTCTCTGACTGCCACTAAGGCTGCGCTGGCGGAGTAGGGAGTGGCGGCGAGGTAAAGCACCAGGGTCTCTTGAGGGCGCGGAGCCACCATGACCGGTGGGCTGGTCAGGTATCTCTTGAGATCCTGGAACGCCTTGTCGGCCTCTTCAGCCCACTCGAAGGGCCCCTTTTTCTTCATTAGCTGGAAGAAGGGTAGTGCTCATTCCCCCAACTTGGAGATGAAGCGCCCTAGCGCGGTCACGCGCCCGTGAGATTCTGCATTTCTCTGAGGGTCTTTGGCGGGCTCATGTCTTCCACCGCCTTGACCTTCTCCGGGTTAGCCTCGATGCCTTGGTGGGACACGAGGAAACCCAAGAGCTTGCCCGAGGGGACTCCGAACACACACTTCTCTGGGTTGAGCCGTAGGTTCACTGCGTTGAGGCTCGCGAAGGTTTCCTCCAAGTCTTGAATCAAGGTCCTGGCCTCCCGAGACTTTACCACAATGTCATCGACGTAAGCTTTAACATTCTTCCCGAGCTGCAGGCCCAAGGTGATGTGCATCAGCTGCTGGAAGGTCGCCCCTGCGTTACGCAGCCCGAATGGCATGCATGTGTAGCAGTACACACCAAACGGGGTTAGGAAGGCTGTCTTCTCGACGTCTTCTACCGCCATCTTGATCTGGTGATACCCGGAGAAGGCATCCAGGAAGCATAGCAGGTCGCATTCCGTAGTGGAATCGACGATCTGGTCGATGCGGGGGAGCGGGAACGGATCTTACGGGCATGCTTTGTTGACGTTGGTGAAGTCGACACACATGCGCTCCTTCCCTCCCTTCTTTGGCACAACGACAGGGTTGGCCAACCAATCCGGGTATCGGACCTCACGAAGAACCCCAACGGCTTCTAATTTGCGGGTCTCTTGGACGATGAAGGCCTGCTTTTCTGTGGACTGCCGCCTGGCCTTCTGCTTCACAGGGCGCACGTTGGGGCACATGTTGAGGTGATGCTCAATTACACTCCTAGGGATCCCTACCAACTGGTCAGCCTCCCAAGCGAATACCTTCTTGTTTGCGCGCAGGAACCCGACCAAGGCCTTCTCCTGCTCGAGTTTGAGGTGGGCGCCTATGGTGAAAGTGGCGTTGGTGGATCCGTCCTCATCGACGGGTATCTGCTTGGTTTCTGCCTTGTCTTGGGTGAACAACTGTTTCTTCTTGGCGGGTGCAGCCCCCTTGGGCCCGGGAGTCTCCAAGTTGGCGGGCTGTGCCGATGCCGCCGTCTTGAAGGCGAGCTTGAGCACCCGCAGCGCGTCCCCGGTGTCCCTGTGCACAGTGAGGACACCGCTACTCCCGGGCATGTTCATGAGGTTGTACGCCGGGTGCGTCGCGGCCATGAACTGGGCCAACGCTGGGTAGCCGAGGATGGCGTTGTAGGGGAGGCCGATGGGGGCGATGTCGAAGTCGACCAGCTCAGTGCAGAAGTTGTTGTAGGTGCCGAAGGTTACGGGGAGCCGGATCTGTCCCAAGGAGCTGGACGACTTGCCCCCAACGCCTGAGAAGGGCCGGCTGGGTTGCAGCCATTCCAGGGGTATGCAGCGGAGGTTGAAGGCCTCGACCGAGAGCATGCTGAGGCCCGCGCCGCCATCAATGAGGGTTCTAGTGACGGCCACCTGGTAGATGGTGGGGGTGCACAGCATGGGGAGCGCACCCGAGCAGGCCGAGTTGGAGGGGTGGTCCTCCGAGCTGAAGGTCAGGCCAGTCTCGGGCGCCGCCCGGTCCAGGGGAGCCCCCTGCCGCGTGGAAGCGGCGCTGACCCGGCGGATGAACGGCTTGACATGGTGACTTGTAGGCGGTGCCTGTGAGCCGCCCAAGAGGGCCGCGACGACCGGGGGTGTTGGTGCAGCGCGATGGGCGGGGGAGAGGTTGCGGGGCTCCGTGGGCGCGCGGAGTGCGCGTGACGAAGAACTGGCTGGGGTGAGCGAGGGAGTTGCGGTGCGGCCGTCTTGCCGCACGGACGGATGCTGGGACGATGCTTGCTGCTCGTCCCCCGCCGGGCCGGTGGCGGCGTTGACGGCAGGTGACGGGGAACGGCAAGGACGCCCGCCGACAGGGGCCGTCTGTGTGACGCGGGAAGCGAGTGCGGCCCGGCGCTCGGCGCGGGCCCGACGAGCGTCAGACATGGGCGTGATGGTCGGAGGAGAACGGGGTGGTGGAAGGCGAATCCCGGCGCACCCCCTACCTGGCGCGCCAAATGTCGGATTTCGGGTTCCGGCAGACCCTTGAGGTTCGAACACTGGGGTGCACGCGGAGATTTTGCCTCCTACCTACCTGCACCCCTCCGCCTTGCTTGGATCTGAACTAAGGAAAGAACAACACAAGAGACATAGGGTTTATACTGGTTCGGTCCACCGTTGTGGTGTAATACCCTACTCCAGTGTGTGGTGTGGTGGATTGCCTCTTGGGCTGATGATGATGAACAATACAAGGAAGAACAGCCTCGCGAGGGTCTGTTCTTGGCTGGGGTGATGAACTACTGGGAGGAGCTCAGTCACCTTTCTCTCTCTCTCTTTCTGATCTTCTCTCTCCCTCTATTTCCCTGCCTCTGCCTACTCTCTGCCTTGTCCCTTTGCTCTGTGGGTGGCTGGTCCTATTTATAGAGGCCCTGGTCCTCTTCCCAAATATCGAGCGGCAAGGGAGCCAACAATGGCGGGCTAATTTAAAGGGGGACAGCTAGTATCACCTATCCTGACAAAAGTAGTCTTCGCCTGCGCAAAGCTCTGGTGATGACGCCGTCTTGGGCTCCACGGTGACCTCCGTCTCGTAGTCCTCCTGGTCTTGGTCTCATTGCACCGAAATGGCAACCTTTGCCTGATGCCTCGGTACTCCGCGGCTGCGCTTGCCCCCTTTGCACCAAAGGGGAAGGGAGGACGCTGCGCGGGCTGGCACCCGCCTGGCACCCCCGGTCGTCATGGCTTGCGTCACGGGCACCTCGTGAGGTACCCCGCCTTGATCTCTCCGCCTCCTCGTGAGCCAGCCTGACGAGGCCGCGCCTGAGGAGGCTCCGCGTCGTCCACCCCGCGAGGCTTGGCCCCTCGCGAGGGTCTTGGGTTTGTGTTGGTGAAGATGGGCCGCGCTGGGCCCCCCTTTGAGCCACGCCGCAGGCCGCAGGCAGGCAAGTCTGGGGACCCCCGTTCCCAGAACGCCGACACCTGGGTTAAGAACCAAGGTTTATCGAACTAGTAGGAGCTTCAAACTAAGAACATAAGCAACACTGCACACAAACAAAATGAAATACTTGTACCCAACACGACAAAAGGGTTGTCGAGCCCCTTGTCTTGCTAGTTAAAAGGTTAAAAGCAAATAGACAGATAGATAATGGTATAGTGAAATGGAAAAATAGAAGAGCAATTTTTATAGAAGAAAGTATTGATGGAGAATGGACCTGGGGGCATAGATTCACTAGAGGTATCTCTCTCGGAGCAACCTAATGGCATGGTAAACAAATTACATTCGGGCAATTGACAAGATTGTGATATTTATAACTAAGATCGTTCATGGCATAATCTCATATAGGCATTACATCCGTGACAAGTAGACCATTAATCCAACTGCATCTACTACTATTACTCCACGCCAAAACCGCTATCAGCATGCATCTCAAGGTATTAATTTTACAAGAAACAAAGTAACACAATAAGCAAGATGACATGATGTAACAAGAAGAAATATAGCAATAAGATGAAACCCTGTCATTTTATCCTTAATGGCAACACTGCAATACGTGCCTTGGCCCTTATTGTCACTAGGTTAGAGCACCACAAGATTAAGCCCACTACTATGCACCACTTCCTCTCGAGAACTACCCATCAATCTTGGCCAGGTAAGATAAATAGATCGAAAAGCATACATGGCTACTTAATTATACATCAAAGAAACTTAAAAAAAGATTCAATAATATTCAATGGATAATCTGAGCACAACTCACAATTCATTGGATCCCAACAAACACACCATAGAATTACATCAGATTGATCCCAATCACACAAGGAAAAAGGGGAACATGGCATTGAATATCCAAGAGAGAGAGAGAGAGAACCATCTAGCTACTACTATAGACCAGTAGGTCCTGAGGGAACTAATCACACATGGTCATGGAGGCAACAAGTTTGGTGTAGAGGCCTCCGCCAATGCCTTCCCCCTCCAGCAGAACTCCGAAAAAGGGCTCCAGCCGGGATCTCTTCGAAACAGAGGCTTGCGACGGCGATAAAATTCTTCTGGTGGTACGATAGATGGTTTCAGTATTTATAGGAATTTATGATAGTGGAATTGTACTAAGGCGGTTCTCATGGGCCCCACAAGCCCATGTGTTAGATCGACGATGTATTTTAATCTCCATAGATACTGATTTCATGCAAGACCAAAAACATCAGAAAACTTGAACTAACATTGGGCACTAAATTAATAGGTTAGTCCATAAAAATAATATAAAATGATATAAAAGGTATATAGAAATGATAATACAAGTATGAAATGATATGTCTCCATCGTATCTAGTTTTCCAAACACTTTTTCTCTTATTTTGGACTCTAATTTGCACAATTCGAATGAAACTAATCTAGACTGATGTTTTCAGAAAAACTACCATGGTGCTATTTTCTGCAGAAAGAAAAGTTCTTGGAATCAGACGAAACTTTGCGAAGATTTTTTATTGAATAAATAAAAATACTAGAACGAAGATCCACCAGAGAGGGGCCACCAGTTGCTCATGAGGAAACATGGTGCGCCTACCTGTGACGCCCCCGATTCAATCGTACACTAATCATACACACAAATGTGTACGATCAAGATCAAGGACTCACGGGAAGATATCACAACACAACTCTAGACACAAATTAAAATAATACAAGTTTTATTTTACAAGCCAGGGGCCTCGAGGGCTCGAATACACAAGAGTCAGCGGAAGCAACAATATCTGAGTACAAACATAAGTTAGACAAGTCTGCCTTAAGAAGGCTAGCACAAAAGCAACAACAATCAAAAAGGCAAGGCCTCCTGCCTGGGAGCCTCCTAACTACTCCAGGTCGTCAGCGATCGTCATGTAGTAGTAGGCACCCTCGGGGTAGTAGTTGTCAGCAGTGGTGTCATCTGGCTCCTGGGATCCGTCATCTGGTCGCAAAAATCGGGTATGGGGGAAAAAGAGGTAGCAAAGCAACCGCGAGTACTCATCCAAAGTACTCGTAAGACTTACATCAGATCTAAACTAAATATGCATCTGTATCAAAGGAATGGGTTCTATCTATGGACTAAACTGCAGAATGCCAGAAGAGAAGGGGAAAGCCTAGCCTATTGAAGACTAGCATGTTCAAGCAGCTCGAAGCATCTTGCAGCATCATAAGAGATAAGAGCAGCATATTATAATATTAGTAAGCATGTTGTAACATTGCCCAGAGATCGCTTCCTCGACTCCTTGCGAGGAAACAATCCCGGAGCCATCATATCCATTACATGCCTCAGCATCCAGTATCCAATTCTAGTTGTATCGATCAGGATACAACTCCGAGCATCTGTTACTGTGGACCCGACTATTCGAATAGATAGAAATCTTCCCTGCAAGGGTGCACCAACTTACCCAACACGCTCGATCAACTCCGTCCGGACACACCATCAGGTCATGACCGGCCTCGGCCGATCAACACACCGCAGCACTACCTAGGCTCGACAGAGAGGTTAACACGCCGGTCTAAATCCTAAGCGCGCAGGGGTCTTGGGCCCATTGCCCTTTGCACTCCTTCACGTTGCATACATGACACGGTCGACAGACCTAGCTACCTCCTTTACCAAGGCAGGTGCTTACGCAGTCCAACCCGGCGCACGCCGCTCAGTCGCTGAAGTCTGGAAAGCTTCGGCTCATGCATATGACGCAGAGTGCCCATACTTATTCCCACGTGGTGGTTAGTGCGAAAAAGGCCATAGGCCTACTCGGATCAAATATCCAAACCATTAGTGTCTTGATAGTGCGGTAACAATCAATGATCCATGATATGTGGTCCCGTCGCCCCGTCTCACAGACTTGCTGCAAGGGCTAAGAATACCCGGCCGCGCCGCATGGAAAACTTGCGAGTATCCTCCAGATCAACCCGACTTCACATCACTCGCGGGTAACCCTTGGGGCCGACCCGATGTCATCATGGCTCTGTGGTAAGTCAAAGTAACCGTGTGTCTGAAAAATCATGGGGGAAACCCGAGGAATCACCCTCGATGGATTCCCATGCGATGTAACCATCAAGGTGGACTTGGAGGAATCACCCTCGTTGGTCCACACTTGAGGGGTTGCACGATAGAGTCATTATCAGGAGTGGTCAAGGAGGAATCACCCTCGATGACCACGCCCGAATAGCTACACGATAGGGTTAACATCAGAAGTGCTGATGAGGTATCATCCCCGGCACTTGATAGTAACTCTGCAAATTCATACAAATAAGGGGGGTGCTGTGTGGTGTCGGGGCCTGGATGTCGATTACGTTGATCGAGTCATCAAACATAAAGCAGGGGAAACTGGGACAAGGTGGGGATCACTGATGGATCTCTAACCAACCTATACTAAGCAGTTTAGAATAAGCAGGTAAGGTATGAAAGAAGGTAACAAAAACAGGCTATGCATCAGAATAGGATCATAAAAAAGCAGTAGCAGTTCTAATGCAAGCATGAGAGGGAAAGAAATGGGCGATATCAAAATGCTCAAGGGGGGTTTGCTTGCCTGGAAGCTCTGCTGAAAAAGAAGAAGTGTCGTCGACGTAGTCGATCACAGGGGCATCATCGGTCTCAGGGTCTACCGGAGAGAAGAGGGCGCAGAAACAATAAATATAAAGCAAACAAAGCATCATAAAGCATAACATTGTAATACATGGTCTTAGGGGTGAACTAACACAGTGCTAGACGTCGCAGACGCAGAGGGAAAACATCAAGAGGGTTTTTCCGGCGTCTGGCATTTTCTAGACATATGAAAAGAGAGAGGGGACGGTTCCATGTTGGGGATATCACTACTGGGCGTAAACCGGCCTATCTGGGCCGGGTTAACTTCGTCAGTAGTTAAGTATGTTAAAGCCCAAGAAGGCAGATGAGGGCTCAAGGCCCATAGTCGGTTCAAGGCCTGTAGCCGTAAACCGGCGTTGGTATTTAACTTGTATTGTAAGTTAGGAATAAGTAGAGACTAAACCGGACACATCTATGAGCCAATATTGGGACTCTGTGAACCGACGGGCGTCACCCGTGTATATAAGGGGACGACCCGGTGGCGGTTCAAGGACAACAGACAACAACTCGAGACATAGGCGAAGCTTGTTTGCTCCCTGGTCATCGAAACCCCATCAATTCCATCACAACTAGACGTAGGCTTTTACCTTCATCGAAGGGGCCGAACTAGTATAAACTCTCTTGCGTCCCTGTGTCCGATTTAACCCCTTCAAGCTAACCCGTCGCGATGGCTCGACGACTAAGTCCTTTCTCTAGGACATCTGCCGTGACAAAACCACGACAGTTGGCGCCCACCGTGGGGCTATCGCACGATGGTTTCAAGTTCTTGGAGGGCCGCTTTGAAGGACTCGAGGGCTACGCCATAGGCCGGATGACTAAGAGTCGTCGCGGTAAGCTTTACATCAACGATGCAGGCTGGGGCCCCGAGGCCGGCTCAGTTGAGTACGGGTACCGGGTCCCCTTTGGTGGCATACATGTTTTCATCGGCAAGATCGGAGAACCGGACTCTGAGCCGGATATCTGCACCGACCTCGTCGAAACGGCTCAGCGTGCGCGATCTGCCCGGGTTAAACCGGCCATGAAACGTGCCTTCGTGGGAGTCATCCATGGAGGAGGTCATGAGGATGGATCGGGATCTGGTGGTGAGACCGTCATTTACTCCGGCGATGAGTCATCAACCGGAGAAACCGAATCTCTATATCAGCTACAAGATGGCCGGATTGGGGGCTGTTTCGACGGCGACAGTATTCCGGACCCCTCTGATCTGCCCAACCGAGTTGGAATATTCATGGCCGGCACACAAGCAGTGCTTCATTCTTCGACCGCTGCGGCAACAACCTCCGGTTCAGCAGCGGCGACAGCTGCCGGGGCAGGAGGCCCTGTGCGCCCGCCGGCTCAAGTTCTATCAGAGCTATTTGATGCATTGGCTGTGCTTATGGCGGAAGCTAATCCGACAGATCAGGACGTCCACAACGCGGAGATTGAAAAGTTAAGGGAACAGATCACCCAGGCCAAGGCGGACCTGGCAGCTGAGGATACCAGGATGGCCACAGAGCGGGCCGCTCTAGATGCACAAGCCTACAGGCTCATGTTGGACTAGAACGCATCGCATGAAGTCATGAGGAGGAAGTACCGATCCCGTTTGCCTCCGGTTTTCGAGGCTAGAGACCTTTTCAACACCCCGGGAGCAGGAACCAGTAATCCACTGGAGGGAAACCGGGCGGAAGCTCCTGGGACCGGTGCGCCGGTTCAGCCTCGTCGGATGGATCCGCCTCGTCAAAACACCGTTATACCTCAGGCTATTTCAACACCTCCGGGTCACTACTCCAACCCAATGGACAATCTCGTCGCCGCTGCTGGACGGCTGGAGGCCATTCCAATTGAAGGTGGCTCACCGCAGGCGATAGAGACGCGACGGGTCAAGGAGCTTCTTAGTACAGCTTTGGACCAACAGGAAGCATACTCGTACAGCCGCGACCGGATCCACTCGACCCCTCATCCAAGCCGAAGCTATAGCAGGCGTATGAAGGAACCGGCAGTGTCAAGTAATGAACGACGTGGAGCACCCCGCGGCAACAACCCGGCGGGTGGTGCTGATAACGCTCAGGAAGTGGTGGACCGGGCCCGAGCACGCAGGGAGGCCGAGTTAGCTACACAATATCAGGCTCGGCAGCTTACGCCTGTTCGTCCAACTATTTCGGTCGAACCCGGTGTTACTTCTAGCTCTTTGGGGGTGCCTTGCCTTATCCCCGCTTTACGCAATGTGTGCCTGCCCAAGGATTTCAAGGGCCCGTGCAAGGTACCAAATTACACGGCGGATCAACCCCCAGAGACATGGGTGGAGAGCTATGAGATGGCCATGGAGATGCTGGATGTGGATGATGCGGCATGTGCGAAATACTTCACCATGATGCTTGAAGGAACGGCCCGCACTTGGTTAAAAAGCTTACCGGCCAATTCTATCAGTTCATGGGCCCAATTATGAGCCCGGTTTATCAATAATTTCAAGGATACATGTAAGCAGCCCATGTCGATAGTAGACTTAGCTGCCTGTGTCCAGGAGGAAGGAGAATCGACGACTCATTGGGTGCGCCGGGTCTCACAAGTGTTGCATTCATCAGACCGCATCAACGCTGACACCGCAGTCTTAACCCTAGAAGGCAACTGCCTGTTTGGGCCCCTAAAGCTGAAGTTGGGACGGATGAAGCGCCACTGCACTAACATGGGGACCCTCATGGCTGCTTTGGTAAAGTATGCTGATTCTGATAGTACCAAGGATCCCGAATCTGATGATGACAAGGCAGGGAAGGGAAAGAGGAACATCAACTCCAAAGGTCAGCAGCATCACTGGGCAGGTAATGGTGGTGGAGGCAAGCGTAAAGCGGATGGTAACATGGACTTTGTGGCTAATACCAATGCGTAGGACAATGGCCAGCGACGCAAGGGTAAACCGAAAAATCGCAGTGGGGCACCCAACCCTAACCCGGACCGCCTAAATTATCTACTGAGCCAGCCCTGTCCAAGACATGGGACGAAGGAGGTGCCAGCAAACCACCTTTGGAAGGATTGCTTCATTATGCAGGAGTTCAAGAATTCTAATGCTTTCCGGTATGATCACGGCTCCGGCGGTGGCTCAGGATCCGGGCCGGGTTACGATGGAGGAAATTTCGGTTCAGGATTTAACGGTAATCCGGGCGGACATAACAGTCAAAATAATCAGAACAACCAGGGTGGTTACAACCAGTAGCAACAACAGTCAGGTTACCAAAGCAATTGAATAGTGGGCAGTACCATGTCTTTACCACTAGCTTGGACAAGCGAGACTGGAAGGTTCAGAGGCGGGCAGTCAACTCTGTTGAACCGGCTGTGCCCCGTTATCTACGCTGGTCTGAACAGCCAATCATATGGAGCAGAGAGGATCACCCTCCCCAGGTTGATAATCCGGGTCAGTTGGCTCTGGTGGTGGCGCCTCAGGTGGGAGGTTACAAGTTTACCAAAGTGCTCATGGATGGAGGGAGCAGCATTAATATCTTATACTATGAGACCTTCCGTCGTATGGGACTAACAGATAAAAATCTCAAACCGTCTAATACGGTGTTCCACGGTGTGGTACCTGGCAAGTCAGCATACCCTGTTGGTAAGATAGCTCTGGAAGTGGCCTTTGGAGATGATCATGATTCCAGGCCGGAAACATTGACGTTTGAAGTAGTGAAAATCGAAAGTCCATATCACGCCCTGTTTGGGCGACCGGCCTATGCCAAGTTTATGGCACGGCCCTGTTATGTGTATTTGCAGCTCAAGATGCCAGGTCACAAGGGGACAATAACGGTTCACGGAAACCGTAAAATTGCTTTGGAATGCGAGGAAGGAGATGCGACCTACGCAGAGTCGGTTTGTGCCACCGAGGAGCTGAAGTATTATAAGGACAATGTTGATCCGGCGGACATGACTCCATTAAAGAAGCCAACTACGGAGCATGATCCAGCCCTGAAGTTCAAATCGGCAGAAGAAACTAAGCTTGTTGACTTCGTACCTGGCGATTCGTCCAAGCAGTTCAGCATCAGTGCCAACTTGGATCCGAAATAGGAAAGCGCGCTCATCGAGTTCATCCGTGAGAATCGGGACATTTTTGCATGGAAGCCCTCTGACATGCCAGGTGTACCGAGGCAACTCGCTGAGCACACCCTTAATGTGGATCCTAAATACAAACCGGTGAAACAGTTCCTCCACCGATTTAACGAAGAAAGACGCAAGGCGATTGGAGAAGAGGTAGCCAGGCTCTTAGCAGCTGGCTTTATTGTTGAAGTTTTTCACCCTGAATGGCTTGCCAATCCGGTGCTGGTCCCTAAGAAAAACGGCACCTGGCGCATGTGTGTGGATTTCACAGATCTTAATAAGGCTTGTCCAGCAGATCCTTTTTCCCTCCCCCGTATTGATCAAATTATTGATGCTACGGCGGGTTGTGAGCGTTTAAGTTTTTTGGATGCATATTCTGGCTATCATCAGATCAAAATGGCAGTTAAAGACCAGGAGAAGACGGCATTCATAACTCCCTTTGGAGCCTTCTGCTATGTGTCTATGCCCTTTGGGCTCAAGAGTGCCCAGGCAACTTATCAACGGTGTGTACAAAATTGTCTTCACAAGCAGATTGGCCATAATGTACATGCTTACGTGGATGATATCGTGGTTAAGTCCAGGGAGAAGGAGACTCTGGTTGACGATTTGAAGGAAACCTTTGATAACCTGAGGACGTACAAGATGATGCTTAATCCGGCCAAGTGTGTCTTTGGTGTACCGGCAGGCAAGTTATTGGGGTTTCTGGTGTCCAACAGGGGAATTGAGGCTAATCCGGAGAAGATCACAGCCATCACCTCCCTGGCTAAACCGAAATGTATCAATGATGTTCAACGCCTGGCAGGCCGGATTGCTGGGTTAAGCCGGTTTATCAGCCGCCTTGGTGAGAAGGCAATCCCTTTGTATCAGATGTTGAAGAAGACGGATCAGTTTGTCTGGAGTTCCGCTGCTGATGAAGCGTTTGAGGACCTAAAGCGGCAATTGGTCAATCCTCCTGTGCTCGTCGCTCCCGTTGACAAGGAGCCGTTATTACTATATGTTGCTGCTAATGCTCGTGCGGTCAGCGTGGCTATTGTGGTGGAGCGAAAGGAGGTAGGTAAGGAGAACCAGTTCAACGTCCGGTCTATTATATCAGCGAGGTACTCATTGAGTCCAAGCAAAGGTATCCGCATTGGCAGAAGCTGGTATACGGAGTTTTTATGGCAAGCCGGAAGCTTAAGCAATACTTCCAAGGGCACCCAATTACGGTGGGCAGTTCCGCTCCTTTGGGGGATATCATCCAGAACCGGGATGCGACTGGCCAGATTGCCAAGTGGCCTATAGAGCTTGGGCCGCACGGATTGAAGTATGTGCCTCAGACGGCGGTTAAGTCTCAAGCACTTGTTGATTTCATCAATGATTGGACGGAACTGCAAGCACCTGAAGAAAAGCCAGATCACGCATATTGGACCATCCATTTTGAGGGATCCAGGCAATTGAAAGGCTCGGGGGCTGGAGTCGTATTAACTTCCCCACGAGGTGATAAGTTTTGTTATGTTCTCCACTTAATGTTCCCTTGTACTAACAATGCAGCTGAGTATGAAGCCTTGCTCCATGGTCTCCGGATGGCTAAGGAGATGAATCTAAGTCGAGTTAAGTGCTTCAGTGACTCGGACCTCGTGGCTCAACAAGTATCTGACACTTGGGATTCCAAGGACCCACTCATGGCAGCGTATCGTCGTGAGGTGGATATTGTTGCAGGTCACTTTAAAGGCTATCAGGTGGACCACGTGGACCGACGGAAGAATGAAGCGGCAGACGCTCTAAGCCGGCTGGGCTCTCAGCGCAAACCGGTTCCGCCCAATGTTTTTTTGGATGTGCTGCACAACCCGTCGGTCAAGCTCTCTGGTGAAGCGGATTTGGCTATTCCTGATCCGGAGGCTCAATTGGTGGCAGCTCTTCATGTCATTCCGGATTGGACGCTTCCTTATCTGGCATACATGAACCGGGGCGAGTTACCAGAGGATGAGACTCTGGCTCGACAGATAATCCGGCGGTCCAAGTCCATGACTATTGTCAATGGCGAGTTGCCTCATTGCAGTGTATCAGGGGCGTTTCAATGCTGTGTGTCTCCTGAAGAAGGCTGTGAAATTTTGCGTGAGATCCACGAAGGAGATTGTGGTCACCACGCCGGTTCAAAATCTTTGGTAGCTAAAGCGTTTCGCCATGGCTTTTATTGGTTAACTTCTCATGCTGATGCGGAGGATCTGGTTAGACGATGTGACGGTTGCCAAAAGTTTTCAAGACGTGCTCATGTGCCGGATCAAGAATTGGGAATGATTCCAATTACTTGGCCGTTTGCAACTTGGGGGCTGGATATGGTCGGGCCTTTCAAAAGGTCCAAAGATAAGAAGACTCACCTCTTGGTGGCGGTTGACAAGTTTACAAAGTGGGTGGAGGCAGAACCTGTTAGCAAGTGTGACGCAGCCACGACAGTTCAGTTCATCAAAAAAGTGATTTTCCGGTTTGGTTTTCCACACAGTATCATCACAGATAATGGTACCAATTTGTCCAAGGGTGCCATGAAGGAGTTCTGCGACCGGGAGCACATCCGGCTTGACGTTTCATCCATAGCACACCCACAGTCCAATGGTCAAGCAGAAAGGGCTAATCAAGAGATTTTGAGAGGCATCAAGCCCAGGCTTATGGTTCCTTTGCAGAGAACACCAGGTTGTTGGGTAGAAGAATTACCATCTGTTTTATGAAGCATCAATACCACACCCAACAGATCAACAGGATACACACCATTCTTCATGGTCTATGGAGCGGAGGTGGTTCTCCCCAGTGATATCGATCATGATTCACCTCGTGTGACGGCTTATGTTGAAGCAGACAACGAGACAGCACGGCAAGATGCTTTGGACCGGTTGGATGAAGAGCGTGACATAGCAGCTGCTCGCTCAGCGATTTACCAACAGGATCTTCGTCGTTATCACAGTCGCTGAGTTAAAACCAGAACCTTTCAAGAGGGAGATTTGGTGCTTCGGCTCATCCAAGACCAGACTAATATGCATAAGCTATCCCCGCCTTGGGAGGGACCTTTTATGGTCAGCAAGAATCTGCACAACGGGTCATACTATCTGATCGATATTCGAGAGCATAAAGACTCACGTACATCAGAGGAAGAGACCAACAGGCCGTGGAACATAGCTCATCTTTGGCCTTACTATACCTGAGCCATTGGCTCCACTTATGTACATATTACGATGATGTATATATTATGATTAAATATAATAAACCGGAACCTCAGCTAAAGCGGGGTATCTGTTCTTTTACATCATGTGTGGTCACACGGAGTTGTTCTAAAGCGGCCTCCGGTTTACCCCTTGAGTTAGCTTTTCAAAAGCATCATGTTATATCACTTGGCGGCTTGGTCGTGTCCGAACCAATGCAATACCTCTTGATAGGCGAGAGCCACCAGATCACTTGGGGACTTGGTCACGTCTGAACCAGTCATGCCTCTTGATCGGCCTAAGGCCACAGAATCACTTGGGGGCTTGGTCGAACCCGAACCATTGCCATGCCACTTGATCAGCATAAATGCCACGGTTTCATTTGGGGACCTGGCTGACTTGAACCATAGCTACACCTATCGGGAGCTTGGTCGTGTCCGACCATGGTAACGCCATCTGATCAGCTCAAATAAGCCTCTTTTTGCAAACATTTTTGTCATTGCCTTTTCTTCACATTTTTCTTTGAAAGATATTTCTTTCTTTTTATTGCGTTTTTTAAACCGACAAAGTTTTAAGCCGGTTCAAACTGTCAATTGATGGAACACGATCCATTTTAATCTGGAGACTATTTGCTCGGTTTGATTTTTTGTTAACATCCTATTACGGAGTAACATGGTGTTTATTATAACCCGGCACGGTTTACATGGTAAACCGGCATCATATATATACAGGAGCTGCTATCTCCTCCAACAGTGTGGGTTTATAAAACTCCGCTTCAAGATTGGCCAAGCCAACTTCACGTCCAACGATGGCAGGTACTATGTATCTCAAAATTTGGTCATATACTTAAAAATTTCGGATGTTTTGATTTCATGTATGCAGACATCATATTCCGCCTGACGGTACAACCGCGGTGGCACTTTAAGATTTTTATTGCAGAAAGTACTTTGGATAGTTCATCACCCAAAGGAAGAGCAAGTTGCAGTAATTATGCACGAAGGCATATCAGCATCAAAAGTATCAGCTAGCCTATTACAAGGCAACACGGTGCCCACAATAAGATCATTGTTTTTCACAAGGGAGAAGCAGTTTTAAACCGGCTTCCGGTTCAAGCTTGGTCACCAGCCCGGCCTGATGGTTGTGGGTCATCTCGCGCCGCTTCAGCTTCAGTTTCTCTACCCAGCGGCTGGAAATCAACAGTTGTCCAGTCGATTCCCATTAATGCTTGAAAGACAGCTTCATCATGGATCAGCAATGACGGGTCAATATCGGGAGCGTAAGTATGCTTACGGATTGGAGGGATAAGATTTTCCGCTTCATGAATTGGTGCAGCTACTCGCTTGTTTTGATTGTCATATTGGGCTTGATAATGAGACAATTCTGCTTCTTCAGCCAATTGACAAGCTAGCGGACGCACCTCCCGGTTTATTGCTCGCAGATCCGCTTCACTAAACTCTGACCCGTCTTGCTTCAAGCTAGGATAGCCCTGAGCCGCTTCAATAGGGTCAAAATTCGGCACCCAAGCTTTTGCCCGGTTAAGGCATTGATCGCACCGGTTCGAGTAGCAGATTTCTTCAGCTCTTCAACCCGGGCAAGAAGCACCGACAGTTTCATCAGAGTGTCCTGAATCAAAGTGGGCGCCGGCTTGTTGTGGGATGCAGTACAGATGATCCGTTGTGCACCAGTGTACAATTGTTCGATCAACGTGTAGGCGGCTTTCAATTTCTTCCGCACATCTGACCCCAAGTGACGAATGCGTGTCCCTGAAATATCACCAAGGGTTAACAAACCAGTAGCTCTGTAAGACGGCAGAATCAATTCAAAAACCAAACCGGCTTACCAAAGATAGCAGCGGTCATGGCATGCATGTGCCGCTTTATGCTGGTCAGTTCATCCACCACCGGATTTAGTGCAGCCTCGGCGTCTTCTACTCGTTTGGTTAAAGCGGATTTTTCAGTAGCCCAATCCGCCCGCTCCTCCTTGAAATCCTTCTTAAGCTGTTCCATGACGCTTAAGGCGCTGATCAACTCCTCTTTTGCTTTTGAGGTTTCAGTATGTTGGGACTTCAGATTTTCTTGGAGATTGGCGATTTGGGTCTCTTTTGTCTTCAGCTCAGCCTGCATACAGACAGTTATATGATTCAGCAAGCAGTGCAAGAATTGAAGCACCAACCACATAACAAGTTATGCACTTGGTGCTTGGGGGCCAATGCCTATTTGATCGTCATCTTTCAATTGATTACAAAGTCCCAAGCTCAATACAAGTATTCAACTTGGCACTTGGGGGCTAATGGCTATTTGTTCAAAAAAGTTCTGATGCGGAGATATTAATTACTTAAGTCCCGGTTTAACTACACTAAGTTGAACCGGCCCTTGGGGGCTACATCAGCGAATTTCGAGGCATTAAGATTTATATTAGTAAGTCCGGTTTGAAAGAAGATTACAAACCGGCCCTTGGGGGCTAGGAGAGTCAGCAAGAATTGAAGCATACAAGTAGGAAAGAGCATATGGAAGTTACCTCATATTTATCTTTCATCATGTTAACCAGACCGGCTTCATAGTCACGACTGGTATACAACCGGTTCAGATAGCCGGAATGGATGTCTTGGGCGTTCAGAGCAGCGTAAGTCGCCTGATCAACATTCCACTTGCCTTTGCCAAAGGCAGCAAATTCTTCCTTGGCAGTATGTTTAGACAAAGTGACAGGATTGCCTGGCTCTGTGCAACCAATGCCAGTAATGACAACCTCATCATCCTTGGCATCACCGGTTTGAACTGGGGCCATTGGCTTATCAGTAGGCTTTGTTGGATTGGTGGATTTCTCAATCCGGATGGGGCTTGTGGGCTGGTTGACAGGACTTGAGGTATCAATAGGTCTCTCTTCAGCAATAAGATCGTCATCTCGCTGCGGTGGATCATTGGGTATGTTTTCAGGAATAGCTGCTTCAAGATCTGGTGTTTTGCCCGGTTCAGGAACGGCATCCTCCTCGGCCGCTTTATCCAGGCGAGCTTTTTTGCTCGGCCTAGGCTTGGCCCTGAAAGGAATAACAAAGTCAAATACAACATATGTCCCAAGGTGATGTACCGGACATATTAAGATAAGTATGGCTTACCCAAGCACCGTTTTGAGCGGTGGCAGCTGAGTAGCCGATGACTCGCCAGAGGATGAGTGGGAAGTAACCTGATAATCGGAGTCAGATGGATTAAGAGGTTGATGAACACAGCCCGCTTTAGGACAAGCACTGACAAGCAAATTAGAGACCTCTGAACGGCGTTTCTGAACCGGACTGTTCGGTAAACCGGTGGAGGTAACTACCTGGCCGCTGTGCCGGGTTGTGCGGTGAGCTTCGGCTGTTGGGTCTTCATAAGAAATTTGGGATCCAAGTAAGCAAGAGGATGAGAAAATTTAACTTTCCGGTTTGCCTGACGGATTTTTAGTGAAGGCAAAGGTTCTGAATCGGAAGAGAGAATAATTACCTCTGCAGCATCAGCATGGCTGGCTTCGGCATCATCCTGACAAATATCACCATCAATAAGATGCATGAAAAATAAGCCAAGTGAGTCAAGCCCTACCTCACGGTCCGGATTATCCACATCATCATTAGGGGCCGGATTAGAGGATGCAGTGGTTCTTTTCCTGTGGGCAGTCTTCTTCACAGCTTTAGTCTTTTGCCGGGTTGATCTTTCCGGTTTGTCTGGTTTTTCTGGTTTCTCCTGCGGCAGTTTCTTGCTCCAAAACGGATCATTGCCCTAGTTACACAGACACTGATATTAAACAATGACCAAATATATCAATAACAGGTTCAGCAAAAAGAAAAATCAAACTCTTACAGCTGGCGGTTTGTTGATGGCACAGAAGGGAAGCAGGCCGGTTTTAGCACAGATGTGTTCCGGTTCATTCAGCATCTTGTTCATAGCCTCTGTGATTTCTTCGTCGGTGAGCTGGATGTTAGCATGTCGCAGTGGGTCATCAACACTGCCAGTATACTCGCACATCAAACCGGAGCGCTGACTAAGGGGTAGTATGCTCCATGATATCCAACAGCGAGCAAGATCAACCCTTGTTAAACCATTGGCCATAAAGGCTCTAAGCTTGGACAGTTGAGGAGCGTATTTGCTTCTCTCCTTGGCAGTCAACCTTTGCGGAAAGGGGTGGGTATTGCTAAGCCGCTCCGGACGAAAGCCATGCAAAGGATTTTCACCAGCAGGGGAGCTGTCTTTGCAATAGAACCATGTTTGATTCCACTCTTTGGGGTGGCTATGCAGCTTGGCATGAGGGTATGTGACCTCTTTCCTTTTCTGAATCGCCACACCGCCCAATTCCGTATTGGAACCATCGGAAAACTCAGTACGGCGGTTTAGATGGAAACAGTCTCTGAACAACTCCACTGTGGGCTCCTCTTGAAAGAACGCCTCACAGAGCACTTGGAAGTGACACATGTTTGTAACAGAGTTGGGACCAGTGTCTTGTGGGTGGAGTTGAAAATCGGCTAAAACGTCCCGGTAAAATTTAGAACCTGGCGGCTTAAAGCCCCGGGCTAAGTGATCTACGAAAACGACGACCTCTCCTTCTTGAGGTGTGGGAGGGCATTCTTTGCCAGGAGCCCTCCAATGGATGGTATCTTTGCTGCCTAAGGCGCCGATCAGGACTAAATCATCCAGTTGAGCCTCTGTGACACGAGAAGGAACCCAGTTGCACTCATATACTTGCTTGGCCATGATGAAATCTACAAGGTAGGTGATCCCGGTTCAAAAATGCATTGATTAAGGTACATTGGTATGTGCAATGTTAAACCGGAGACAGATCTATCTAAACCGGAGTTTTATGAAGCAACAACATCTGGCGGTTCAACAAGGGGACTAATGGTATATACTGGTTTGGTAATTTTTTCTACAAAGTTAAACCGCCTGGTCTAAACATTGAAGCAGATGAGTAAGTTTACAGAAACAGATTTCATAAGACTTCTCTACAGCGACAGATCTGAAGCAAGTTCAGAAAATAAGGAAAATATTCAAGGTTCAAAAAAAGAACAGTACTGAATCAATGGGCAGAGATACATATAGATCTATGGTCTTGAGGCATGAAACTGAAGGCGGATGCTAAAAACTACCGCTACACAGAGTAAGGATTCACAGATGCATCTAGGAGTTATCGTATGAACACAAAACAGGCGATGAACACTAGAAGAACATGAAACCCTAGAGTAGATCTGTGTTGAAAAGAACAGAAGACTTACTGGAGATGAGAAAGACGCGGAAGGTTGCCGCGGTGCTCTGGTGCGCCCAGGTTGATGCAGTGGCCAAGGTTGATGCAGAGGTTGACGGTGGTGGCGGAGCTCTGAAGCAGGGCGATGCGAGGAAGACGAAGCACAAGGGCACGGAGGGGAAAAAGAAATGACCTTTCGGTCCTATTTATAAGGCAAGGGACAGGAGTCAGGCGCGAAAATCAAGGGACCGTGGGTTTGGAAACGAAGATGTCGCCTTAATTGTCGCAGACCTATTAAGGTCCTTTATAACAGGTGACGTCACGCCGGTTTACAACGACCAGAGAAGATGACATCATGGTGGTTCAACAAACTACAAGAAGATATTGAAGATGAAGATTTTTGCTAAAGGATTGACATGAACATGTTCAAATCAATCTGGGGCCTAATGTTGGGGATATCACTACTGGGCGTAAACCGGCCTATCTGGGCCGGGTTAACTTCGTCAGTAGTTAAGTATGTTAAAGCCCAAGAAGGCAGATGAGGGCTCAAGGCCCATAGTCGGTTCAAGGCCTGTAGCCGTAAACCGGCATTGGTATTTAACTTGTATTGTAAGTTAGGAATAAGTAGAGACCAAACCGGACACATCTATGAGCCGGTATTGGGACTCTGTGAACCGACGGGCGTCACCCGTGTATATAAGGGGATGACCCGGCGGCGGTTCAAGGACAACAGACAACAACTCGAGACATAGGCGAA
Source organism: Triticum urartu (assembly GCF_003073215.2). Taxonomy (NCBI): domain Eukaryota; kingdom Viridiplantae; phylum Streptophyta; class Magnoliopsida; order Poales; family Poaceae; genus Triticum; species Triticum urartu. The sequence goes on from NC_053024.1 coordinate 564,398,715, forward strand.
GCTTGTTTGCTCCCTGGTCATCGAAATCCCATCAATTCCATCACAACTAGACGTAGGCTTTTACCTTCATTGAAGGGGTCGAACTAGTATAAACTCTCTTGCGTCCCTGTGTCCGATTTAACCCCTTCAAGCTAACCTGTCGCGATGGCTCCACGACTAAGTCCTTTCTCTAGGACATCTACCGTGACAAAACCACAACACAAAGCATCATAAAGCATAACATGGTAATACGTGGTCTTAGGGGTGAACTAACACAGTGCTAGACGTCGCAGACGCAGAGGGAAAACATCCGGAGGGTTTTTCTGGCGTCTGGCGTTTTACAGATAGATGAAAAGAGAGAGGGGACGGTTCCATGTTCAGCATGCTAAGGGCATGTGACAAATGAACGGACCACGTATTCGGATTCATGGATTTTTCTGAGCAACTTTCATGTAGAAAACATTTTCATCCGAGTTACAGTTTATTATCTACGATTTTCTAAAGATTTAAACATTTTCTGGAAATATTTTTATTAACAGAAATTCATTATGACATCAGCATGATGTTAGGGTGAGGTAAGTAGTCAACTGACCCGCTGACTAGTCAAACTGACCAGTGGATCCCACCTGTCATAGACAAAGGCCTTCACATGCTTTATTAAAAACTAAGATGGGGTTAATTAGCAGCTGGGCCCCTCATGTCAGTGGATAAATAGGTTAACTAATTAAGTTTATTTAGAAATTTTTTAATTTGACTAATAAAGCGGTGGGGCCCGCGCGTCAGTGGCACAGGGGTACCCAGTCAGCAGTTGACTGTGTCAAACCAGTCAACAGGACCCACCGGGCCCACACGTCAGGCTCACAGGGGAGGCCACGCGGCGCCATGTCGGACGCCGATGACGGAGTGGCTCCGGCGACCAAAGCAATGATGGTGACACGCTGGAGTTGGCGGAGCCGCGCTATAGGGGGGCTCCGGACCTGCAGCTTGGACCTACGGGTGCGGCCCGGCGTCGCGCACGTGATGGAGACAACAGCCGGCGTCGGGGACGATCGGAGCATCATCGGCGTCGAGGTTTGGCTGTGGTGGCTTGCAGGTGAAAGTGGGTGCGGGACTATGGTGCACGGCAAATGACACAGAAGGGCGCATTGGACTCCTTGGGGATCCAGGAGCACAACGGCGGCCACGGATGGGCGTGGCAGCAGCGGTAGCTATGGCCTTGAGCTCCACGGCGGCAGCGCGTGGACGACATCGCGGTGTGGTGGCTATGGAGTGCGGGCGACCCAAAGGGGAGGAGGAGGAGGAGGAGGGGAGGTGGCTTACTATCATTGCAGAGAAGTCCCGGGGACGACTCGAGGTGCCTGGGGCAGCGCGGATCAACGGCGAGCTCCGACGCGTCCGAAGGTGGAGGACGACGGTGCAGCGAATGCTGTCGTGCTCCCCGGCTCGGGCTTGTGGTCGGGGAGGGTGTTGGGGACGACAACAGACCTCGTAGACATGTCGGCGGGGTGTGGGGGCGGCGATGGCCGTGGTGGAGTGCGGTGAGCGGCGACGGAGAGGCGTGACTGAGGTGGATTTGGAGGAGAGAGAGCATAGGCGAGAGAGAGAGAACGGGAAGGGCAGGTGAGTGGGAGAGGGGATCAAGGAGGTGGTGAGGCGCGGGGGCCTTATCCGCCATCATCGTCGACGAGGTGGTGCGGCTGGGCGCGCTCGGCGTGCACACCAGGTCGGTGGAACAGGCGGGAGGGGAGAGCGACCGGGGAGGGGGCGTGGGCTGGCCTGCTGTGATGGGCCGAGGCCCAAGGGAAGGCCAGGGGCTCTCCCACCACTTTGCTTTTCCTTTTCCTTTTCTCTTTTTATTTTTCTTTTTATTTTTCTTTTTCCAGCAGCTTTTGCCTTTTCTTTTAGCCACAATTGACTTTGCAAAAATATGCCATTGGCCAAAAAAAATTCAAAGAATTATTGGGCACTGCCACAAAAAAGATTGAGGCTTTTTAAATAATTTGCAAGTTTTATAAATTAAAAAGGCATTTAATTTATTGCTTAGGTCATTGTTTTAAGTAGTTTAGGCCACTTAAACGTTTTGCAAAACTGTTGGTTCACCACTAGTATTAGTTATGGATTGTTTGCCACATGATGAACATTTTAGTTTTCATGTTTGAGCAATTTTGCACTTCACTCGGAATTTGAAATTGAATTCAACTGGAATTTGAAATGAGAGATAACCAAGGATGATCACATACTTGTTTAGCAAAATGATTAACTTAACCCCAGGGGTTACTGTAGCATCATTACACAGGGGTGTTACAACTCTCCTCCTCTAAAAGAAATTCTCGTCCCGAGAATTAAGAGGTAGAAGGGAACAGGTCGGGGTATTCAGCCCAGAGGTTATGTTCGCGTTCCCAAGTGGCTTCATCTTTAGTATGATTCTACCATTGCACCTTGAGGAACTTTGTGTCCTTCTGGCGGGTTCGACGTTCAGCTTCTTCAAGAATGCGGATCGGATGCTCTTTATAAGTGAGATCATCTTGCACTTCAATCAGTTCCGGATCCACTTCACGTTTCGGATCCTTGAAGCATCGACGAAGTTGCAACACATGGAAGACGTCATGGTCATGAGAGAACTGAGGTGGCAACTCTAGTTGATAAGCCACCAGTCCACGACGGGCGAGAATGCGGAAGGGACCAATGTAGCATGGAGCTAGCTTGCCCTTGACTCCGAATCGATGGGTGCCTCTCAAAGGAGTGACATGCAGATAAGCTTGTTCACCATGTTGATGTAGCCAATGTAGCGTGGAGCTAGATTGCCCTTGACTCTGAATCGATGGGTGCCTCTCAAAGGAGTGACATGCAGATAAGCTTGTTCACCAGGTTGATAAGTTGAACCCTAGTGTTTATGATCATAATTGCTCTTCTGGCGGCACTGGGCCGCCTTGAGATTATCCCGGACAATGCGCACTTGCTCTTCAACTTGTTGAATAATGTCTGGACCAATGAGTGTCCGTTCCCCAGTTTCTGACCAATTCAGAGGGGTTCGGCACTTACGCCCAAATAGAACTTTGAAGGGTGCCATCTTCAAGCTGGCTTGATAACTGTTCTTATAAGAGAACTCCGCATAAGGGGGAGATTCTTCCCACTTCTTGTCAAAATAAATAACACAAGCCCGAAGCATGTCTTCAAGAATTTGATTGACTCGCTCAACTTGGCCTTGGGATTGGGGATGATAAGCAGTGCTCCAGGTAATATGAGTTCCCATTGCCTCTTGGAAACTATCCCAGAACTTTGAAGTGAATATGCTGCCATGGTCTGAACTGATCTCCTTCGAAATGCCATGGAGTGACAGAATTCTGGAGATATATAAGTTTGCTAATTGACTAGTAGTGATAGTCTCCTTGACTGGCAGAAAGTGCCCGACTTTTGAGAATTGGTCGACGACGACAAAGATAGCATCATTACCCTTTTGTGACTTGGGAACGCCGGTGACAATGTCCATTTGGATCTTATCCCACTTCCATTCAGGAATCGGAAGTGGTTGTAGAAGTCCAGCCAGTTTCTGATGTTCTGCTTTGACACGACGACATACGTCACATTCTTCGATATATCGAGCAATGGCTTGCTTCATCTTAGACCACCAGTACTTCTGACGGATGTCTAGATACATCTTGGTACTTCCTAGATGAATAGAGAGAGGGGTGCCATGTGCTTCTTTCATCGCCTTCTCTGTCATAAGCTCAAATCAGGGTACTACAATGCGATCTCTCAAGTACAAGATTCCATCTTCACCAAGTGAGAAATCTTTGGATTTCTCTAAGGCAAGATCCTTTTTCATCAGTTCGACGTGTGCATCTTTGGTTTGAGAAGACTTAATAGCTTTCAGAAGATTTGGTTCCAGGACAAGGTTATTCATAGAACCCCGTGGAACTAGTTGAAGGTTCAACTTGCATAGCTCTTCATAAAGGCGGGTTTGAGCTTTGAAGTCCATGTGATTGTTGCAATAGGACTTGCGGCTCAGGGCATCGGCCATTACATTAGCTTTGCCAGGGGTGTAGGATATACCGCAGTTGTAATCAGCAATAGCTTCCATCCATCGTTGCTGACGGAGGTTCAGATCTGGCTCATTAAGCGGGTACTTCAGACTCTGATGATCGGTGAAGATCTCACAACGATTACCGAGAAGGTACTGTCGCCATAGCTTTAGTGTGTAGATAACCGCAGCAAGCTCGAGGTCGTGAACTGGGTAGTTCTCTTCGTGATGACGCACTTCACAGGAGGCATAAGCAATCACTCTTCTCTCTTGCATTAGGACACAGTCTAATCCTTGTCGTGAAGCATCGCAATAGATGATGAAGTCCTTGCGAGTATCAGGGGGAGCAAGCACTGGGGCAGATGTCAGCCTGTCCTTGAGTGCCTGGAAACTTTCCTGACATTTGTCTGTCAAATCGTACTTAGCGCCCTTGTGAAGCAGATTAATCAAGGGCTTGGCGATCTTGGAGAAGTTCTCGACAAGCGACGACAATAGCTGGCTAGCCCAAGAAAGCTTCTGACTTGCTTGACAGTCTTCGGAGGGGTCCAGTCAAGAATAGCCTGGACGTGCTTTGGGTTGATGACAATACCATCCTTGGAGATGACATGACCAAGGTAGGTGACTTCGGGTAACCAGAATTCGCACTTGGAATAGTTGGCATAAAGTTGATGTTCTCGAAGCTTCTCTAGAATAAGTCAAAGATGTTCAACATGTTCTTCTTTGTTCTTCAAATATACCAGGATATCATCCAGATAGACTACGAAGAACTTGTCAAGGTAATCCATCAATATGTAGTTCATCAGATGGGAGAATGTGGCTGGAGCATTGGTCAAGCCAAAAGACATGACGGTGTACTCGTAAGAACCATAACGAGTGATGAATGTGGTCTTTGGAATATCCTCTTCACGAACACGGATCTGGTGGTAACCCAACCTCAAGTCGAGTTTAGAGAATATCGATGAACCAGCCAGTTGATCATACAGATCATTGATCCGAGGAAGGGGATATTTGTTCTGAATTGTAGCTTGGTTGATAGGACGGTAGTCTTGGACCAAACGGTTCGTTCCGTCCTTCTTCTTGACGAAGAGAGAAGGTGCTCCCCAAGTAGAGGAACTTGGACGAATGAAACCCTTGCGAAGAGATTTGTTGATTTCCTCCTTAAGTTCAAAGAGCTCATGAGGCGGCATTTTGTAGGGTCGTTTGGAGATAGGAATGGTGCTTAGTTTCAAGTCGATGACGAACTCGACAGCCCGAGCAGGGGGTATTTCTAGAAGTTCTTCTGGAAAGACATCTTGGAAGTCACGAACGACTGGAATCTTTTCAATTCCCTCAAGAGGTGCTGTGTTCAACGCATTCAAGACATAAAGCCATGTTTTAGCGTTTTGAACAATCTGAGCATGGTAGCTTACTATCCCATCGGAAGGATGTAGGAGATGAACGACTTTGGTGGCGCAAACGATAGAGGCAGTATGTGCTTTCAACCATTCCATTCCCAGAATGAGGTCAATATTGGAAGACTTCGGAATAATGTGAGAAACAAGGAATCCCAACCCTTCAATCTCAATGGGAATGTCACGACCAATCATGGTAGTCTGACATCGGAGTGTTCATGGGCTCGCATCGAATGTCATGTGCGTATGCAAAACTTTCTGACATAAATAAATGTGATGCTCCTGAATCAAATAAAACAGAAGCCGGTACTGAATTAATGAGAAGAGTACCCATCACAGTAGCAGGTTGGTCTTGATCTTCATTCAGATCAACATGATTAGCCTGGCCATGACCATAAGGCCTGGCATTGTTGTTGCGGGGCCGGTTGTTATAGCGAGTAGAAGGAAGAGCCAGCTGGTTTTGATTCTAAGGGCAGTTTCTGGAACGGTGACCTGGAAGGCCACACTTGAAGCACAAACCATCATTGGATTGGGAGAAGGAGCTTGGGGTGGTATAGCTCGAAGAGGCTGCCTCTATGGTGGAGGAGGCAGACGAGGTGCAACATAGGACTGTCTTGGTGCAAGTGCAGTTGGACGATGCATGTTGTGGGGAATCTGTTGGGGAACGTAGTATTTCAAAAAAATTCCTATGATCACGCAAGATCTATCTAGGGATGCATAGCAACGAGAGGGGAGAGTGTGTCCACGTACCCTCGTAGACCGAAAGCGGAAGCGTTAAGTAACACAGTTGATGTAGTCGAACGTCTTCGCGATCCGACCGATCAAGTACCGAATGCATGACACCTCCGCAATCTACACACGTTCAGCTCGATTACGTCCCTCGAACTCTAGATCCAGCTGAGGCCAAGGGAGAGTTTTGTCAGCACGATGGCGTGTTGACAGTGATGATGAAGTTACCGACGCAGGGCTTCACCTAAGCAATACGACAATATGATCAAGGTGGAAATATGTTGAGAGGGGCACCGCACACGGCTAAGATCAACTTGTGTGTCTATGGGGTGCCCCCCTCCCCCGTATATAAAGGAGCGGAGGAGTGGGAGGGCTAGCCAACTAGGGCACGCCCCAAGGGGGATTCCTACTCCTACTAGGAGTAGGTTTCCCCCCTTTTCCTATTCCAAGTAGGAGAATAAGGAAGGAGAGGGAGAGGGAGAAGGAAAGAGGGGGGCGCCGCCCCCTCCTAGTCCAATTCGGACCAGCCCATGGGGGGCGCACTGCCTCCCCTTGTGGCCCTTCTCTCCTTTCCACTAAAGCCCAATAAGGCCCAATACCACCCCCCGGGTGAATTCCTGTAACTCCCTGGTTCTCCGGAAAAAAAACCCGAATCACTCGGAACCTTTCCGATGTCCGAGTATAGCCTTCCAATATATCGACCTTTATGTCTCGACCATTTCGAGACTCCTCGTCATGTCTGTGATCTCATCCGGGACTCCGAACAAACTTCGGTCATCAAATCACATAACTCATATTACAAATCATCATCAAACGTTAAGCATGCGGACCCTATGGGTTCGAGACCTATGTAGACATGATCGAGACACATCTCCGGTCAATAACCAATAGCGGAACCTGGATGCTTATATTGGTTCCTACATATTCTACGAAGATCTTTATCGTTCAAACCGCATAACAACATACGTTGTTCCCTTTGTCATCGGTATGTTACTTGCCCAAGATTCGATCGTTGGTATCATCATACCTAGTTCAATCTCGTTACTGGCAAGTCTCTTTACTCATTTTGTAATGCATCATCCTGCAACTAATTCATTAGTCACATTGCTTGAAAGGCTTATAGTGATGTGCATTACCGAGAGGCCCCAGAGATACCTCTTTGATACATGGAGTGACAAATCCTAATCTCGATCTATGCCAACTCAACAAACACCATCGGAGATACCTGTAGAGCATCTTTATAATCACCCAGTTACATTGTGACGTTTGATAGCACACAAGGTGTTCCTCCGGTATTCGGGAGTTGCATAATCTCATAGTCATAGGAACATGTATACGTCATGAAGAAAGCAATAGCAATAAACTAAATGATCATAGTGCTATGCTAACGGATGGGTCTAGTCGATCACATCATTCTCTAATGATGTGATCCCGTTCATCAAATGACAACACATGTTCATGGCTAGGAAACTTAACCATCTTTGATTAACGAGCTAGTCAAGTAGAGGCATACTAGGGACACTTTGTTTGTCTATGTATTCACACATGTACTAAGTTTCTGGTTAATACAATTTTAGCATGAATAATAAACATTTATCATGATATAAGGAAATATAAATAACAACTTTATTATTGCCTCTAGGGCATATTTCCTTCAGTCTCCCACTTGCACTAGAGTCAATAATCTAGTTCACATCATCATGTGATTTCACACCAATAGTTCACATCTTTATGTGATTAGTTCACATCTTCATGTGACTAATACCCAAAGGGTTTACTAGAGTCAGTAATCTAGTTCACATCTCTATGTGATTAACACCCAAAGAGTGATCAGGTTTTGCTTGTGAGAGAAGTTTAGTCTACGGGTCTGCAACATTGAGATCCGTATGTATTTTGCAAATTTTCTATGTCTACAATGCTCTGCATGGAGCTACTCTAGCTAATTACTCCCACTTTCAATATGTATACAGATTGAGACTCAGAGTCATCTGGATCGGTGTAAAAGCTTGCATCGGCGTAACTCCTTATGACGAACTCTTTATCACCTCCATAACCAAGAAATATCTCCTTAGTCTTCTAAGGATAATTTTGATCGCTGTCAAGTGATCCACTCCTGGATCAATATCGTACCCCCTTGCCAAACTCATGGCAAGGTACACAAAAAGGTTTGGTACACGGCATAGCATACTTTATAAAAGCTATGGCTGAGGCATAGGGAATGACTTTCATTCTCTTTCTATTTTCTGTCATGGTCGTGTTTTGATCTTACTCAACTTTACACCTTGTAACACAGGCAAGAACTCCTTCTTTGACTGTTCCATTTTTAACTACTTCAAAATCTTGTCAAGGTATGTACTCATTGAAAAAACCTTATCAAGCGTCTTGTTCTATCTCTATAGATCTTGATGCTCAATATGTAAGCAGCTTCACCGAGATCGTTCTTTGAAAAACTCCTTTCAAACACTCCTTTATGCTTTCCAGAAAAATTCTACATTATTTCTGATCAACAATATGTCATTCACATATACTTATCAGAATTGTTGTAGTGCTCCCACTCACTTGCTTGTAAATACAGGCTTCACCGCAAGTCTGTATAAAACCGTATGCTTTCATCACCTTATCAAAGTGTATATTGCAACTCCGAGATGCTTGCACCAGTCCATAGATGGATCGCTGGAGCTTGCACACTTTGTTAGCACCTTTAGGATTGACAAAACCTTCTTGTTGCATCATATACAACTCTTATTTAAGAAATCCATTAAGGAATGTAGTTTTGATATCCATTTGCCAGATTTCATGAAATGTGGCAATTGCTAACATGATTCGGATAGACTTTAAGCATCGATACGAGTAAGAAAATCTCATCGTAGTAAACATCTTGAACTTGTCAAAAACCCTTATCGACAAGTCGAGCTTTGTGGATAGTAACACTACTATCAGCGTCCGTCTTCCTCTTGAAGACCCATTTTATTCTTTATGGCTTGCCGATCATCGGGCAAGTCAACCAAAGTCTATACTTTGTTCTCATACATGGATCCTATCTCAGATTTCATGGCCTCAAGCCATTTTGGGGAATCTGGGCTCATTATCGCTTACTCATAGTTCGTAGGTTCGTCATGGTCAAGTAATATGACCTCCAGAATAGGATTGTCGTACCACTCTGGTGCAGACCTTACTCTGGTTGACCTACGAGGTTCGGTAGTAACTTGATTTGAAGTTTCATGATCATCATCATTAGCTTCCTCACTAATTGGTGTAGGTATAACTGGAACTGATTTCTGTGATGAATTACTTTCCAATCTCGATAGAAGGTACAATTACCTCATCAAGTTCTACTTTTCTCCCACTCACTTCTTTCGAGAGAAACTCCTTCTCTAGAAAGGATCCACTCTAAGCAACAAATATCTTGCTTTCGGATATGTGATAGAAGGTGTACCCAACAGTCTCCCTTGGGTATCATATGAAGATGCATTTCTCCGATTTGGGTTCGAGCTTATCAGGTTGAAGCTTTTTCACATAAGCATCGCAGCCCCAAAAGAAACGACAGCTTAGGTTTCATGCCAAACCACAGTTCATATGGTGTCATCTCAATGGATTTAGATGGCGCCCTATTTAACGTGAATGCAACTGTCTCTAATGCATAAACCCAAAAACGATAGTGATAAATCGGTAAGAGACATCATAGATCGCACCATATCTAATAAAGTACGGTTATGACGTTCGGACACACCATTACGCTGTGGTGTTCCAGGTGGCGTGAGCTGCGAAACAATTCCGCATCGTTTCAAATGAAGACCAAACTCGTAACTCAAATATTTGTCTCTGCGATCAGATCGTAGAAACTTTATTTTCTTGTTACGATGATTTGCCACTTCACTCTGAAATTCTTTGAACTTTTCAAATGTTTCAGACTTATGTTTCATCAAGTGGATATACCCATATCTGCTCAAATCATCTGCGAAGGTCAGGAAATGATGATACCTATCGTGAGCCTCAACACTCATTGGATCGCATACATCAGTATGTATTATTTCCAATAAGTCAGTTGCTCGCTCCATTGTTCCAGAGAACGGAGTCTTAGCCATCTTGCCCATGAGGCATGGTTCGCAAGCATCAAGTGATTCCAAAAGCCCATCAGCATGGAGTTTCTTCATGCGCTTTACACCAATATGACCTAAATGGCAGTGCCACAAATATGTTGCACTATCATTATCAACTTTGCATCTTTTGGCACCAATATTATGAATATGTGTATCACTACGATCGAGATTCAATAAACCATTCACCTTGGGTGTATGACCTCAGAAGGTTTTATTCATGTAAACAGAATAACAATTATTCTTTGACTTAAATGAATAATCATATTGCAATAAACATGATACAATCATATTATGCTCAATGAAAACACCAAATAACATTTATTTTAGGTTCAACACTAATCCCGAAGGTAAAGGGAGTGTGCGATGGTGATCTTATTGTTGGGGAACGTAGTAATTTCAAAAAAATCCTACGCACACTCAGGATCATGGTGATGCATAGCAACGAGAGGGGAGAGTGTGTCCACGTACCCTCGTAGACCGAAAGCGGAAGCATTAGCACAACGTGATTGATGTAGTCGTACGTCTTCACGATCCAACCGATCCAAGTAACGAACATACGACACCTCCGAGTTCAGCACACGTTCAACTCGATGACGTCCCGCGATCTCCGATCTAGCGGAGCTTCATGGGAGAGTTCCGTCAGCACGACGGCGTGATGATGGTGATGATGTTGCTACCGACAAAGGGCTTCGCCTAAGCACCGCTACAATATAACAGAGGTGGAACATGGTGGAGGGGGAACCGCACACGGCTGGAATAGATCAACAGATCAACTTGTGTGTTCTAGGGTGCCCCCCTGCCCCGTATATAAAGGAGCAAGGGGGGAGGCGGCCGGCCAGGAGGAGGGCGTGCCAGGGGGAGTCCTACTCCCACCGGGAGTAGGACTCCTCCTTTAACTTATTGGAGTAGGAGAGGGAAGGAAGGGAGAGAGGATGAGAAGGAAAAAGGGGCCCTCACCTCCTTGTCCAATTCATACTAGAGGGGGAGGGGCTCGCGGCTACCCTGGCCACCCCTCCTCTTCTCCTACTAAGGCCCATGAGGCCCAATTAACTCCGCGCGGGGTTCCGGTAACCCCCGGTACTCCGGTTTTTATCTGAAACCACTCGGAACACTTTCGGTGTCCGAATATAGTCATCCAATATATTGATATTTAGGTCATGACCATTTCGAGACTCCTCGTCATGTCCATGATCATATCCAGGACTCCGAACTACCTTCGGTACATCAAAACTCAAAAACTCATAATATCGATCGTCACCAAACTTTAAGCGTGCGGACCCTACGGGTTCGAGAACTATGTAGACATGACCGAGACATGTCTCCGGTCAATAACCAATAGCGGAACCTAGATGCTCATATTGGATCCTACATATTCTACGAAGATCTTTATCGGTCAAACCGCATAACAACATACGTTGTTCCCTTTGTCATCGGTATGTTACTTGCCTGAGATTCGATCGTTGGTATCTCAATACCTAGTTCAATCTCATTACCGGCAAGTCTCTTTACTCGTTCCGTAATGCATCATCCCTCAACTAACTCATTAGTCACATTGCTTGCAAGGCTTATAGTGATGTGCATTACCGAGAGGGCCCAGAGATACCTCTCCGACAATTGGAGTGATAAATCCTAATCTCGAAATACGCCAACTCAACAAGTACCTCCAGAGACACCTGTAGAGCACCTTTATAATCACCCAGTTACGTTGTGACGTTTGGTAGCACACAAAGTGTTCCTTTGGTAAATGGGAGTTGCATAATCTCATAGTCATAGGAACATGTATAAGTCATGAAGAAAGCAATAGCAACATACTAAACGATCAAGTGCTAAGCTAACGGAATGGGTCAAGTCAATCACATCATTCTCCTAATGATGTGATCCCATTAATCAAATGACAACTCATGTCTATGGCTAGGAAACATAACCATCTTTGATCAATGAGCTAGTCAAGTAGAGGCATACTAGTGACACTCTATTTGTCTATGTATTCACACATGTATTATGTTTTCGGTTAATACAATTCTAGCATGAATAATAAACATTTATCATGATATAAGGAAATAAATAATAACTTTATTATTGCCTCTAGGGCATATTTCCTTTAGTCTCCCACTTGCACTAGAGTCAATAATCTAGATTACACAGTAATGATTCTAACACCCATGGAGCCTTGGTGCTGATCATGTTTTGCTCGTGGAAGAGGCTTAGTCAATGGGTCTGCAACATTCATATCTGTATGTATCTTGCAAATCTCTATGTCTCCCACCTGGACTTGATCCCGGATGGAGTTGAAGCGTCTCTTGATGTGCTTGGTTCTCTTGTGAAATCTGGATTCCTTTGCCAAGGCAATTGCACCAGTATTGTCACAAAAGATTTTCATCGGATCCGATGCACTAGGTATGACACCTAGATCAGATATGAACTCCTTCATTTGCTGCTTCCAAAGCAGCAATGTACCTGCTTCACATGTAGATCCCGCCATGAAGCTCTGTTTAGAACTGCTCCAACTAACAGCTCCACCATTTAATATAAACACGTATCCGGTTTGCGATTTAGAATCGTTCGGATCAGTGTCAAAGCTCGCATTTACCGTTGAGCTCTTTGTCACCTCCATAAACGAGAAACATATCCTTAGTCCTTTTCAGGTACTTCAGGATGTTCTTTATCGTTGTCCAGTGATCCACTCCTGGATTACTTTGGTACCTCCCTGCTAAACTAATAGCAAGGCACACATCAGGTCTGGTACACAGCATTGCATACATGATAGAGCCTATGGCTGAAGCATAGGGAACATCTTTCATTTTCTCTCTATCTTCTGCAGTGGTCGGGCATTGAGTCTTACTCAACTTCACACCTTGTAATACAGGTAAGAACCCTTTCTATGCCCGATCCATTTTAAACTTCTTCAAAACTTTGTCAAGGCATGTGCTTTGTGAAAGTCCAATTAAGTGTCTTGATTTATCTCTACAGATCTTGATGCCCAATATGTAAGTAGATTCACCGAGGTCCTTCATTATTCAAGTATCCTTTTATGCTATCCAGAAATTCTATATCATTTCCAATCAACAATATGTCATCCACATATAATATTAGAAATGCTATAGAGCTCCCACTCACTTTCTTGTAAATACAGGCTTCTCCAAAAGTCTGTATGAAACCATATGCTTTGATCACACTATCAAAGCGTTTATTCCAACTCCGAGAAGCTTGCACCAGTCCATAAATGGATCGCTGGATCTTGCACACTTTGTTAGTACCTTTTGGATCGATAAATCCTTTAGGTTGCATCATATACAACTCTTCTTCCAGAAATCCAATCAGGAATGCAGTCTTTACATCCATTTGCCAAATTTCATAATCATAAAATGCGGCAATAGCTAACATGATTCGGACGGACTTAAGCATCGCTACGGGTGAGAAGGTCTCATCGTAGTCAACTCCTTGAACTTGTCGAAAACCTTTCGCAACAAGTCGAGCTTTGTAGACAGTAACATTACCATCAGCATTTGTCTTCTTCTTTAAGATCCATTTATTCTCGATGGCTTGCCGATCATCGGGCAAGTCAACCAAAGTCCACACTTTGTTCTCATGCATGGATCCCATCTCAGATTTCATGGCCTCAAGCCATTTTGCGGAATCTGGGCTCATCATCGCTTCCTCATAGTTCGTAGGTTCGTTATGGTCTAGCAACATGACCTCCAGAACAGCATTACCGTACCACTCTGGTGTGGATCTTACTCTGGTTGACCTATGAGGTTCAGTAGTAACTTGATCTGAAGTTTCATGATCATCATCATTAGCTTCCTCACTAATTGATGTAGGTGTCACAGGAACCGGTTTCTGTGACGAACTACTTTCCAATAAGGGAGCAGGTACAGTTACCTCATCAAGTTCTACTTTCCTCCCACTCACTTCTTTCGAGAGAAACTCCTTCTCTAGAAAGGATCCATTCTTAGCAACGAATGTCTTGCCTTCGGATCTGTGATAGAAGGTGTACCCAACAGTTTCCTTTGGGTATCCTATGAAGACGCATTTCTCCGATTTGGGTTTAAGATTATCAGGTTGAAGCTTTTTCACATAAGCATCGCAGCCCCAAACTTTAAGAAATGACAACTTTGGTTTCTTGCCAAACCATAGTTCATAAGGCGTTATCTCAAATGATTTTGATGGTGCCCTATTTAACGTGAATGCAGCCGTCTCTAAAGCATAACCCCAAAACGATAGCGGTAAATCAGTAAGACACATCATAGATCGCACCATATCTAGTAAAGTACGATTACGACATTGGGACACACCATTACGCTGTGGTGTTCCAGGTGGCGTGAGTTGCGAAACTATTCCGCATTGTTTCAAATGTAGACCAAACTCATAACTCAAACTTTCTCCTCCACGATCAGATCATAGAAACTTTATTTTCTTGTTATGATGATTTTCCACTTCACTCTGAAATTCTTTGAACTTTTCGAATGTTTCAGACTTATGTTTCATTAAGTAGATATACCCATATCTGCTCAAATCATCTGTGAAGGTGAGAAAATAACGATACCCGCCGTGAGTCTCAATATTCATTGGACCACATACATCAGTATGTATGATCTCTAACAAATCTGTTGCTCGCTCCATTGTTCCGGAGAACGGTGTATTAGTCATCTTGCCCATAAGGCATGGTTCGCAAGTACCAAGTGATTCGTAATCAAGTGATTCCAAAAGTCCATCAGTATGGAGTTTCTTCATGCGCTTTACTCCAATATGACCCAAACAGCAGTGCCACAAATAAGTTGCACTATCATTATCAACTCTGCATCTTTTGGCTTCAACATTATGAATATGTGTATCACTACTATCGAGATTCAACAAAAATAGACCACTCTTCAAGGGTGCATGACCATAAAAGATATTACTCATATAAATAGAACAACAATTATTCTCAGATTTAAATGAATAACCGTCTCGCATCAAACAAGATCCAGATATAATGTTCATGATTAACGCTGGCACCAAATAACAATTATTTAGGTCTAAAACTAATCCCGAAGGTAGATGTAGAGGTAGCGTGCCGACGGCGGTCACATCGACTTTGGAACCATTTCCCACGCGCATCGTCACCTCGTCCTTTGCCACTCTTTGCTTAATCCGTAGTCCCTGTTTCGAGTTGCAAATATTACCAACAGAACCAATATCAAATACCCAGGTGCTACTGCGAGCTCTGGTAAGGTACACATCAATAACATGTATATCACATATACCTTTGTTCACCTTGCCATCCTTCTTATCCGCCAAAAACTTGGGGCAGTTCCGCTTCCAGTGACCAGTCTGTTTGTAGTAGAAGCACTCAGTCTCAGGCTTGGGTCCAGACTTGGGTTTCTTCTCCTGAGCAGCAACTTGTTTGCTGTTCTTCTTGAAGTTCCCCTTCTTCTTCCCTTTAACCTTTTTCTTGAAACTGGTGGTCTTGTTGACCATCAACACTTGATGCTCCTTCTTGATCTCTACCTCCACTGCCTTTAGCATTGCGAAGAGATCGAGAATTGTCTTATTCATCCCTTGCATATTATAGTTCATCACGAAGCTCTTGTAGCTTGGTGGCAGTGATTGAAGAACTTTGTCAATGACACTATCAACAGGAAGATTAACTCCCAGTTGAGTCAAGTGATTATGATACCGAGACATTTTGAGTATATGTTCACTGACAGAACTATTCTCGTCCATCTTGCAGCTATAGAACTTATTGGAGACTTCATATCTCTCAATCCGGGCATTTGCTTGAAATATTAACTTCAACTCCTAGAACATCTCATATGCTCCATGACGTTCAAAACGTCGTTGAAGTCCCGGTTCTAAGCCGTAAAGCATGGCACACTAAACTATCGAGTAGTCATCAGCTTTACTCTGCCAGACGTTCTTAACGTCATCAGCAGCATCTGCAGCAGGCCTAGCACCCAGCGGTGCTTCTAGGACGTAATTCTTTTGTGCAGCAATGAGGACAATCCTCAAGTTATGGACCCAGTCCGTGTAATTGCTACCATCATCTTTAACTTTGCTTTCTCAAGGAACGCATTAAAATTCAACGGAACAACAGCACATGCCATCTATCTACAATCAACATAGACAAGCAAAATACTATCAGGTACTAAGTTCATGATAAATTTAAGTTCAATTAATCATATTACTTACGAACTCCCACTTAGATAGACATCCGTCTAATCATCTAAGTGATCACATGATCCAAATCAACTAAACCATGTCCGATCATCACGTGAGCTGGAGTAGTTTTCAATGGTGAACATCACTATGTTGATCATATCTACTATATGATTCACGCTCGAACTTTCGGTCTCAGTGTTCCGAGGCCATATCTGTCGTGGATCTAAGACTGACAGTAGAATGGGGGTAGGTATGAGGAGGCAAGATCCTAGCTATGGAGTAGTTGTACACATGATTTTTACGAGTTCAGGCCCTTCTCTGAAGAAGTAACCGTCCGCCAACCTTGCCTTTGCCGTCCGCTATGGCGGGCAGGAAAGTACTAGATTCCTGTAGTGCACGTCTCGGTGCCCTGAGGCGGTCGACTGGATTATATGTGTGTGAGAGTTTACAAAAGATGCGAACCCTTGTGCCTGTGGAGGGGGGTGGCTTATATAGAGTGCTCCAGGACCCCAGCCAGCCCACGTTACAGAGGGTTTAAGGTACATTAAAGGGGAGACGTTACTGGTAACGCTAGTAAATAAAGAGACATAATGACCATTAAAGTTATGAGGTGATGTCCGACCGTTGCAGTTCGGAGTGACCTTAGACCTTCTGGTGGTCGAGTGACAGTCTCCGTGGTCGAGTGACTTCAAGTCTTCCGAGTGGAAGTCCTCATGGTCGAGTGGATGGTGACTCCTGTTCGAATGCTTCTGGTTTGAGGGTGACGTCCTAAGGGAGGGTGTCTAGGTCAGGCCTATGACCCTACCCTAGGTACATATCTTCATCATTAGCCCCCGAATGGTTCAGGGTTTGAGTGGGGAAGGAGTTGATAACCTCTCCGATTCAGCTTTTGCACTTCGGAAATGTCTTGTCCAGAGGTTGAATGAACCTTCATGATGATTTCAACTGCTTGTTCAGTCGCTTTGATCCATTCTTTGTTTTGTCGAGTGAACTTTCATTGTTAAGCTTCGAGTGTTGATATGGGAAAAATCTTTGGTCTAACGGGTTGTTCTGCTGTCTGCGGATTTCACGGGATTCGAATTTTGGGAAGCGCGCCGGGCGGGGGAGGCCGCAGTAATCGGGACGGATTAGGAAGGCTGCCTCGATATCTGCGCCACCTTTTTTGCCACGTATCACGTGCGCGACTATTGCGGGATTTGATTGGATCGCCTGGGCCCACGAGTCAGCCACTCGGAAATGATCTCATATAAGGCGTTGGACGGGGGTTTTCGCACAGTGCGTTCTCATTCTTCCCCTTCCTCCTCTGTTTTCTCCACCGCATCTGCCTCTGCCCTCGGCGTCGTCGCCCCGTTTGAACTCGATCCGCTGCCATGGGGAAGGAGAAGACGGTGGCGTTGGAGCTTGCGAAGAAGGCGACGACGAAGGCGAAAGGGAAGAGAACTAGCCGGAGCGGGTCTTCATCGAGGTCCGGCCTGCCGCCTGGCTGGATCCAGGGCGACTGGATTCGCTCGACAATCATCCAAGATGATATCGACGACCTGGTTGAGGGGGGACTGATCCCCCACGAATCGGCGCGGCTCCCGGGGAATGAGACCGAGCCGCAGCCGCAGGAGGGTGAGTGCGTTCTCCTTGCCACTCACATCGACCGCGGGTTTTCTTTGCCTCCCCATCCTTTCTTTCGAGGTTTCTTGAACTTCTTTGGGGCTCAACCCCACCACTTTTCCCCAAACACCATCGTGTGCGTTGCCGCTTTCGTGTCCATGTGCGAGAACTTCCTGGGTTGTCGACCACACTGGGGTCTCTTCAAGCACATATTCACGTGTCATTCTTAGACGGTCAAGAAGGCCAACCCGAGTGATGAGAGGACGCAAGTGATACAGATGTGTGGGGGTCTTGGAATTCATATGAGGAACAAAAGCACTTTCCCAACCATGATCCTTCCTGAGTCGGTCCGGGGTTGGCAGTCGACCTGGTTCTACTGCAAGGACCAACCGACTCCGGGTCAGTCGACCGGACTTCCCCCTTTTCCATGGCCTGAGTGGAGAAGCCCTCCACCTTGAGAGTGATCCCAGAGGAGAAGGCGTAGTTGAAGGTGTTGGTCGAGCGGGTGGTCCAACTCGTCCACGACGGAGTGGCCGGTATGGACCTGTTGGAGGTCTTCCTCAGTCGACGTATCCAACCACTCCAAGCTCGTGACCATCCGATGTGGATGTACTCGGGAATCGAGGATTCCACTCGGATCCACCCAGAGGATTTCAGTGAGAACACGGTGGAGCAGTGGCTGAGAGGCATTACTGGCAACAAGGATAACCCCCGGGGGTCCAGGAGGGTGGCTTCATTCGACCATTTGCGCCGGTCGGAACAGGTACTATTCTGCATTGTCAAGTGTTTTCTTGATTAACCATGTAACATCTTTTTGATGGCCGACTGCCTTTCTTTTGTTCATTGTCTTTCAGGCCCTTGTTGATATGTATTCAATGCCCAACGGAGAGTAGGAGCAAGATCCCGAGGGGGGGCGAGCGGAGGCGAGAGTGGCGAGTGGCACTCAGATGAAGAAGAGGACGAGGAGAGCGATGACCCGAGTGATGAAGAAGAAGTCGACTCACCTCCTCGCAGAGAAAGGAGATCCAAGCACACTCACGACCCGGCAAGCATCCCCGACCTGGTGGCCAAACCAACTGGGGAGTCTTCAAAGCACCCTCAGACGTCTTCTCTAGTGCTGACTGAGAAGGCACCGAAGCAGCCCAAGACTGCGCCGTCTCCAGTGCCGAAACCACCGAAGGCCGCATCTTCCAAACCGCCGAAGGATTTGCCCAAAATCAAAGTGACCATTCCCACTATCTCTGGATAACAATCTAACCTGATCCTTTGGTTGACTTGTGTAAAAGAACGTGACCGACTGAATGTGGACATTTGCAGTGCTGCCACCTCTGGAACTTCTACCCGCCAGTACCAAGACGAGGAGATGGAAGATGCGGTTACCTTCAACCCAGGTACAATTCTCGTGATCTTGTTCTTGATTACTTGGTCGATTAAATTCTGGCGATTCACTTGGGGTCGACTGATTTCTTTGCCGCCCCGCTCAATGTTATCGAGCTTCCGGATGACGATGAAGACGTGATACCGAGGCCCAGAAGGAGCAGGAAAGCAGCAGCTGGCAAGATATCTCAGTCGGAACTGGTGACAGAACCAACAGTCCAATAGCCCGAAGATTCAGGTAGAGCCTCTGTAAATTTTGCTGTCCTAGTGTCGAGTGAACGCCTCAACCGTCGACTGTACCAGTGTTTTCTTCAGCCATCCAACCTCATGCCTCGGAGCTCCAAGCTGCTGCATCTGGACCGTCTGTCCCCTTCTTCACCACCTATCATGTTCTGGAAAGCCAGTCGAACGCCACTGCGGAGGCTATCCGTTAGGCTGGCGTAATGATGGAGCGGATGAAGGTGGTGCACGACAATAGCCAGGCTACTTACGACACCAGCGCGGCTCTTCGAGCCAATGTGCAGGTAAATTGACTTCTGACTGAACTTGTCCTATTAGGATATGCTGCCTGAATATTTCCCTTCGAACAATCTCTTATTATCTGCTACGAATCTGTACACCCACTGGGTGTTTTGTTGTCTTTAGTATTTGCACTCTTCCACTCAATCTGGTCGAATGGGATCTGAACCGGTGGGGGCACGCTAAGTGCAGCCACTGGGTGTAGTCCCCAAGACCGTAGTTGACTGCTGGCAGTCGGCTGGGGTCTGAGCACTTCTCTCTTTCCTTTCTTCCACTCGACCTGGGCGGACCGGCCGAGTGGAATCTGAACCAGTGGGGGCACGCCAAGTGCACCCACTGGGTGTAGTCCCCGAGACCGCATTCGACTGCTGGCAGTCGGTTGGGGTCTGAGAACTTTTTTTTACTCGGCCTGGGCGGACCGGTCGAGTGGAATCTGAACCAGTGGGGGCACGCCAAGTGCACCCACTAGGTGTAGTCCCCGAGACCGCAGTCGACTGCTGGCAGTTGGTTGGGGTCTGAGTAATCTTTGAAGTTTCATTCACTCGGAAGTAAATAATCTTTGATCTTGTCGATTGATATGTCTTTTACTCTCTGCAGAAATCTTGTACTCTCATTTCCAAGTTCGCCGAATTTGAGGAGAAGTAGAGGCAACTCAACCTTGACCTGGAGCTGGCCCAACAAAATTTGAAAAAGGCTCAAGATGAAGTTGCCGGTATGGAAGGTAACTGCCTGTCGACTGCTCATGTCAATCGTCCTTTAAATTATCCCTTCGATCTTTTGTTTGATCTAAATTCTTATTTTGTAGAGAAAATGAGGTTGGCTCTAGAGAAGAAAGACTTGGACCTTGCAGCTGCGCAGAAGGAGGCTCAAGAGAATATTACCCTTGCTGATAAGAAGCTGGCTTTAGTCGGAGTGCTGGAAGAGGAAGTAAGAAAGCTAAAGTCTTCTCTCACTGAATCCAACCGAGAGGCAACTCGTCTGAAGAAGGATAAGGTGGCTCTGAACAAGAAGCTGGAAGACATGGCTCGTAAGAGAAATGACTTAGAAGCTTATCTGGAAACCCTCGCCAAGAAGCTCTTTGTTATGCTCGAAGGTACCCCTTTTGATCCGACTGCTTTACTATTTGCAGGTTAGTCCTGTCCAGTGGACTCATTAACTCCTTGACTGCAGAATTCTGCCAAAACTTTGAAGAGGATACTGGACAGATCGAGATGGGTTTGGACCCTATCCTTTCTCCAGTCAGCGACGAGGCTGCCATGAATGTGCTTCGACTAGAATCCCGCATTGCCAGTGTTACAAGTTATCTTGGCCGTCTGAAGGTGGCAGTTTCACGCATCGAATTCGTCGCTCTGGCCAAGGGCAACGCTTCAAAATGATCTCAAGTCTCTGATGGCTCGACTCAACGAGGTCCCCGGTCGGGTGCAGGAATGGAAGAAGTCCTCTGCCCGATGCGGTGCTGATGTGGCTTTGTCGCTGGTAAGAGTCCACTGCAAGGAAGCCCGCGAAGATAAGCTGGTAGCGATCAAGGTTGCCAACACCAAAAGGCATGACTTCCAGTCCTTGATGGAGACTTTCATCGCTGCTGCCACTGGGATCACTGATGGAATTGACTTGGATGAATTCGCCGAACCTGCATGCCCTCCTCCTGCCGAATGAACAAACTTGAGATTTAAACTTGCCTTAAATTTGCCTCAGAATGCCGAGTGGTTTCTGTAACCGTTAAACTCCTTCAGGCCTGATGCTCGAGTACTTTTATCTTTGTTTTGAAACTCTGGAGATTTTATCCGATCTTGGTTTTTCTTCTACATATGCTTGCGTTCGTCTTCGAGTAGAACTTGTTCTTCACTCAGAATATCCTTCGAGATGCAACTTTGAAGGAGGTATCCCAGTTGACCTGCACCTCGCCGTCCTTGCAGATAAGGATGGAGCGCTCATTGTATTTGTGGTGCAGCTCCGAGGAGAAGGTTGCGGTCGACCTGCACCTCGTCATCCTTGCAGATAGGGATGGACGGGACATTGTACTTGTAGCGCGGCTCCGTGAGAGGATTGCAGTCGACCTGCACCTCGTCATCCTTGCGAATAGGGATGGAGTGGACGTTGTACTTGTAGAGCAGCTTCGTGAGAAGACTGCAGTCGACCCGCACCTCGTCATCCTTGCAGATAAGGGTGGTTTTTTGACTTAGGCGGGTACTAGGCTGCAGCTAAGTCCCCGAGTGTGAGGTTTTCTCATCACTCGGTAGGATTTTTGAAACTTAGGCGAGCACGGGGCTGCAACTAAGCCCCCGAGTGTGAGGTTTGCTCATCACTTGGTGGGATTTTGGAAACTTAGGCAAGCATGAGGCACCAGCTAAGCCCCCGAGTGTGAGGTTTGCTCATCACTCGGTAGGATTTTTGAAACTTAGGCGAACACGGGGCTGCAGCTCATCCTCCGAGTATGAGGTTTGCTCATCACTCGGTAGGATTTTTGAAACTTAGGGGAGTACTAGACTGTAGCTAAGCCCCCAAGTATGAGGTTTGCTCCTCACTCGGTAGGATTTTTGAAACTTAGGCGAGTACTAGACTGCAGCTAAGCCCCCGAGTATGAGGTTTGCTCATCACTCGGTAGGATTTTTGAAACTTAGGCGAGCACGGGGCTGCAGCTAAGCCTCCGAGTATGAGGTTTTCTCATCACTCGGTAGAATTTTTTGAAACTTAGGCGAGTACTGGACTGCAGCTAAGCCTCCGAGTGAGAGGCTTGCTCATCACTCGGTAGGATTTTTGAAACTTAGGCGAGTACTGGACTGCAGCTAAGCCTCCGAGTGAGAGGCTTGCTCATCACTCGGTAGGATTTTTGAAACTTAGGCGAGTACTGAACTACAGCTAAGCCTCCGAGTGAGAGGCTTGCTCATCACTCGGTAGGATTTTTTCAACTTAGGCAAGTACTGGACTGCAGCTAAGCCCCCGAGTGAGAGGCTTGCTCATCACTCGGTAGGATTTTTGAAAATTAGGCGAGAACTGGACTGTAGCTAAGCCTCTGAGTGAGAGGCTTGCTCATCACTCATTAGGATGTTTTCAACTTAGGCGACTACTGGACTGCAGCTAAGCACCCGAGTGAGAGGCTTGCTCATCACTCGGTAGGATTTTTTCAACTTAGGCGAGTACTGGACTGCAGCTAAGCCTCCGAGTGAGAGGCTTTCTCATCACTCGGTAGGATTTTTTCAACTTAGGCGAGTACTGGACTGCAGCTAAGCATTCGAGTGAGAGGCTTGCTCATCACTCGGTAGGATTTTTTCAACTTAGGCGAAACGGATTCGCAGCTGAGCCCTAGTGGGTGTAGTCCCCGAGACCGCAGTCGACTGCTGGCAGTCGGTTGGGGTCTAAGAATTTTTTTTACTCGACCTGGGCGGACCGGCCGAGTGGAATCTGAACCAGTGGGGGCACACCAAGTGCACCCACTAGGTGCAGTCCCCGAGACCACAGTCGATTGCTGGCAGTCGGTTGGGGTCTAAGTAATCTTTGAAGTTTCATTCACTCAGAAGTAAGTAATATTTGATCTTATCGATTGCTATGTCTTTTACTCTGCAGAAATCCTGTACTCTCATTTCCAAGTTCGCCGAATTTTAGGAGAAGCAGAGGCAACTCAACCTTGACTTGGAGCTGGCCCAACAAAATTTGAAGAAGGCTCAAGATGAAGTTGCCGTTATGGAAGGTAGCTGCCCGTCGACCGCTCATGTCGATCGTCCTTTAAATTATCCCTTCGATCTTTTGATTGATCTAAATGCTTATTTTGCAGAGAAAATGAGGTTGGCTCTGGAGAAGAAAGACTTGGACCTTGCAGCTGCGCAGAAGGAGGCTCAAGAGAAGATTACCCTTGCTGACAAGAAGCTGGCTTCAATCGGAGTGCTGGAAGAGGAAGTAAGCAAGCTAAAGTCTTCTCTCACTGAATCCAACCGAGAGGCAACTCGTCTGAAGAAGGATAAGGTGGCTCTGAACGAGAAGCTGGAAGACATGGCTCATAAGAGAAATGACTTAGAAGCTTATCCGGAAACCCTCGCCAAGAAGCTCTTTCTTATGCTCGAAGGTACCCCTTTTGATCTGATTGCTTTACTGTTTGCAAGTTAGTCCTGTCCAGTGGACTCATTAACTCCTTGACTATAGAATTCCGCCAAAACTTTGAAGAGGAGACTGGACGGATTGAGGCGGGTTTGGACCCTATCCTTTCTCCAGTCGGCGACGAGGCTGCCAAGAATGTGCTTCGACTGGAATCCCGCGTCGCCGGTGTTACAAGTTATCTTGGCCGTCTGAAGGTGGCAGTTTCACGCATCGACTCATTGCTCTGGCCGAGGGCAATGCTTCAAAATGATCTCGAGTCTCCGATGGCTCGACTCAACGAGGTCCCCGGTCGGGTGCAGGAATGGAGGAAGTCCTCTGCGCGATGCGGTGCTGACGTGGCTCTCTCACTGGTAAGAGTCCACTATAAGGAAGCCCACAAAGATAAGCTGGCGGCGATCAAGGTCGCCAACACGAAAAGGCATGACTTCCAGTCCTTCATGGAGACTTTCATCGCTGCTGCCACTCGGATCGCTGATGGAATTGACTTGGACGAATTCGTCGAGCCTGCAAGCCCTCCTACTGCCGAATGAACAAACTTGAGATTTAAACTTGCCTTAAATTTGCATCAGAATGCTGAGTGGTTTCTATAATCGTTAGACTCCTTCGGGCCTGATGCTCGAGTACTTTTATCTTTGTTTTGAAACTCTGGAGATTTTATCCGATCTTGGTTTATCTTCTGCATATGCTTGCGTTCGTCTTCGAGTAGAACTTGTTCTTCACTCGGAATATCCTTCAAGATGCAACTCTGAAGGAGATATCCCAGTCGACCTGCACCTCGTCGTCCTTGCGGATAAGGATGGAGCGCACATTGTATTAGTGGCGCAGCTCTGAGGAGAGGGTTGCTGTCGACCCGCACCTCGTCATCCTTGCAGATAGGGATGGACAGGACATTGTACTTGTAGCACGGCTCCGTGAGAGGATTGCAGTCGACCTGCACCTCGTCATCCTTGCGGATAGGGATGGAGCGGACGTTGTACTTGTAGCGCAGCTTCGTGAGAGGATTGCAGTCGACCCGCACCTCGTCATCCTTGCGGATAAGGGTGGTTTTTCGACTTAGGCGGGTACTAGGCTGCAGCTAAGTCCCCGAGTGTGAGGTTTGCTTATCACTCGGTAGGATTTTTGAAACTTAGGCGAGCACGGGGCTGCAACTAAGCCCCCGAGTGTGAGGTTTCCTCATCACTCGGTGGGATTTTTGAAACTTAGGCAGGCACGAGGCTGCAGCTAAGCCCCCGAGTGTGAGGTTTGCTCATCACTCGGTAGGATTTTTGAAACTTAGGTGAACACGGGGCTGCAGCTAAGCCGCCGAGTATGAGGTTTGCTCATCACTCGGTAGGATTTTTGAAACTTAGGCGAGTACTAGACTGCAGCTAAGCCCCCGAGTATGAGGTTTGCTTATCACTCGGTAGGATTTTTGAAACTTAGGCGAGTACTAGACTGCAGCTAAGCCCCCAAATATGAGGTTTGCTCATCACTCGGTAGGATTTTTGAAACTTAGGCGAGCACGGGGCTGCAGCTAAGCCTTCGAGTATGAGGTTTGCTCATCACTCGGTAGGATTTTTGAAACTTAGGCGAGTACTGGACTATAGCTAAGCCTCCAAGTGAGAGGCTTGCTCATCACTCGGTAGGATTTTTGAAACTTAGGCGAGTACTGGACCGCAGCTAAGCCTCCGAGTGAGAGGCTTGCTCATCACTCGGTAAGATTTTTTTCAACTTAGGCGAGTACTGGACTGCAGCTAAGCCCCCGAGTGAGAGGCTTGCTCATCACTCGGTAGGATATTTTCAACTTAGGCCAGTACTGGACTGCAGCTAAGCCTCCAAGTGAGAGGCTTGCTCATCACTCGGTTGGATTTTTTTCAACTTAGGCGAGTACTGGACTGCAGCTAAGCCTCCGAGTGAGAGGCTTGCTCATCACTCGGTAGGATTTTTTCAACTTAGGCGAAATGGATTGGCAGCTGAGCCCCAGTGGGTGTAGTCCCCGAGACCGCAGTCGACTGCTGGCAATCGGTTGGGGTCTGAGAACTTCTTTTTTTACTCGACCTGGGCGGACCGGCCGAGTGGAATCTGAACCAGTGGGGCACGCCAAGTGCACCCACTGGGTGTAGTCCCCGAGACCACAGTCGAGTGCTGGCAGTCGGTTGGGGTCTGAGTAATCTTTGAAGTTTCATTCACTCAAAAGTAAATGATCTTTGATCTTGTGGATTCATATGTCTTTTACTCTCTGCAGAAATCTTGTACTCTTATTTCCAAGTTTGCCGAATTTGAGGAGAAGCAGACGCAACTCAACATTGACCTGGAGCTAGCCCAACAAAATTTGAAGAAGGCTCAAGATGAAGTTGCAGGTATGGAAGGTAACTGCCCGTCGACCGCTCATGTCGATCGTCCTTTAAATTATCCCTTCGATCTTTTGATTGATCTAAATGCTTATTTTGCAGAGAAAATGAGGTTGGCTCTGGAGAAGAAAGACTTGGACCTTGCAGCTGCGCAGAAGGAGGCTCAAGAGAAGATTACCCTTGCTGACAAGAAGCTGGCTTCAGTCGGAGTGCTGGAAGAGGAAGTAAGCAAGCTGAAGTCTTCTCTCACTGAATCCAACCAAGAGGCAACTCGTCTAAAGAAGGATAAGGTGGCTCTGAACGAGAAGCTGGAAGACATGGCTCGTAAGAGAAATGACTTGGAAGCTTATCTGGAAACCCTCACCAAGAAGGTCTTTCTTATGCTCGAAGGTACCCCTTTTGATCTGACTGCTTTACTGTTTGCAAGTTAGTCCTGTCCAGTGGACTCATTAACTCCTTGACTGCAGAATTCCGCCAAAACTTTGAAGAGGAGACTGGACGGATCGAGACGGGTTTGGACCCTATCCTTTCTCCAGTCGGCGACGAGGCTGCCATGAATGTGCTTTGACTGGAATCCCACGTCGCCAGTGTTACAAGTTATCTTGGCCATCTGAAGGTGGCAGTTTCACGCATTGACTCGTTGCTCTGGCCGAGGGCAACGCTTCAAAATGATCTCGAGTCTCTGATGGCTCGACTCAACGAGGTCCCCGGTCGGGTGCAGGAATGGAAGAAGTCCTCTGCCTGATGCAGTGCTGACGTGGCTCTGTCGCTGGTAAGACTCCACTGCAAGGAAGCCCTCGAAGATAAGCTGGCGGCTATCAAGGTCGCCAACACCAAAAGGCATGACTTCCAGTACTTCATGGAGACTTTCATGGCTACTACCACTCGGATCACTGATGGAATTGACTTGGACGAATTCGTCGAGCCTGCAAGCCCTCCTCATGCCGAATGAAAAAACTTGAGATTTAAAATTGCCTTATATTTTCCTCGGAATGCCGAGTGGTTTCTGTAACCGTTAAACTCCTTCGGGCCTGATGCTCGAGTACTTTTATCTTCATTTTGAAACTCTGGAGATTTTATCCGATCTTGGTTTATCTTCTGCATATGCTTGTGTTCGTCTTCAAGTAGAACTTGTTCTTCACTCGGAATATCCTTTGAGATGCAACTCTGAAGGAGATATCCTAGTCGACCTGCACCTCGCCGTCCTTGCGGATAAGGATGGAGCGCACATTGTATTTGTGGCGCAGCTCCGAGGAGAGGGTTGCGGTCGACCTGCACCTCGTCATCCTTGCAGATAGGGATGGACGGGACATTGTACCTGTAGCGCGGCTCCCTGAGAGGATTGCAGTCGACCTGCACCTCGTCATCCTTGCGGATAGGGATGGACCGGATGTTGTACTTGTAGCACAACTTCGTGAGAGGATTGCAGTCGACCCGCACCTCGTCATCCTTGCCGATAAGGGTGGTTTTTCGACTTAGGTGGGTACTAGGCTGCAGCTAAGTCCCTGAGTGTGAGGTTTGCTCATCACTCGGTAGGATTTTTGAAACTTAGGCGAGCACGGGGCTGCAACTAAGCCCCCGAGTGTGAGGTTTGCTCATCACTTGGTGGGATTTTGGAAACTTAGGCAAGCATGAGGCACCAGCTAAGCCCCCGAGTGTGAGGTTTGCTCATCACTCGGTAGGATTTTTGAAACTTAGGCGAGCACGGGGTTGCAACTAAGCCCCCGAGTGTGAGGTTTTCTCATCACTCGGTCGGATTTTTGAAACTTAGGCGAGCACGAGGTTGAATCTAAGCCCCCGAGTGTGAGGTTTGCTCATCACTCGGTAGGATTTTTGAAACTTAGGCGAGCACAGGGATGCAACTAAGCCCCCGAGTGTGAGGTTTGCTCATCACTCGGTGGGATTTTTGAAACTTAGGCAAGCACGAGGCTGCAACTAAGCCCCCGAGTGTGAGGTTTGCTCATCACTCGGTAGGATTTTTGAAATTTAGGCGAACACGGGGTTGCAGCTAAGCCTCCGAGTATGAGGTTTGCTCATCACTCGGTAGGATTTTTGAAACTTAGGCGAGTAGTAGCCTGCAGCTAAGCCCCCGAGTATGAGGGTTGCACATCACTTGGTAGGATTTTTGAAACTTAGGCGAGTACTAGACTACAGCTAAGCCCCCGAGTATGAGGTTTGCTCATCACTCCGTAGGATTTTTGAAACTTAGGCGAGCACGGGGCTGCAGCTAAGCCTCCGAGTATGAGGTTTGCTCATTACTCGGTAAGATTTTTTCAACTTAGGCGAGTACTGGACTGCAGCTAAGCCTCTGAGTGAGAGGCTTGCTCATCACTCGGTAGGATTTTTGAAACTTAGGCGAGTATTTGACTGCAGCTAAGCCTCTGAGTGAGAGGCTTGCTCATCACTCGGTAGGATTCTTTCAACTTAGGCGAGTACTAGACTGTAACTAAGCCCCCGAGTATGAGGTTTGCTCATCACTCGGTAGGATTTTTGAAACTTAGGCGAGCACGGTGCTGCAGCTAAGCCTCCGAGTATGTGGTATGCTCATCACTCGATAGGATTTTTGAAACTTAGGCGAGTACTGGACTGCAGCTAAGCCTCCGAGTGAGAGGCTTTCTCATCACTCGGTAGGATTTTTGAAACTTAGGCGAGTACTGGATTGCAGCTAAGCCTCCGAGTGAGAGGCTTGCTCATCACTCGGTAGGATTTTTTCAACTTAGGCGAGTACTGGGCTGCAGCTAAGCCCCCGAGTGAGAGGCTTGCTCATCACTCGGTAGGATTTTTTCAACTTAGGCGAGTACTGGACTGTAACTAAGCCTCCGAGTGAGAGGCTTGCTCATCACTCGCTAGGATTTTTTCAACTTAGGCGAAACGGATTCGCAGCTGAGCTCCAGTGGGTGTAGTCCCCGAGACCGCAGTCGACTGCTGGCAGTCGGTTGGGGTCTGAGAACTTTTTTTTACTCGACCTGGGTGGACCGGTCGAGTAGAATCTGAACCAGTGGGGGCACGCCAAGTGCACCCGCTGGGTGTAGTCCCCGAGACCACAATCGACTACTGGCAGTCGGTTGGGGTCTGAGTAATCTTTGAAGGTTCATTCACTCGGAAGTAAATAATCTTTGATCTTGTCGATTGATATGTCTTTTACTCTCTGCAGAAATGTTGTACTCTCATTTCCAAGTTCGCCTAGTTTTAGGAGAAGCAGAGGCAACTCAACCTTGACCTGGAGCTGGCCCAACAAAATTTGAAGAAGGCTCAAGATGAAGTTGCCGGTATGGAAGGTAGCTGCCTGTCAACTGCTCATGTCGATTGTCCTTTAAATTATCCCTTTGATCTTTTGTTTGATCTAAATGCTTATTTTCTAGAGAAAATGAGGTTGGCTCTGCAGAAGGAAGACTTGGAACTTGCAGCTGCGCAGAAGGAGGCTCGAGAGAAGATAACCCTTGCTGACAAGAAGCTGACTTCAGTCGGAGTGCTGGAAGAGGAAGTAAGCAAGCGGAAGTCTTCTCTCACTGAATCCAACCGAGAGGCAACTCGTCTAAAGAAGGATAAGGTGACTCTGAACGAGAATTTGGAAGACATGGCTCGTAAGAGAAATGACTTAGAAGATTATCTGGAAACCCTTGCCAAGAAGCTCTTTCTTATGCTCGAAGGTACCCCTTTTGATCCGACTGCTTTACTATTTGCAAGTTAGTCCTGTCCAGTCGACTCATTAACTCCTTGACTGCAGAATTCTGCCAAAACTTTGAAGAGGAGACTAGACGGATCAAGACGGGTTTGGACCCTATCCTTTCTCCAGTCGGCGATGAGGCTGCCATGAATTTGCTTCGACTGGAATCCCGCGTCGCCAGTGTTACAAGTTATCTTGGCCGTCTGAAGGTGGCCGTTTCACGCATCGACTCGTCGCTCTGGCCGAGGGCAAGGCTTCAAAATGATCTCGAGTCTCTGATGGCTCGACTCAATGAGGTCCCCGGTCGGGTGCAGGAATGGAAGAAGTCATCTGCCCGATGCGGTGCTGACGTGGCTCTGTCACTGGTAAGAGTCCACTGCAAGGAAGCCCGCGAAGATAAGCTGGCGGCGATCAAGGTCGCCAACACCAAAAGGCATGACTTCTAGTCCTTCATGGAGAATTTCATCGCTGCTACCACTCGGATCGCTAATGGAATTGACTTGGACGAAGTCGTCGAGCCTGCAAGCCCTCCTCGTGTCGGATGAACAAACTTGAGATTTAAACTGGCCTTAAATTTGCCTCGGAATGCCGAGTGGTTTCTGTAACCGTTAAACTCCTTCGGGCCTGATGCTCGAGTACTTTTATCTTTGTTTTGAAACTCTGGAGATTTTATCCGATCTTGGTTTATCTTCTGCATATGCTTGCGTTCGTCTTCGAGTAGAACTTGTTCTTCACTCGGAATATCCTTCGAGATGCTACTCTGAAGGAGATATCCCAGTCGACCTGCACTTCGTCATCCTTGCGGATAAGGATGGAGCCCACATTGTATTTGTGGCGCAGCTCCGAGGAGAGGGTTGCGGTCGACCTACACCTCGTCATCCTTGCAGATAGGGATGGACGGGACATTGTACTTGTAGCGCGGCTCCGTGAGAGGATTGCAGTCGACCTGCACCTCGTCATCCTTGCGGATAGGGATGGAGCGGACGTTGTACTTGTAGCGCAGGTTCGTGAGAGCATTGCAGTCGACCCGCACCTCGTCATCCTTGCGGATAAAGGTGGTTTTTCGACTTAGGCGGGTACTAGGCTGCAGCTAAGTCCCCGAGTGTGAGGTTTGCTCATCACTCGGTAGGATTTTTGAAACTTAGGCGAGCACGGGGCTGCAACTAAGCCCTCGAGTGTGAGGATTTCTCATCACTCGGTGGGATTTTTGAAACTTAGGCGAGCACGAGGCTGCAGCTAAGCCCCCGAGTGTGAGGTTTGCTCATCACTCGGTAGGATTTTTGAAACTTAGGCGAATACGGGGCTGCAGCTAAGCCTCCGAGTATGAAGTTTGCTCATCACTCGGTATGATTTTTGAAACTTAGGCGAGTACTAGACTGTAGCTAAGCCCTCGAGTATGAGGTTTGCTCATCACTCGGTAGGATTTTTGAAACTTAGGCGGGTACTAGACTACAGCTAAGCCCCCGAGTATGAGGTTTACTCATCACTCGGTAGGATTTTTGAAACTTAGACGAGCACGGGGCTGCAGCTAAGCCTCCGAGTATGAGGTTTGCTCATCACTCGGTAGGATTTTTTGAAACTTAGGCGAGTACCGGACTGCAGCTAAGCCTCCGAGTGAGAGGCTTGCTCATCACTCGGTAGGATTTTTGACACTTAGGCGAGTACTGGACTGCAGCTAAGCCTTTGAGTGAGAGGCTTGCTCATCACTCGGTAGGATATTTTCAACTTAGGCGAGTACTAGACTGCAGCTAAGCCCCCGAGTGAGAGGCTTGCTCATCA